>NW_014554309.1:404729-536339 GCF_001313825.1 Dinoponera quadriceps
GCCTTTCCCCCCCCCCCCTCCTCTTTTTCCCTCTCTTTTCATTTGCACGGAAGAAAAGCACATTCGGGGCCGCATGACTAAAGGTTGCGTGTGCTATCGCGTGTTTCGTAAAATAGAGAGGCGCATGTATTTTTCGACACGAGGATTGCTCACCGAGAGCGGCTGGACGGAGTGGGAGCCGCCCGGGGGGGGGGGGAGAGGGGGGAGCCATCCCTTTCGATATGCAATGACGTTTATTGCAGTGATATTAATCGATCGGGAAGGGTCGTGAGTATCGGATCGTTTTCTCCTTTTTCCCCCCTCTGCTCTTTTCCTACAAGCCTGTCTATCTGTTTATATCGTGTTCGATGTGAAGGGGGATATTTGCGGGATATACGTGGCGCCGCGCGGCGTTGTTTGCGAGCGGCGAATACATAAATACGCGATACGCGCGCGCGCCCACACACACACACACGCACACAAAGAATGAGGGGAAGAGGGAAAAACAGAGAGAGAGAGAGAGAGAGAGAGAGAGGACGAACGCGAGCGATTCGAATAGCCGCGTTCGAAAAATATGTTTTGTCTGGAAAATGGCTTTCAATTTATATGATGCATTTTAAGAGGATTTGTAAGCCGCGTTACCTATTGATAATTTCGCGGCGCGTATTATTCATATGCGCCGGCGTGCTCGAAATTAAACGAAATCGGGAAACGTCGATGGATTTTCGCGTTTGTTAATTTTATCTACGTTTCATGGCTGTTTGTTACCCACCGATACATTCGCTCGCTCGCTCGCGCGTGCGTGCGTGCGTGCATGCGCGAGTTGACGGCTCGATGTTACGCAACGAATAATGCTTTGATTAATATGTCTATTCTTCGTGTATAATTGCCTGAGCGTTTTATGTGTGCGCGCATGCACGCGTGTGTATTTTATCGTTATATTCGAATTTATTCGTGCCCACATACACACACATTCTCCCGTACAATTTGCTGCGTATTACGGGGCGGAACGTGAAAAATGTCTCTTTTATCGGGATGATTTTGCATCGCGGACTCTTAACGGCATAGTGGGCAAAGGTCCGTCGCAAAATGCATACAACTCTTTCTCTTTTTCTCTCTCTCTCTCTCTCTCTCTCTCGTCTGCTCGTATGACAAGACACAAAAACGACCAGCATTTGACGTATGAATTTAACGACGAAGCGCAACTTCGTTAAAAAGACAGCAGGGTCTCCAGTAATATCAAACACCGTACTGTCCGTACCGCGCGCGTTCCTGTCGTTCCTCTAAACCGAACCGGGATTGATTTTTACCTCTATTGCCGCGCGATATGAAACAAGTTACGACCTTCATCGCGAGACAATGGTGTCTTCGCCTCGAGGAAATAAGAGAGTCGGAAAAAGAAGAAAAAAATAATGAGGAAAAAGCGGAGAGAATCGACACCACGGAGCCTTCGTTTCTACGCGTACATGGTCCCGTTTATTTTAATTGCTCGCCCACAATCGCCTACTTTGATTCATTCTCGTATTTTGTTCTTTGGTAGGATACGTAGGAATGCCATAGGTTCTTTCTACTAATTGCCAACGCGGTGACAGATCTGACGTTTTTCTCGATTGTGCCTCCGCTTAGAACCTCGTGAGATATTTTTACACTTCTACTCCTCTATTATTCAGAAAAAAGTTGAATCCACGTGATAACTACTATTACTACTTTAAGATTGCAGATGTTACTTTCAGAATTAAACGATGTTTCCGCAAGTCTAGGTTTCACCAATTATATTTTATCGATTTGCTCCAATTGATTCTGAAATACTCACAGCTACGTACAGCTATCAATTTTTCGTTCTGTTTGCAAATTGATGCAATTGATGCGGAAGTATAATTTGTTTCTTACAACACCTTCGCGACGAGTTGAGAGTATTGTGTATCGCACATGACAAAAAAAAAGAAAAGACATAATTCGCAAGAAGTAATCGAGTGTATTAAAAGTATTCAAATCCGTAAGAGGCGAGACTTAAGGTGGAATCGTGTAAGAATAGTGAAGGGTCTTTTCAACGTGAATGGCTTCTATTATGCTATTGTGGAGTAGCTTGAAAAGAACGATGAGGTGATGCTTCATGGTGGAGTCGATCAGACATCGAGAGTTTCATTTCGACACTCGAAGCCCGGGCGATGGATCGATCCGAAACAATCGTTCCTTCAAATATCTCACAGCCGATTTATGGCGTAATACCTGCAGGCTTTGACTCCTTTGATGCCTCTATCTCTCTATAACATACAGGGTGATTCCCTTTATTCCACAAAAGCCATCCCGGCGCCCTTCCCCGGTGTATTTGACGCAAACTATATAAATCATTATAGCTGTTAGTATTTATCAAAGCTAATTTAAAATTCATTGATTCAATATTAACCGCACATCTCATGGATAATCGAACAAACATTTTTCCAAGCGAACTAATTTTTAAAGCTTTCGTAAACGACAATAAATCCATGCTCGATGATAAATTGGGATGCAAAAAATGTAAAAAAAAAAAACAAATTTATAGTTGAATGATGTAAATTCTATATAACGATATAATGAAAACTTTGAAATTTCACGTGTGTAATCGCGGGAAGTATCAGATATACATGTGCAAACGCTTAAATTTACCATCCTCCTATTAATTGTTAAATAACCGTTCAATACTGATTATGAAATAGTTAATAATTCAAAGACTAACCGAAATGTTGATTATTGCGTAGCTCATTAGTCAAGATTATTGTTTTACATCGCCATCTGCGATATGGAAATGACGTTCAATCGCGGATTGTAAATATCAGTCGCGACGGGAACACCCAGTATATCCGGCATGGGCCGATCGAGTTAGAGCGCAACGCCGGCATTTAGACGCGACGGCGGTCTCGAGCGGGACGTCGATGCTTTCCAGGCCCTCTTAACTCTCCGCGCTGCGCCATCGGAGGCTTTCGTTCGTTTCTCAAGTGGGACCATCCTCCCCCGGTTCTTTCTTTCCCGGCGGTTCCCCTCGACCACCTGCGTCACGCTTAGCCTCCGCTTAGTAATCCACCCACCCCCGCGAATTCCCTTAATCCGTACTTTAGAGTGACTCCGGCCAAATATCGGTCAGTCGATGAGGCGGACACAATGCCCACGCGTTTATCCGCCCGCTTTCGATTTTCTCGACCTCTTCAGATCCAAAGCGAATCCTCTTTCCCCCATCGCGCACCTTCCCCACTTTTCCACGTTCTTTGTGCATGACGTAACTGCACGGCACTTTTCTCCCACGTTAAGTAGTTTAATGTAACACAATGGACGGTTAATCCGAATAATATTTGCGACGCGTTCGCGCAGGTGTATCGATCGATTGCTTTTAATGCGCATCCAAAAGGTCGTATCGTGAGCAATTTCCGTTTCTCTTTCTCCCTCTCCTTGAATTTATTTTCGTATGGAATATTTTGTAAAGAAGCCTGAAATTAAATTTGTCGTTATTAATAATAACTAATATTTGTAATTAATTCTCAGATCATCTTTTCTGTAAAAGTTTAAGAAGAATATGCGTTCGCTATCTTCATCAAGAGTTATTTTTGGAAGAAATCGACTCTGTATTTTTATGGTCGCTTAAATCGATATAAGAATTTTCTTAACAAGAAAACAACTATTTATTTATAATTGTTAAATAGTGATTTTTGAAGAGTAGCATAATAATGTGTCAGAATATTGTTATTATTCGACAAGCTGGGCGTTAAAATTTCACAGGATCGCCCGGCGTGAAAACAGTTCGCTACTTTCCAGTTACTTTACATTTTTTCTTAGAAGGTAACCCAAATCAATAAGGATGAGAGGTGTGCATGCATGTCTTTGCATTTAGGCGCGGTGAGCGTTACGAAATTTTTAATTTGCCGTCGATGAGATTTCGTTTTCCGAGAATAACAAGATCCAGTTTGGCGGCCGTTTAGCCGCCGAGATCGTCAACCGGGCCGGTTTTTAACCCGTCCGACCAGTTTTCATGAAATTACCCGGTTACCGGTTTCATAATATATCCCGCCTCTTGTCTCGCGGTTCCACGCACGATGATAATGATTAACGGATTATAGGAAAAGGGCGGCGAAAAGACGATTGGATAACGCATTTCTATCGGTGAAAGTGCACGGACAGATAGACAGATGCCGGCCGATCGATTTGTTACCATGGATTTTCCAACTAACGCGCATCGAGAGCCAAGCTCTCTCTCGAGCCCCGCGATCGTTAATCAGTCTCTCTGCGCCGATTTGCTAATTCGACGGGCCGATCTCACGTGCTCGAGAGTTCGATTAAAATTCTCCTCGAATCCGCGCTCACTCGATCATACGCGATCCGCTCGATCGGAAATAAACGGTGCCGCAATTAAAAGATTTCGCATTCTGATAAAAGACCGCGTCGTGTCGTTTTAACGCTCCTCACCCGAATCATTACAGAGGATAATTATCGTGGTTTCGCAATCGACATTCGGTATTTACTACGACGTCACTATCGCGTCTTGCGCGATATCGCAATTCATCTTCCAATCCGATCGAGATTCGCGCGTTTCCGACGGCTCCGATAGCTTAGCTACCGAGAGCCTATCCTTTCGCTTCCTTTCGCGGGGACTTCCAAAAGCGACGCATTGTAACAAAGTAGGATTCGGTTTCCTCGCTGCGGCGAATTTGCATTCGGCCATCGGACGCAGTTAACGGATCTTATCGGCATTGCATCGTGACCGCTTACGGATCAGCGATGACTGCAACGTGGCCGGCCACGTGACGGCGGCTTCAGGATGTATCCATCCATAACTCAAATTAATGAAAAAATTATGAAAAAATGATAAATTGGACTACATTGCTTTTAAAAGTAATACCAAAAGTTTGACAATAATTCAGAGCCTGGATTAAAAGTTATTTCACTTTAAAAGAAGTTGTAAAGTAAAATAAGTTTGTTAAAAATTCGATGAAACTTGCATTGTGTATATATTGAAATATTATCTCATTCGTTGCTTATGCAATTAGAAAAAGATTGACCGTTCTAGAGCTGAGATGTTTGTAACTAAAGCTGACACTTTTTATACGTATTCCTTGAGATGCTATTTTGAGAGCGTGCTATTTTTAATTTCTATTTTTAACATCTTCCAAACTATATATAAAAATAAGATTTTAATGAAAAACTAATATGGTATCAAAGACTAATATGCAGACATTATACATAAATTTCAGAATTATTGGGCTATTTAGGTTTGAAAATACAGCGATGTAAAGCTTAATGACTGATAAGCTTACAGAAATACTCGAAATATATATACATACGCACATATTTAAACATTCATATATCTCTTTCTATCATCTGTATATCTCTATTAAGTCAACTGATGCATAAACATAGCATTAACAGAAAGGTAAAAAATAATATTTATATATTTACAATATTGTGTATATATGTCTACTTCGATATCGTTTCAGATTACCATTAATTATTTAGATAGTGAAATAAATGTAATGTATAGGGACGTAATTTTGCTTGATAAATACTAAATTTATAACCCCTTGATAAGCCGCTGAAAGTGTGGCACTAATGGACAATATATTCTTAATTTGTCGAGCGACTGGCACCGCGTCCGAGTAGCTGTATCTAATCCGAGAACCTCTTCCAGCGTAACACGTACGTTCAATCGAGGGACATTTTAATCCACACGCTATGAGAATGATGACGCCTCGCCTCGAGTCTAGTCGGATAGCTCAAGAGCCACCGGTCGTTCTGATAAACTTTATCGTGACCGATATACATATTTTCAGCGAGCGGACGCGTACGAGTCGCGCACGTTACCATCGGCGGATCGTGACGCGAAACCACTATAGGAAATGGCAATTTCATTGGTGTCCGAGTGATGAAATATTGTTTGTATAATATAATCAGCGTGACGACGGGGCGAGTCTCGCAAAGAAAACGTGCAATCGCACGGACGAGACGAATAATTTGAGGACGCGGTATCATTGCCTAATATTTACGTCGTTGTACACTTCTATCAAATCATATAAATTACGCGACATGGACGTGGGTAATGATCTTTTTCACATATTGCCGAGTGATGCACGATGTAATCTGAAAGCATCGGAGCTTCTTCTCTCCCTCTCTCTTTCTCTCTAATAAATAAGAAGAAACTGGAGAAGTTTCAAGATACTAATATGGTATCAAATTGTTGTTATTATGCTCGAAGGAATTTATCCCAAAGCACCGAATAAACAACTGTATTCCTCTCTTTTCCCCTTTTGTCACACGATTGATCGGCGTTAACGTATAAACTATTTATTTGGTATCGCGACTCACCACATTTCGAGTTACTCGCACTTCTTCGTGCTTCTCTCGGAATCGCGCCGCGTTTTCGTGGGAATCGCGTACTCCAGGGACGTGTTTCGTGAACGACTTCAAGCTTCTCGAACTTTGTCCGTCCCGACGCCTCCGCCGAAATCCGAGAGTCAAAACGCAAAGCGAACACGCAGGCACATACGGGGCCGCGCTCACGACGCGGGCGAAGAGGACCGGAGTGGTAAGAGAATCTGGTCTTCGGTTTCGCGTCAATCGGCCGCGTATCTCAAGGTGTAGGCTACGTTGAACGGGCCAGGTTTCGTTTGGGCGTGGGACCTCTTCGGAGTTCGTAGCGAGGTCGTTAATTATGGAACGCCACGGGTTACGTTTCAATGGATGATTGATGAACGCGGGGCGATCCTCATCTAACCTCGTCCGTAGAGGGAGGCAGGGAGAGGGGTGGGCGGCGGGCGAGCGAGCGAGCGAGAGGAAAAGGAAGACGAGGAGGAAGAAAAGAAGGAACGAACAGTAAAGAGGTTCCAGCCGGCCGGCCGACCGGGAGAGACTCCACTCTGGAAACAGGTTTCTGATTGTCGAGAGAAACCCGGCATCCGCGTATCCTCCACACGTCCCGGAACACGAACAGCCCGGAGATTTCGGATACCTACGCGTACATCACTTCGTGGTTCGCCCCGTCGATTTCCTTCCTCACGCGTTCACTTGATAGCGTTGGCAAGAGCTCGATCTCACAGCGGCCGCGAGGAAGAATGAAAAGCTTAAGTTTGTTTCTCGTATTGATCGTAACGATCGTATCAAAGAACGAAGATCGACTGGAATTAAATGTCCGTTTCTAAATGTTCTTTTTATCCTTAATACGAGCGCTATCGTTAATGTCATACCATCAAAAAATTGCAAAATTGATGTTTAATATAAGCAGAGCGTTCGTAAATAGCTATGTTTGCTAAATTTGCTGACATTTTATATAGCGAGTCGCTCGTTGATATAAAATAATGAGCACGCGAATCTTATATTTATATTTCTATTTTTTGTTCTTTCATTGTTCGTCATGAAGCTACAAGTTTTTATAAATTAATTATATTCGCAATCGAGAAGGATTAGAGATCTAAATTTTGTATCATTTTAAAGTGTCTAAAAATTTCCGAAGAGAATTTAAATTTATCACCTCGTAAACAAGATGTAACTAATTGTCAAAATTAAAATATGTTGTTGAAGACCAAAAATTTTGAGCAACGTTGGTAGTGCAGTTATTAATTATCGTGATTTGAATCGAACGGCATTTCGCAACATTAACAGCAGATTATACATCAATTGGTGACGACGATGATAATAATGACGAAAATAAAGATGATAATGGTGGCGAGCTATGGTAGTGAAGGTAGTGGAAGTGGCAGAGGAGGTGGTGGTGGCGATGACGGTAATGACGAAGATGTTGATCTGAAATAGACGCCGGCCCCTTTTATCGCTTCATTCTCGCAGAACGTATCCTCACAGCCGCTTATTGAAACCGATTAAAAGTCAATTACCACCATAAAAACTTATGGGATCAATTTCATTGCGAACGGGTTCGGGTTATATCCAATCCCTTCGTCGCGCGAAATATGAAAAATCTGAACACATGATCGTACGATGTTATATACGAAGACCAGAGGTCAGTGCAGGCTTTTTTCGATTAAAAACAGTGTGTCTTTTTTTCTGATCACATTATATAATATTATATAATAAATATTATTATGTATTCTAATGTGTACGTGTATATGTGAACAACAATTTACAATTAGAAAAAGTAATGAAATCGCGATTATTTCTTAAAATTAAATTATACTTACAGATGTATTTATAAAAGATCGCAATTAATATCATTATTTTATAAAATTAATTTATAAATTGATTTGTGAAATAAAATAATAAAATAGATATTTTCAATCTTTTTTATAATCTTGTAACTGAGACCAAATGAGTTAAAATCGTAAAAAAATGGGTATCTCAGAAACTTCTATTTTAAACTCTTCTATTCCGAGTGACAATCGAGTCTCAAAATAAAAGGACAAATTCCGAATAAATGCTTACGCGATGCGATTGCAGCGATTCGATTAATATCACTCGCTCGAGTCCGTAACAGTCTTAGAACAGTGACTTAGATCGCCCATAAGTTCTTTAACACGCTTTAACACATCCGTAATGCTCGTACGACATTTCTAACAATCCCGAGATTCGACGGCTATTGAGAGCGTACGTGCTGAGTCACAGAGCAGAAGAAGCGCGCGCGGCTGCGGTCGAAGATTGGCAGCCGATGTCGCGATGACGGTGCCGACGATGGAATTCGATTCTGCGGTTGCGATCGGGAGAATTTTGGTGAACAGCCTGCGCTGCTCGCTCGTTCGTTCGTTCGTTCGTTCGCCTGTCCATCGCATCGATCGCATCGATCGTTTCTCCCTGCATTGGCCGATGGCCGCTCTTGGAATCGGAGATCTCTCTCTCTTTCTCTCTCTCTCTCTCTTGTTCTCGAATCGGCGCGGATCTCCGGCTCAACGAGGTCTCGTCGACACGATCGTAAATACTGGCGGGAATTCGTGTAAGAAGTTCGAGCCTCCGGTCGCTCGGAGCCGAATCATTTTTGTTGCCGTTCCTTCGCCCTCTTTACTTCCCTCCTCGTCCCCTCCTCCCATCCCGGTGCAGCCCCTCGCGAGAGCAAAGCCGCTCTTCGTGCTTCGGCCTGGCGCGGTTAACATCGTTCTTCGTCCGTCAGGTCTGGTCTGGATAATTGTTTCGAACTTCTTTTCTTGCCCGGAGCGCACTCCTTTCCCACAGCTGCTATTAGGAATATTATCGAGGCACACGTGTGTTATATATATATATATATATATATATGCGCAACACTCCTTAAGCGGTATATCGATAACGTCCGTTCCGCGTGTTTGAACTTTTTACAAGGATACTCGGCGACTCGACTCGCTGTCTAACGTCGGGACTTTCTGCGATCGAACCCGTTAAGAGTTTACCCCGAAACATGACGGGATCACGATCTCTGAAACGCGTTCGAATCTTTTGCGCGAGTACTCTGAGACGCCGTTTAGATACAGATTCTGGAACATCTCACGAATCACGAGCGCGTACGAACTCCCCGATCGTTAGGAAATCGCACTCTTTTGCATAGCGACATTTGCCTTTACAATTGCGCCAAGTCTCAATCCGACTCTTCCTTCAGAACCCGATAACAGTTGCCGAAGTAACGATCGATATGCACTTTAAAGGTTTTGTTCGGGTGCTATTCGTGGAAAAGTGTATCCCGTCGATCGGAGGTAAAACGAGCAACATCTCATTGCATAATTTACGAACAATGACGCGGATAGATTATTAATAGTGGATGCCTCACACTGAGCGGCGAGACGATGAAAGCGTCCAGAACGGTCTCTCTTTTTCTTTCTTTTCCGTCTCTCTCTTCCTCTTCGTAGCGGTGATATCTCGTGGCCATTCATCAACGATCGCGTGTAATTGTGCTAAACAAACGTACACCCGGCATTCCACGGGCGAATACTGCAATTTGTATACAAGGAGCCCGTGAAAAGAAAAGTGGAAAAGAGAGGGAAAGAAAAAACGAGGAGGAAGAAGGAAAGAATGAAAAAAAAAAAATCAGCGGATCCTTTCACTTTTGCGCGTACGTTCGATATTTTTTCAAGGTCGTCTGTTCGCTTCCAAAGGTTCGACGGAACGGCCGGCGCGCGGTTGCCGCAAATGGCGAGAACGTGGGCCGCTCGCTTCTCGTCCCGTTGCTTCACGTGCAGCCTATTACTCAACGTCGTCGACGTAATTAGCATAATAATATCTGTAACTCGCGGTTGCAGCCGGTAACTAATTACCGGTATATTAATCAAGGCATTCGACGCTGGAGCCCGGCCAATCCCAACTATCCGAGATGCCAATCCAATTTATCTGCGCGGCATTAGAATGTCAACCGGGTGAGACAGGCCGGCCATTACGGCACTCTTCAAAGAAGCGAGAAAATAGACAGGCCGGGGCATTTCAATGGACGTTAAAGCACAGAAATGCCGTGTGGTATCGAGTTACAGCCGGTTTCGGTTGATTGGCTCGACATGTGTTTCACTTTCGCTCTCGCGATATCGCGCCGATAGGGCTTTTTTAGGGATTTTCAGCCGTGAGGCGGATATATCCTCTTCGAGCGGAAACTTGTCTCAAGAACGGACGTCCGTTGTCCGTTTGCACTTTCCGGAAACACGAAGACAGTGGGATCGACAGCTGCTGTTGAATTGAAACGCATGAGAGAGACAGAGAGAGAGAGAGAGAGAGAGTAAGAGTTGAGTAGAATATATTAAACGTTCGGAAAAAGGGAGGGGGAGAGTTTAATATATGAACCTTCTGAGTACTTTAAATGTATAATATAGTTTATGCTAGAATCGAATTGTATAAATTGTAAGATAGTGCATAATATTAGTAAGCAAGATATATAAGAGCGGTTAAATAATATATCATTGAAACTTGCATTGAGAAAGAAAAGCAAGTGCAGAAAATAAAAACGCAATAAAACGCTTTGGAATTTTAACTATAATTATAAAATACAATTAGTCGCATCTCTTAATTGAAAACAACATGAGAAAGTCAAATTAATCGTTACTAAATTAATTAATTGTTAATTTATTATTAATTAATTATTAATTAATTGTTACTAAATTAATTATTAATTAAAAATAATTAATAACTTCCCCATCTAAAAGTATAATTTGAACGCATGTCAATCAAGTATTGATATTAACAAGTTCATCGAATAAGGAATTCCAGAGATAAGCTGCTTGCACTGTAAGAGGATATTTATAGATTACAGAGAGAGAGAGAAGGAGAGAGAGAGAGAGAGAGAGAGACTTATCTTGGCACTCGTTGCAATCGCGAATTATTTCCGAGACTAATTTCGGTAGAATGTTACTGCCTTTCATGGTATTTACCATGTTTGTATAAATAAATTTTCGGGAAATTGCTCGAAAAAGAAAGAGCGAAAGAATAAGATAGAGAAAAAGTGCGCATGAATGAAATGGCCATTTATCTCGGCGCGTCATAGGTTGATAACTTTCGATGATATTTAGTCGTATGGAGTTAATGGTACACCGCCGCAACGATTATCGAATAACGTGTAATTAGCAGGCCTGTCTGTGTGCCTCATGTATCCGTTGAAAACAACGAGCTCCTTCTGCCGACGAGGACGTGGCGGCGGATTGAATGCGCACGATGTTGCCGGGAGAAGAAGGTTTTAATTGGAAACACACATCGGCGCTCGCAGGCGCAGGTAGCCGTCGCTTATCCGTATTATTGCGCGCGACTCGCGCTATAATCGGATCGTAATTATATCGCCGGCCGAGGATCTCACTGGAAGAGTCACTTATCAATTTCCTTGCGGCCGTCTCGCAACAAGAGCACTCTGTGACGCGGCGAAACGACGAGGCGATTTCGACATCGCCTCCGCGCAATCTCACGTCCTTCGCCGGCGCGTCCGACTCTCTCTCTCTCTCTCTCTCGGCGTCTTTATTTTACATTCTATTTATTTTCTATTAGCGCGAACCGATCGTTCGATCGGCCGGGACGTATCAGCAGTGTTATCTCATATCCCGAGGTTCCACGAAGAGACACACTGCTCTCCCGCTGCGTTCGCCGTGCGACGGCTAATTTGCAATTAGCCGCGGCCACGCGGCTCTATACATACACACGCACGACGTCACGCGATAACAAACCATCGTGCGAAATATAATAAGACAACAAACTGGCGAGATCGCGCGCAGATCTCGCCGTTCTCCCACCGGCTCCTTCTTCTGCTCGGTGGTATCCGCACCCGGGAATACCGGGGAGGATGAGTGACGCAAACGAGCAGACAAATCATTTTTTGCTCGTCCCCGACGACGAATAGCGTTGACGGACATTTCGCGACTCGCCCCCGTCGTTGATTGAAACCGGGAGGCACGGTACCTCGTTATCGGCGCGGTTTCCGCACGCGGCTTCTGCGCGCGCGCGCACCAAGAATCTTTCGAAAAGTAAATTTTTTTTGAGATACGCTACAGTCCGAACGCTGCACACTGGTCTATCAAGTATCTCGGGCATGCATATAACGCCTCGTTAAACCAGCAAGTTTAATTTTCCGCAAATATCGAGTAGGCTTGTAACTTTCAGCGAAAAAAAAATTAATTTTTAAACAAATTTTTTGTGAAGATTGTATTATATATATATATATTATTTTCCAAAAATTCGATTTTTCTTCGAGCACTCGTGCAAAATATAAACAAATAGCCCTTTATTATTAACTAGAAACAGAAATAATATTATTAATAATAATAATTAATTATTGAGCAATGACAATTGTTCAAGAATTGATAATAACAAAAATATACGTTGTATTGGTCCTTATTGTAAAATATCTCATAGGAGAGAAAACTTGAGGAGAAGAACAATTAATACAACGACGTTGGTAAAGCGTGTAAGAAGTGGCAATTAATATTTCCTCAACGGGGATAAATAGCTTTTGGCAATTGCGGCAATCATCGCGACCCAGACCAGAGATTGCGATTTAGTGGAAGAACATGGTGGAATTAATAGAATACGGCGATGGTCCCTGTGATCGGTCCCCGTGTACCATCGGGAACGTTTCTCCACGGTGTTTACATTCTTCCGCGTGATAAAGATCCTCGTTTTCGTGATGAATTGAAGATACGCGTCGGTGACTCGGGGAACTTCGCGAACTCGTTATTCTATCTGGCATCCGCCGAGTTACACGCGCTCTCTGTTCCCTTTCTTTCACCCTATCTCCCTCGCGCCTCCAAAACTCAGACCGGATGAAAGATCGACGCGCGTTCCTTACCGAAGCTCGTGACCAACGTTTTCGTCCGCACCCTCTACATCGCCCTCCACCTCGACGGCGCGTGATTGTCACGTGGTCCTTCTTAGTGTTTTCTAATTCCACCAATCATTATTGTAAGTCATTATTTCACCCACCCAAGTTTTCTCGGGTAACCATTATCATGTCACGCGACGAAATCGTGGAGAACAAATGTGCGCGCCCACGTCTGCAGCGGGATTAGTCAATGGGCGTAAACAATGGGCAGTCGCCTACTATTCGTATAATCCGGAAAGAATGATCTTATAATTGCGATTTGTGACGGTGATTCACTCGGGAGTCACTCGGGCGAACGTCGCGGCGAGCTGGGAGAGACTCGCGTATCGCCCGCTCTCTCTCTTTCTCTCGAACTTTTATTTTATCTGTAGCTTTTCATTTGATAGTCTGTTATTTCCCGAATCGAAATTTTGATTCTACATCTATTTAGTTCTACCAGTTAAATCTTCAAGTGGAAAAAGACGAAAGTAACCTCTTATTTGCAGCATCAAAGGAGCACTAATAATGCTCCTTCAATGCTAGGGAATTTAGACCTGCCGAGAGGAAATTTCAAATTCTACGTTAAGTCTTCAAGTGGAGAAAACAAAAGTAACTTCTCATTTATAGCGCCAAAGAAACACAATAGAAGACCTTTGAAGGTAATGCAGAACTAAATAGACTCGATGTAGATCTAAAATTTTTACTCGGGTTTGCCTCTCTGTTTATTATTATCGAGCGAGCATGCTGTGTGCTGCAAACTAGCACCTTTATTTATAACCACTCTTATTACTTTTGTATGCTTCGACCGAGTATCTGCCTCTTACTTTTAAGCCGAGGGGTTTCAAAACTCCAGCATATGAATAAACCATCTATCTCTCTCTCTTGCTCGAGAGAGATCCTCTTTTAGTACTGTGAAAAAATAATATCCCGATTTTCCGAATGTTCTCGCACGAATAGAACGCCATCGTTCCGAATTCCGTCGTGAGAAAATCACAGATTGCGCGAAACGGAGGGGAGACGTTGCATACGTTGGAGAAAATCGAAATCGACTCGAATTTCGGTCACCTAGATCCACTTACAGTTTTAGCCGCGCGAAAACGCGCACATGACGGCGTTATAACTTTTCACGGGTGTCTCTTTCTTTCTCTCTCTCTCTCTCTCTCTCCCTCTTTCTCTCATGCAGGCGCGCGCGCACTTTTGGGGCTTCTGGCACGCCTGGTGCGCGCGGAGATGCGCTTCTCGGCGGAACGCCTTTCGGGCGCGTCTCGTCACGGTAATATGGTAGATTAGTCACAGCCTAATGATGAAAATAAGAGGCGACGCTCTCGCGGTGGCGCGATTTAGCCGCGACGGACAGACTAAACGATAATCGTCGCCATAAAATATCGAGATTCTTCACGCGCGTACATACACGGCGCACCATCAAGGCTATTCCTAGAGACGCGTTGGCGAAACAAGTAATAAGCGGCTTCGACAAACGACGGTGGCCAGCTTTCCGGCGGTTCTCGAAAACGCCGAGCGGCGCGACACGACGCGCTTTTCCACATAATCGTAAATTTCCCGTGCCGCAGTCGTTAACGTTCGCGCCGCGCGGCATTGGCTTGTTAGGAATCTCCCCGCAAAAATGCAGTGGACCGGCGACTTTCCACGGCGGAAACGTACTCTCTAATTGCACGCACGGTGCGAATAAATTCTCGCGGTGCATCTCGCGTTGCAATCACCCCGTCGACGTCACCCCAAGCGAGAAACATCGGCGCCTTGCGCCGGGCCTTCGACAAGAAATCGGCCCCGAACGGGATTGCCGCTTCAGTTTGTCCGCCCGCCCAGAAATCGGCAGGTGGGGTCTCTCCGGGTGAAAACCTGAATTATTCTTAAGAATCTGAATTACCGTTAAACTTTTGGCGTCGCATTTAAACGCAATGTAAGTCGATTTGTGATTTTTCCATAATTTCTTCATTATTTTCCGTTGTGGGCGATGCAGCCTAAACGCATTAATCAGCGTCACACATGTTTGACGCGCCGATCTTTCTCGCCGGAGACCAGCGTCACACATGTGCGACGGCAATAATTTCTCTCCCTACGCCCACATAAACAAACCGAGTCTGTTTCACACGATCACGTGAAAGAAAAGATACAGGATGCGGTGAGGGTTTCTCAGATGAAGCGCGGTAACGAACGTGTTAATCGGGACCACCGGGGAACGCGCGTGTCCCACCGCGATACGCTCTTTTTCCCGGCGACATTCCCCAGGGTGTGTCCTCTGACCCGAACTCTGCGGCACCTCGCGAGCACCGAGACCGAAGGCGCGGTCTTCGTCTTCGTGTATAAATAGACGGTCCGAAAATATCGCCGGGCGGCCAGGCGTTCTCCAAGCGCGACCGCGATGACGGAGAAGCGCGAGGGGCCAGGACGACGGCGACGAGCGGTCGGGCCGGGGAAAACGAAACAATGCGTAGCGCGGGGCAATTATATGCGATGAATGCGTGTCGTTGTGACATTCGAACGACAACCACGACAGCAATGCGCGCGACAGGAAAGATCGCGCGTTCGAGGGAGAGTAGAAAAAAAGGAAGAGGTGACTTGGCGCCAGCATTCTCTCGATCGAGATTACGTTGAGGCGGCAGCTTCGACGAGTAATTTTCGCTGCTCCGTTGAGATTCGATGCACCTCCTCCGTGCGACATTGATCTCGTGGGAAAGACGTTTACCTGCCCTTCTCGCGCGCTCACGTCAGTAATATGCAGGGGAAAGGAGGGTGGTAAGATGACGATTTGCTAATTTTTCTAAGATAACAACGAATAACGTGTTGGTGTCCAACACATAAAAATTACGTTATTATCCGAGTGACCCGCGTTTGCACCGTTTCGAATAGAGACGGCGTCTAATCTGCCGGAGAGAGGCGTTTATCGCGCGTCCGGCGATGATAATTGTTTCCTCGGCTGAAGCCGTAGTCCTTCGCATCATCGTGAACTGTCGCGCCCGGATGAAGACTTCCGGCTGCGCCGCTCAGCTTCCTAACCGGCGCGGCTCCAAAATACGCGAGTTACACGCGATCGTTCGCCATCTCGACGCGACATCCGCGTGAATATGGCTGAGGGGTGTTCATGTCGAGCGCCGATGTAACAGCACATTGATAGACCTTATATATCCCTCTTATGCTTACGAATCACGCGATCTCTCGCCCGGCTCGGCACGGCGTCGATGTCAAAAGTGATCCGGCATATTTGGGAGTAATGATCGCGGCAGCGCAGGTGCTACTAGAGATTATTAGCACTTCGCCCGGTGTGGCAAGCTGCAATTAGCTGCGAAAATCATGTTATTCAAAATACGATATAACTGATATCACACGATTCGGATGGAGGCTGTGCGTGTCGAGAAACGTTCAGTTACCCAAGCACTAGTAAATAAGATAACCATACGTGTGCGTAAAGCGCTTGACGGGAGAAACTCGTGAATTCCTCACGTCCGATATTATTATATTTAAATACCGAGCTAAACGTGTCTCGAAAATTAAGATAGTTTTACCGCAAAGTGCCGTATTTTCAGTGGCGCACATCGAGGAAGCCATTCATAAATTTAGTATTTATCGAACAAAATTATACATATTTATTTCATTTGAATAACAAATATTAATTTGAACCAAATTTGAGGTAAACATATATATACAATATTACATAATTGAAAAGATTCTCTCGGTAATTTAATTATCCCGCAAACTTTTAAAGAACCACGTACATATTTTTCCTAATTATAATAAATAATAATAACAAAGAAGATATCTTAGAAAGACATCTTATTTATTATATCTTTCAATTATTGTGTATCTCTCTCTCTCTCTCTCTCTCTTCCCTTCCCTGCCCCCTCCCTCTTTCTCTCTCTTCTTTATTTTTAAATGCCGATTTTTCACTTCGATTCTAATGGCAAAGAAATCGGGCTTACGCTCTTATTCATTTTCTAATTCGATTCCTGCGTCTAACCAGCGGTACATAACCGATAAGTCGGCGATTACGCGCGCCGATGTAATTCACTCTCTGTGTCTGATTGTCATGCCGCGAGTGCGATTGTGAAATCTGCAGGTCGCAGGTACCTCATTGCGACCATTAAGAAAGGCATTTGTGCATTTCGTCCTTCGCGTCGGCACGATGACAGTAATGGCGCACTGCTGTAAAACTAATGCGAGAGCACCTTTCGTGAGCATTACTCTTGTAAGCGCTATACCACGTATCCATTAAGGTCGTCGAGAGACGGCCGCGCCACCGTTTCTGCAATCGCTATGTTTCCGAAACGCTCGCTGCTACGTCGGCCGCTCGACCTAATCAATTTTCCGATGAACGGAATGCTGTTCCAGATTTCAAATCGCAAGAGTATCGAAACTCGCGAGAAAGAAACCTTTCTATGCGAGGTGTCAGTTACTAAAAACCGTCTCTTTCATTTTTTCGATGAAATTTAGGTTAACAGTGGATTTCGACCTCTCGCCATTTTCGTCATTTTTGGAGGAGCAGTGAATTTTCACTTGTTGAAAATAATAGTTTATAGTCAGTGTTTGAAACAGTTAACTACCAAGAGCAAAGTTACAGAACTAAGTTACAATTAACAGAACTATTCGGCCTGACCTCGTAACTGTTTCGAGTAATGCGGTAACTGTGCGCGATGTCGTGCGACTCGAGCGTGTAAAATTATCGGTTTTCTCGGAAAATTTACACGTGGATTAGGATTTTCGATAGAAATTGTGCTCTCACAGGAATTTCTAGAAAGATTATCCGGGTCGAAAGAAAACACAGAATCCCCGCCAAAACTCGTCTTCTCCCTCTGAGAAAGCAAGAGCGAAGAGAGTCCTAAACAGATGAACGTACTTAATTCACATTAGACACGCTGCTCACACTTGTCCCGCTGATAGAAAGAGACTCTAGCCTCGAGCGATTTCGTTAGAGGTGTTCGCGTACCTTCGAGGAACCGTCGCTTATTAATTTCTTAATTAATAACAATCATGACTCCTTATAATTTCGCGCGCATGTGCACTGCGATCAGAGATGTAAAATTTAAATTAACGATTACTTACGGTAAAATTACGGTAAGATAATCCACAACAAAAAATTTTTTTATTTTTCTCTAGTTCCTTGTGTATATAATTCTCTTAATTATAATATATATATCAATATACATATATTAAAATATATTATAGAAAATATCAGTTAAACTAAATTTTTTATTCACCATAAAGGCCAAATCTTCTTTTCGAGTCTTATATCAATTTTTTTTTATTTCTGTAATTTTTTTCCTAAATTACCATTTTACCAGCTTTTTAATAATACTAGATAATTTACTGAGTAAGTTACCGTCAAATTGGATCATTTTTATCTCTAATTACAACACACGGGTGTTTCAATCGAAAATCAGTCCTGAAATTGATAGAGGGACAGCAATCTATTTCTAGTGAAAGGAAATAATCGGTAAACAGTGAAATAATTATCGGATATAGAAATTAAAAATAAATTTCTACAAAAATTATTCGGAAAATTAAAATTAGCATAAAGAGGACTCGATTACTGCCGCGACACGTCCAATTGCGTATTAAATTAGAGACAATTTACGAGAATTTTTGCGCAACGACGTAAACGATGGTAAATCGGACGACAAGGACAGGGGCTATTGACCTCGTCTCAATGGTGCCCGTTTGGCGATCGACCAGTTTTTGGTAGCGCGCGTGAGCTTCAAAAATTCCGAGCACGGAATCAATTGAAAATAAACAGGATTCTTCGCCAACCGTTACGTGTCGTAGTAATGATCAATGTATGGTGCATGCGTATGTGTACATACATGTGTGCTCGAATACGAATGTACTTACGTGAATATACGATTAATAAAGAATCGAAATTTATTTCCGTCCAACGCAGGGAGGGGGATTTAACGTCGGCGAGCGTGAATTATAATCCGCCAAATATTATGTTAACGATTTAATTTAACGAGTTATTCGGGGCGCACAAGCGACCGGTAATTTTACAAAATATTCGCGCGATTGAAATCGATTTAGATCTAAAGCGAACCAACGATGCATTGCGTCTTTCAATGTCTGATTCGGTTCATGTTGCTACTTTATATGGATTCGACTACGGTCGCGGTAAAAAATTCTTCATAATTACAAATATTAATGATTAGGTATTCTGATCACGAGGAGAATCTTAATTAGCACAGAGTTGCGTGGGCACGTTCGATTATTCACGCGATTATTCATAGACGGTTTCGTTTAACCGAAAGAATTCGATTCGACAGAACGTGCGGAACGACGCGCCAAGTGGCAACCAAGTGTAATAAGCCGGCTGGTAGTTTCTCGTCAATTAGCGGCTACTCGAGGAGAGTTACGAGCTCCTTCAATGTGTCTCGCGTTTCGCCTTATTTTCCTCCTTCAAAGACGAGAAGTCACAAAGGATCACAAAAAGATTCAATGAGTATCGATGTATACGTGCAATTTCGAGAGAGCACCGGGAGAATCGGCGTTTTTGTTACTTCAGAACTTCCCCTCTCGAGCCTTTCGGTTTCTCGTCTCTTCAGCCTGCTCTTCTCTCGCGCAAACTTCAACACTTCCTTCGTCAAAGGTGTCCGCTCCGTCCCAAAACGAAACAAAGTCTGACATTGACGAAGATAATGATGACAGGCCGCCTGTGTGTGTTTTGGCACCGCCATCGGTTAATTTGATGCGTACTTAATATCCGCTCATAAATCAGAATTTAACGCTTACCTCTCGAGTTTTTCGGGATCGGGAGAGGTGTGATTTACAGTTCCGCGAGCGCGCCGCGTCTAACTACTTCGTCACGCATTCCCGATTACTCACGTTCGCGTCTTTCCCAACGTAGTTCACGGCGGAGCGGCGTTTCCGTACGCGTCCGTCCGAGGCGGATTGATATTCGTGTCCCGCGGTAATTTCCTCCCGCGAACGACAGCCCGAATTCGATATAATCGGGGACTCCGCGTTCGACACGTTTGTGTTCCCGCTAATAATCTCCGGCGTGGACAATACGTCCAAAGTGATTTTTGGCGGCCCGCCCGGTCGCTATCGCACATGTTGCAGTCCCGCCAAATAAACTGCTACAGCGAAAACCTCTCTGTTCGGGATTACGAGCCGGTTAAAGAAGGAGGCATTCCATAATGCAACCGATGCTTAAAAAATTTCGAGCGTGGCATGTAGTGTTATTTCAGACGCGGAGAGGAGAGCCGCCCGAGGAATTTTAACGTAAACGTCGGACGGTGAACAGTAACAAAGCTAAACTATACCGTACACAGTCACCGAAATAAGAACATATTGTATATCGTACGCAGATTTATCGGCTTAGTCTCTCTATCTTCGCCTCTCTTTCTCTCTCTCTCCCCCTCTCTCGTGAATCTCATGTCGCGTAATCACCCGGCTGCTTCATTAGCGGTACGACTATACAACGAGCTTCGTGCATAATTGGAGAAGGATGTTCCTACAAATGTAGGAACAGCGTATCACGATGAATCATCCGCGAAGGTTGCGAATGGACGACCTGTTTCCTTAGCGCAGATTACAAATATTATCAGCGCTCCGTTTCCTCGCCGCAGTGCTGTATACGGAGAAAAAGAAGTAACACCGTGTTAAAAAAATATATCGAATTATGATGTCAGAAGCGAATTATTTTCTCGCATTACATGTCGAAATAAATTATCTTTCGCGTGCTCTGGATGATAAAGATGGATAACACATTCCGATTCCGATTTTGACTTGCGAATTAACAAGCAGTCGAAATATTTTGCAATGCAGCTTAGTGTGTATTTTTTGTTATTAACAAAATAATAAGAGCGTTCCAAGCTAAATTCGGGGATTTTTCTACTCGGATAATGGACAGCTCAGGTGACGCAAGCGTTGCGAAGAAACGAAATATCCGTTACCTTTGCGTGAGAAGATTATTTCGCTATTCGACCCGATACTTTCATCGCGAGATCCGCGCGTTTCACACAGCCGTCGTCGCGTGGATTTATATCCTACCCCGCGAAACGTCCTTATGTCCGCATCATACATCGTATATACATCATAGAACAACCCGCGATACATATCTCCGCGAAATCGATTACTAACTCCAATAAAGCAACGCGCGTGCACACGCAGGCAATCCGATACACTTCTCGAGTGACACCCGGATATCATAAGCCCACGCTTAAGCAATAAAGGTGTATTGTGTCCCCTGTATCTATATCCATCTTTCTCGATCCGCAATCGTATTCGCAGGTGTCGCGCGACAAGCTTTCACGTCTCATCATCGTCGACGACCGCCGCGACCGAATGAGGTATCTCCACGCACCGGAACACGCGTGAAACACGAAAAGTGATTAACACGGCCAGCGAGCATCAATGTACGGTTATTTCTTTTTAGTCGCTGCGCGTGTTGCGATTCTCTTGCACTCTCTCGTTCTCTGTTGCACGCGCAGGCACGGCGCGCGGTGTCCCCGTATCTCCGCCGGCAGTAAAACCGGCGGCAGTAAAGTACGGCGTGTTAACGTCAGGTTTACGTTATACCGGCCTTTCCACACGTGAAATGAGAGACCCAGGAAGAGACCGCGACGACCTCGTAACTCTATCAAGAACGGCGACTTGGCAAGCGTTCACAGGGTTACTTTGGTACTCTCCGCCGCCGATATACACTCGGTGTGACGGTGGGCGTACCCACTTTTTACAGCCCATATTCAAGTAACCCCCCTCTGCCTACCTTCTCCCTGTCCTCCCGTCCCGATGTTCCTGCCCGGATACCCGAGACGGCGCGCGTCAACCTGCGTGATATCCAGAAATTCTCGTGCGGTCGAGCAACTTCATAAAAGTTTCGTGCGGTTATCACGATCGCATGGCGAATAAAGTAACTCGATAATCGCCGCCTTTTTCCTCCTCCGTAAGAACATTCGTTGACGGACAGGCCGATTCGGGATTTCTATGTATTTGTGTGTGTGTATATGTGAGAGAGACACGCACGGTTTTACGAGCAGACACATGTCGGATCTCCGTGTTGAGAAATAGATTCCGATATCGAGCGATTATACAGTTGACGAAGGATAAATCTAACTCAACGAAAGCTATTATTTTCAATTTACGATACTACCATCTTCAAACGAGGACGATTAACGTCGCTCGGCGATATAAAGATGGGCAAGTAGATGTTCTGCATGTATCGTAATTCTTCCCATTCTCTCGCACGCGCGGATCTCAAACGATTGGCGATATTTCTAAGCGCATTTCGCTGTATCTCATAACAATCTATTGAATATTTATTCCTTTTGTAACGGCTTGTGCCAAGGGACGACACCAGGGGATTTCTCATCTCGAAGAATGTATGAGAAAAAAACATTTATAAATGTCATGCAGACATTTTTTATTACTTTGCGTGGAATCTCTGCCATTTTGTCTTTATCTCATCTATCTTTTTAGTAATATTAGGAGATTCCATGCACAAGAATATCTTTAAAAGAAAAATACATTAATTTCGCACAGACATTTTTTTATTAGTTTGGAAGTTTTACCGTCTATCTTTATTTCATCTATCTCTTCCCGTCCATCTCCAATTACTGGCGCGTTTTTCGCTCGCATTGCGAAATATACTGTTCGCTCGGGACGGCGGTCCGAGAATACACGGTTACAGGCGTCGCGGGCGCGGGTGTCGCGCAATTTTGCAAACAGTGTTTCGGCCGGATAACAACGTTGAGAATCTACAAACCAGCCAAACTGCGCGCGGCGATGCTGAACAAACAGAGCGCGCCCATCATCCTCGCCCGCGAATCTTCGTCTTGTCGCTAATGCCCCGTGAAACTCGCAGCACTGCCGCCGCCGCCGCACGAATTAAAGAGTGAAATATGTTAATGGACTTCTCTCTCGCGCGCGCGCAAGGAGAGAACGAGCGCGGATGGTATCTTGATTAAGGTGTCTGGCGGACGTTAGTCATTCCGTCGGCGGCGGCACCGCGAAAATCTAATTTTCGCCGGCAGAAACTGAAAAACCCGGATGACTGCTCTCTTCGCCGGGCCTTCCAGCCGACTTCCAGCAGCCTTCCGCCTCCCGTTTTCGCGCGGCCCACCGTCCCACGCGCTCGATCTTTCACGCTTCGCCGAAGACACGTGCGCGCCCTCTTCATCTGTGCCTTCTCTCTCTTTCTCTCTGCGTCGCACAAAAGTGACTCGCGTCGAACGCTAGTAATCGAACGCGGCTAATGTAATCAGCAATTCCATGCTAATCGGTCGTTACACGCCCCTCTCGTTACGTGACGTAAAATTCAGGATACTATTAATAATTAATTTTTTTTTCCCGGTCGATAGCACACGCGCTGGGTTACGTGTGGAAACAAGATATCGTTATTGAGTTACGCGAAATCAATTATGAATACCTATGAAGGAGTTCAATAACGGTTATATATATATATATAAATATCGCACACGATAAATCACGCTGTGTTTCGGTACGCCTCGCGCGTAGGGAAATTCGAGATAAGACAAGAGATAGCATGCTCCCCGAAAGCAACCTAAATAGCATCAGCAAAGTGACATTACTCTCTCTCCCTCTTTCTCTCTCATACGTCAAAGTCTGCAGTTACGCAGTTATTTCTATATAACATTTTTCTGTCTCACCCTGCGACTCCGTCTTGTCCCGAGTCCCCCTACTTTCACTTTCCGCGCGCACGCACGCAATAATATAATATTAGGCGCATTGAAAAATTCCTGGTATTTTAATTGAACCGCGCTGTGTCGAATACCGCTCTCTTCCACGGGTCCGCGGCCGTCGTTTTAATGCCGTGCAAGCACGCGAAAGATTTTACGACACGTAAAATAATTTAGTCGGGTCTCGCGAGCGCGCCTATTAGCCCGCTAATTGAAGATACATTAGAAGTACGCGCGCTTAATATTCGCTAATTGGAGATACATCGCTAAGCATCGGACAGTAGCGCGCGCCTGGGGCAAAGTGCACGGCGCGTAAATGTTGCGCATCGTCGCGAACGGCAAACGACGGCGACGTCGTCAGACTCGGCTGCTTACAGCTTCGTAAATATCCCCGTTCATGTCGCGAGAAATACAAATTTGCCGTGCGTCTTTTTGATTTAATCGACATCGCCGGCCCGCGGCGGTCCGACGTTTTATACGATTGTTTGTGCCACGAAATAGCGCTCGTTGATTGCCCGTTAATTGGAAATACGTCGGGAGGCTATTCGCGCTCGAGAGGCCAGAGGGCGAGCGTATCTCAGACTCTTTAACGCCGGCGACGCGAAGAGGCGACTCGGGATAATATTATTGATGTTCGAGAATCCCCTCCGCGAAATAATATTATCGATGCCCGAGAGAACCTCCACCCTGCTCGTCGCCGAGATCTCTCTTACGTCACGAAGTAAGCGAACGTATACAGAGGTACTCATCGCCTCCCTGCGCGCCTGGGGATAAATAAAATCACAGCGACGTGCGTCGACGGAATACCGCTATTACTTCGCGCGCCTCTCTAATTGCGCGTAAAGGAGAGACCGAATCGTCGGGGCGAACGGATAATTGCGCGATTAATACGTACGCCTAACCGTCGGTGCAATTCGCCGGTAGCTTCTCCTTCATCGTCGAGTATGATTATTCGCGGGCCGGAAGCACACGGTAGCCGGACAGTTCGAAACGCAGCCTGGCTTGCTGATTATTTTTACACTATCGACCGTCTCCCTCTCTCATTTGGCAGCGAGTAATGCGCATCGAGGTTGGAGAATGCGACACTTCACTTACAGATCAGGGATAACGTTATTGCACAGAAAAGTGCTAGAGTCGAGTAAACGTAATTACCTGTTTTCAGCCTCTTAGATCACAAGTAATATTTTTATCAATTTAAATATATTTTAATATTTGTTCAAACACAGTAGTAGTACCTTAATTTGTAAATGAATTACTGAATGTGAATGTAAAATGGTTCTATATAAATTGAAGGGAGCATTCACTAGAATCATGTAGCACCACTTCTTTCCCATTATGATTTTATTTGGGTCAAGTAAATGTTACTTGAACGATAGCACTTTTTTTCCAGTGCAACATATTCGACAAAGAAACTCACCGAAGGGTTTAATTACTACATCTTAATTTACGTCCCCCTGTACGTTTTATCTACATGTGTAAAATGAATGAAATTTTCATGACATCGTCATGGTTGCTTCGTTTTAATTGCGGACGCGGGGTTTTTTCCGCGAGAGAGCGCACGCGTGATCCGATCGTGAAATGATCGACAGCCGCGATATTTTGTCTTAGGCGCATTATAACGCGCGTCCACGTTTTTACGAAGAAACGCGCGTGACGCGTTTGTTACCAATAAACAGCCGGGATTCCTATCGAGTCGAAAACGCAATTCTCGTCGTAAGGAGCTAAAGACAAGGCCGTACGTCGGCCTTTTACGAGCCGTTAAATCCTCGGCCGCGCGTCGCACCGATCGCAAGGATCGACAATAATTTGTCAGCGCGCCGATAAAAGAACTCGGAGGATTCCTAGTTTGAAGATCACGATACCGATAGCGACGCGACGCAGGGAGAATATTCTATTCCCCGCTATCGTAGGAATGCCAGAAATTCGACGGGACACGAAGTCGTAAAAGCCACTCGCGCATCGAAATAAAAGTCCAGCCGCGTTTATGAGGATCCTGTTAGCGTCCGATTCTACGGGCACATCTTCCGGCTGCCGCCGGATCGAGGATATCGCGTTTGAGCCGTCGTTTGATGGCCCAGCCATCTCGCTATAAAACAGTTCGTTCTTAACCGGGCGTGTAAAATAAATCGCAGGACGTATCCGCTTACGATGCGACGATACCGCGTGCAACTTTTGGATCCGTACGATATCGCGAGCGCGCCGATATGTTGCGCTTTTCGTAATTCGCTGCGAACACGGAAATCCGAATGAAAAATCGAATTATTTCTTTTCAGTCTTTATCTCCTGCAACTTCAGAAATTCGAAAATCGCTTCGTGCGATATATACTGAGAAAAGAATATTAAAAAATTCATGTGTGGGATATAAGATTCACGCACAGAAATAAATTTCTGTGAATAAATTTTATTTTTATGAAATAAATACACAATTGAAATATACACAATTGAAATATACACAATTGAAATCTGTCACTCTAAAACAGAAATTGGAAAACGATATTCTGCTAATGATTGGATGATTAACGACGAGAAAATATCCACGAATTGTTTTCCTCACTGAAAAATGAGTTTGATTGGATTTACCTGACAATGAACAACGAAACGTGTTTTATTTGAAGGATTTGAAGGAACAAATTTCTGGTTATATAAAGCAATTTGGTTCATGAGAACTTGAAATTTTGTTTCCTTCAACCAAATCACGTTTAACTGTCTCTTGTAAGGTAGATCTAACCAAACTTATCTTTCAGTGTTGACGATGATTCGCGTCAATTATCTATTAATCGAGACGTAGAATCGAGTATCGTTATGTCAATATTTCCACCTTATTATATGCATAATCATGTCGATGTGTGGTTACGTACGATTTTCCTTCTCTGTTTGCCAGAGGGAAAAGAGTGCGCATTCGCCTTGAACGGAGAAAAGGTCTCGAAGGAAGGTTCAAGTCGCTCGTTAAAATCTCCTTGACTCGCAGACGCGCCTAATTGCCAAGATTCGCATTAGGCGCTCTCGGGGAAATCGTGACATTTTTTCAACGTGACACTTTTACCGCCTGCAGTCGCATCCCCGTGTGGTTTTAAATGCCACTGGATAGCCGGATCGCCTGGCGCAATTCGCGACGCGCCTGCTTGTTGTGCAATCCTCGCTCGCTAATTAACATCTTTCTTCCGTATCGCTCGCTAGGAGCCGACTCGAGAAGAAGCAACGAAATGTAAAATACGTTTGCGAGTTCTCGAAAATAGCCATTCACCCTCGTGAAGCAGAAGAGAGTGGGTCGATAAAAACCGAAACGCGATAGGAGGTGTCAAACACAAACACGTTTACATTACTATATGTAGCAAATTTTTATATATACAAAGTTACGGAAAAAATTTTGTTTTTTCCCCAATTTCTCGATTTTCCACGGATTTTTTGGTTTCTTACCTTCTTCTTAATTACTCGGTCGGAAATGTTAGACTAACTATTCTTACTGCATAACTGTTATCTCAAGAGTTCTCTCCCTATTTTATCGCGAATATATTAAACTTGTAATATTATGCTTAACACTTTATTGTCCGCTCACACAACATGTGTGTGATGCTACCGCCGAAGATTATTGGCCAGTACCACACTCTCTGTGTGATGATTTATGAATATAAACGAGAATTATTTCGTGAATTTTAATAAAGTTTTTTTAAATTAATTCTTCAAAAATATTGCCCCTGGCGACGTTTGACTGCATAGACGTGCGGCCATTAAAGTGTTAATAATGAGGCCGAATAAGTAGTCGCGTTCGGTTGCAGCGTTCGCGATGAGCGGGTTCTTTTCGTACAGCTCTCACCAATTAGCGAATAATACGCGGGAACGATTAGTATAGATGTAACATCGTAATTGCGATACCGGGATTATGATATTCGTGTCCGGAGCAGTTTCCTCTATTATCCGCGATTATTATAATTCTGAGCGTGCACGCAACGATTTACGCGTGTTCCCCACGGTCAAAGAACCGAGGGGCTAACTTGAAAAAGAAGGCCCAGCATGCCCGCGGATTAATACGAGCTATAAATAAAATCTCCAATAGAGGCAGGTAGATTTCGCGTTTGTAGAGGATTTCTCTTCTCCTCTCCCCCCTCGCCCTCCTAGTTTCTTCTCCTCATAACGTATCAAGCTCTCTCACGGCTTGTAAACATGCGAATTATGGGATATAACAAAGATAGTGCGAGTGAAATTATTACATTCTATGCAGCCAAATGCAGGCTGAAAGCATTGCGGACTCACTGAAGCAGAAGGAGCGTTGAATCCCCGCGAAGCACTTCGTTTCGTCGGAACGGAAGAGCGGTCGCATTCGTTGTACTCTGCTCGTATACCTCGCAATGTTGCCAACACGTCGCGATGACGACATCGAGAGACACCGTGTTGCACTATGGCGGACCGATCGCCAAAACGACGCGCCGAAACGATCGCCCGCCATTTTGATTCGACACTCCCGGCACTAATCCCCGTTCAATTACACGTAAAGAGGTGATCGACAAAATCCGCCGACACCGTTGCTCGACACCACGCGCAATTCTCAACTCCGAACCGCTATAATGTAACGGACGCGCGTTTCAAGGTGACCTTCGATGGAATGTTTTGTACAATTGTTGTCACAATGGAGCGAACACTTCCAATAGTCATAATCGTCCGAATATATATGTTCAAATTTCTTACAATCGTCCCGATTGGCTGTTTCTCGTTACATATTTTCCATCTCGCTTCTCCGCTTCTTCTACGCGAACTACGCGCTCTCACTCGACGCTTCCGACGAATCCGCGAGATATTCGCCCTCAGCGGCTGCTCGGTGCGACACTCCACCGCGACGCAAACTCGAGGCTCGTCCTCGGCGCTCCCGACGACGACGAATCGCTCCCGAGACTCACCTTCACGAGAGGTAATCGCGCGAATTACGGGACCGCCGTGTGAACGCGTAGATCCTGTCGCGACTTGTCTCCTAACTGACCATAGCCGCATACCGTAGTGATTGAGTTTCTCGAAGTATATCGAATCGTCCGACGCGACCAGCCAATCACAGTGATCCGCTTCGCGCCAGTTCACGCCACTCGCGGCACTTCGCGCTCAGTACGCGATATCGGTCCCCCGGTTCGTCGTATCTTTTCGCTCATCGGAAGCGAATTCCGCGTGCAATCGAGCGTCGTGAGTGCTCCGAATTGAACAACGGGCGATGATTTCGATCGAGTCGATCGATCTGCTCGAGCACAACCGAACGCGCGACGTCTCTCGATGAGCGGCGGCGTCGTCGCGACATGTCGAATGGACGTTCAAGACACAAACAACACGTTCGGCGAATGCTTCCAGATTCGGCGCTCGTCACATTTCCAAGTCATTCGGTGAGTCTTCGTGCTTTCTGCCCATATTAGTGTGCGTAGAGGTGCGGTGTTCGGTAGTAGCATCGACGGGGTTAAGTTAGGTTATAAAGTTTCGCGGAGCCTGAGAGCCCCGAGGATAATTGAAGAATTTACATTACCGACTGTCTCGGGTAAAGCAATAAAAGTGTCAATATACACGATTTGTTCTCCCTCTCTCGTATAACTTTTGACGCTCGTTTAACGCAACTACTATAGTCGTCCGCTACGGCAACGATCTCCGTGTACCGCTAATATAATCGGCTGTCGAGAAACGCTCATGATCGCATTCCGGCCGTTTTCGAACGTCGTGGCGAAAAGGTTAATTAACTTACCGCGGTATATCGCGAGCCGCTCGAAGGGACATTTTGACCCGGATGCTCGATCGAAGTATTTCCGATGACGAATAAATAAAACGGTCAGTCAGAGATTTCCATTGATTGGGAAATTCGATTGGAAGCGAAGAAAATAAACACCGAGCCTCAGCGGAGGAGGGGACGAAGGGGAGGGCAGCTGGTTGCTGCGGGAATATGCAGTATGCATGAAAGCCGCGTGCGAACGGACGCTTACCAATCACGGGGATACGTCGAAACACGGTTCCTCGCGATGCAAATTTCAGCGGATCGGCCGCGCTTTATGTCGGGACACGACGGACACGGAAACGACGATCGGCGGTAAAACACATCGCCAGGATATATTCGTCCCCGTCGGGACGCTTTGATGTATGGCGGCCGATACAGGAACGCGTCGCTTTCTCGCTCTCCTCCTCCTCCTCGAGCGACTTGTTTCTAGTTTCCGCTCAACTCGCGGAAAAAAACGGGGAACGCCGAGCGAAATTAATATAGTTCTCGAAAGAACCATATCCGCGACAATTGAAATATCGCCGCTCGCGTCGATATATATCCTTGTGTGCGCGTACACCTGCACGTCGCGGCATCGCTCTTATATGCCTCATGTTAAGGATGTATTGCCCATAAATCGAAGGGATGAAAAAAATTATTTAAAAAAAGTTACAAATTGGTCAACACGTAGAAAAATAACCTTGCTGATACAACAAATTTCATGTTTTCGCAGCAAAATCTGTCAGTTACTATATGGTCAGCAAAGTGATTTGTAAAAAATTCACTAATTCACATTCATTGGATTATTTCGGCTGAATCTACAAATTATTTTGCTATGAGAATAAATTGGTAAATGTAGGAAAACATTATTTTCCATGCAAATGGAAGTCGTTAAAAATTAATCCGGCATGCTAATCATGCCTCATCGCGATTTGTACGTTTCTAACATTTCTAACGCTTACACTCGGTGTGTAAGTGTAGGTATGACGTGACCTTACTTAAGAAAGGTCACATCGCACTCTTCACCGTTGCCGCGTCGACTATGGGCAAAGTTTCATCTTGAGAAGTTTTTTCAGTTCCGCCGCTGTCTACCGACCATTTAACAAGGAGATTCTGAGATTATAAGTTTCCGAGCCCGCGAGTTTTAATTTGAGAGTGCAATAAATATCCGTGTAACTGAACCGCGAAGAGCGAGGTTAATCATTCTTGTCGCAGCCACGGTTTGTTTCCGTGCTGAGATAAAACAGTTGTTTGAGATCTCGGGAAGTTAATCGCGATTCTTCGGGGATGCACAAAGAATTTTTCCCAATTTGGAGAGTAGATTATTTTCATGTTCAAAGACTAACAGTTTAACATTTCCCCAATTTACTTGATGTACGAGACGCCACTTTAACAATAGATTTAATGTGACACATTTTTGTTTCAGGTACGGTAAGAAAACACCTCCGTTAACATTTCGTAAATGAGAAAGTCGACTTCAAATCGAAAATTATTTGAGGGTCGACGGTAAAGGTAAGATTAAAAATATTTGTTATCGTCTCCTGTATGAAAAAAAAATGATTAGCTCCAATAGCTAAATTAGATGTACGGTACATCGTACATCAGAGTCGCAAATAATTCAAGAGAGATTTGCACACAATGTTCGCGCCGCCGCCCGGAATCTGCGCGACATCCTACATATTTCACGAGTCACGGCGCGATGTTTCGTCGAGTTCGGGTTAGATCTGGCGATAAGGATAATACAACAGTCATGCACGGACATAGACTAAAGGATTAAAACGGAGAGATTGCTAATTTATTCCCCGAACACGCTCCGCACCTTTGAAACGTGGACGGCGCGCGATCCCGAAAGGGTTACGGCCGGGCAAGCTGGATTAGATTGTCTAATGGTATGGCGGAATCGTGCCCCGAGGCGCGAAAACGATATCGTCGTTAATATTAATTCGTCGCAGGATATATATATATATATATACCGCCGCGCCTCCAGCTCGGGCGAAATTTGCATTCCGCTCCGGTATCAGGAAATCGTTGTTGGGGCACGCAGAAATAATCGTCACGTACTAATGGCAGCTATCAGCCGCGTGTACCAGACGTATTCTAATGTATTCTAACACCGGCAACAGGTACGCGTGCCGGAAGTCCGATCTTTCGTGTCTGAATATCGATTAGATAAATCGAGTATCCCCGACCTTTCGGCGGTGTTCTCGAGTCAAACAGTCGTGCGGAAGAATCTATTATCTTACGCATTATATCTCCGGGGGAAGAGTGCGTAAGGACGCACGGAAACGTTATAAGCCTCGTTCGCGATCGTGTCCGAGAAATTGCCGACTAAATCGATAAATATCGCCGCGCGTATAGGTTCTCATAATGCGTTCCCCGCGAATGCTCGATCGTTGCGCTTGACTTAACGGACGCGGACGAAGGGATGATGTTCGTGCGTTACGTCGGCTTTCGCGAATATAATTTTATGGAGTATAATTTATTTCCATGCGCGTACGCGCGCGCGCGATGCAATGTAAGCACGGGATATAACCGAGTTGCGCGTTTCTCGGAGGTACGGAATGCCGCCACCGCCGCGCTCGATCGACGTCCGCCTTTCAAAGCGAAATACGACCAGCTGCCGCTACTTTGCGCAGCGCATACTTTTTATCTTACTCCCTTTTTTTCTTTTTACGCGAGTAATCCGTCTGTCGAGAGATGCATACGGATAAAAGGATCGATTGAATTAAACGTGACGATGAACGGGCCAAACGCGTTCTGGTCGCAAAGCAAACGGAATTTCGGAAGTTTTCGCAGCCGAATTTGATTCGTAAGAATCAGAAATTCTATTTATTTCGATCGAGACGTGCTTGGCTCGCTTATCGTCACGTTAATTCAACCTAATTCTATTTCTCTGTGCTCATGGGAAAAATAATTCTATCGTTGTAATTGAATTTCCCATTGCCTGGGGACCAGGCGAAAATTCAGTTGTAGAGGAACAGAAAGATTCCTGTGTATGCTCAGCTAATTGCCTCAAACGGGTTTTAATGCAGCTGAATATTCACACGAATGTACCGCTCAGTCGCAGTGATAGAAATATTATGTCTCTTTTTCCTGAAAAGCCGTTTCTTTTCTTTATTTTCCAGATTTAACAAAAAAACGCCCGAAAAATTGTGCTACCTAAAAAGCACTTGAAAAGATAGACAGTCGCTTCGAATTGAACCCGTGTATTTATGACATTTTCCACTTCGATTTTATATCAGAAGCATGCTCCTTAAGTGCGTACTGCGTGTCACGTAACACCTTGTATAATTATATTTATTTATAATTATTCGGTTGACTATGTGACACAAAGGCCGATACGTCAACCACTACGTCGACTAATGTGTTCACGCACAAACGCTCGTTGCGCCGCGCTGTCGCTACGCATCCTCGCCCGGCACTCGACGTTATTAGCACGCAGCATGCTCTCGACGGCCGTCGTGCCCTTAAGCCGTCTTCTTCGGCTCTACGTTCGCGCGTAGAATAACGCGATGCCGCAATACACATCGTATATGGTAATGCACCGCTGTTTAACATATACGGCGCGCTGGCCGAGCGGCACGTATAACAACGGCTTTATCTAAAGGCGACTGCATCCGCGAGTTGCCGGCCTCGTCGCACGTGGAACGCAACGAAGGGCGATGCGAGGTTCGGTTTGATGTGCGAGGCATCGTACATCTCGACACGTATTCCACCGTGGCTGGAAACCGCACCGTGCGCGCGCGCGCGCTAGCGATCTCCGAGCATCCTCGGCCGATCGTAAAAGCGACGCGTCGCAGGATTTCTGTTTTTCCTTTCTTTTTCGCAATTCATATCCCCGCGAATTCGTCGCGAATCAAGGACCGATGATGACACGCACTCGCCGATCGCCCTTTGATCATTCACCACGCGCGTTAGGTAGTAACGATCGGAGCCTCTCTCTCTCTCTCTCTCACCGGCGAATTTTTTCCCCCGCGCGTAAGTTTTACGTTTCCCTCGTCGCTCGCTAGCGCGACATATTCCTTTATTTTTTTCCGCCGCGGCTTCCCGTTTCTCCGCGCGTCGCGTTTACGAGCGATATTTACGCGCGCGACGTCGTTCCGGCGCGCGGATGCCATCGTACGCGACGCCGCCGCCTCCGATAGCGCGAGGTCGAACCGCCGAGAGCGCGGTACATTAACGAGGGTAACAATACGCACACGTGCGAAGTATCCATTTTTGCGCGGATTAGTGCGCAGTGCAAACGACTACGCGCGAGCACGCGCCGCGGCGGTATGGCGGGCGCCGTAATTAGTATTTTGCAAATTACACACAGCCGGGGGTTCTGCCGCGCGCGCTCGCAGCGCGGACAGGCCATAACTCGAGGCGTTAACGAGGCGGTCCCGCGGCAGTTTCCATGGCTATTTGCATCGTGTCCTTCTTACGAAGCTCGCTCGCCTCCCGTCCGGCCGTCTTTTTCCTCGTACGCGCACGCCATTATGACGCATCGGGCGCTCCTAACGAAGTGATACTCGCCGCTTTTAATTAATAGGACGACCGGGCGTTGATCAAACGCTCCCGAGTCGTCGCTCGCGATGTTTCGCGAGAGGGAGACGGAGAAAGAGGGAACAAACAAGCTTATTCAGCGGCACAAAAAGTCCCGAGCGTGCGCGCGAGTATCTATCCTTAGACACCGCACTTACTTATTAATGAAAGCATTATATTCGTTACGTGCCGGCATAATTTATGGAAATGGGAAATCGTTCGTTCGTGCGCGAGGTTTCTTTGATTTCCAATTAGTAGCAGCAACGCTCCTGCCTCGCCGACTAATTCCGTGAACGGCGCGAGTCGGAGGTTCGCGAGTGCAACTGCGTTACGTCGAAATGTTTCCGACGATGGCGTTTAATTATCACGTCGCTCGGATTTCGTCCCGTGAAAACCGAGACGGGGTTGGTTAAGTAATAAATATAACACGATACGATTCATAACTTTGAAGGGTCGGAGAAAAATGATTTTGTTTCAATTTTTCCGCGAAGAAAAGTGGGAGAAAAAACGCAGAAGGATGAAAAAAATCATTTTTCCAAGTATAGAACGATTACCAAACGGTAGTCGGCACAACATTTCCTCGATTCGTCATCGCGGCGGACTATGACGGCTCGCTATGCGATATTTCCGAGTTCGCTGATCGCACAAATAAAACGTTCCTGCAAGTCGGATGCGTCTTCGTGACTATGTATCAACGATACGACATTTATCCATCCTGGCAATCACATCCGGAGTTATTGCCGGCATAACGTAAATTAGTCAGTCCGCAACTCGGATATGCGTACGAGTCACGCGCTCACGCACGCCCGCCCGCACACACAAACACACGCAGTGCCCTCGCGAGTAGCGCATTACGTTCCTCGCAGCCTCGCACAATAAACACGTGATTCACGTCACGGTGGAATTCACGAGCAGAGCTGCCCTGTTCCCCGCCGATCGAAAGCTCAAACAGAGTTGCAATAGCTCGCAGATTCGCCGGGGGGGGAACCTTGCCGCGCTGTCACTCTCTTTCTCTCTTTCTCCCGCTTTCTGGAGTGTTCACGCATGCAAGCTCCCCGCAGTGGACGCGAATGCGTACGCAAATAATACGCGTACGCGATACTTGCCGTACCGCGAAATTGGCACCTTTCACGCTGGCGCTGGCAGAAACAGAGTGGGACGCGGGCGACGTATACGTGTTTACACCGATATACCCCGTGTAATTATGGGTTTATTGAAAATGATGCATCGCGGCAACATATTTCGCCTTTGTGGTCGAGCGAGCGTCTACTTTTCCCTCGGCTTCGCGCTCGCGAAAAGTCGGCGATGACAGACGGGATCTGTGGTGGTACGGCCACGGCCTTAATCTATCCCGACTGCCGCTCGAATTCAGAAATTATCACCCCGTTCGCCGACGATCACTCGGAGGATGCCCAACGACATTTATAGTCCGCGGTGAGACTCGAAAGTTCCTCGAAAGTCGCAATTAACGCACCGATCAAGCAACCATCGTACCATTATTTCTCGATTATGACTCTTCGAGATAATAGCACTCGTATTTCATCCGAGAATTTTATATCACTCCGTGAAAAACCGTAATTAAAACATTTGTATTTTGCAGTTGCAACATCACGCAAATATCTTAACCCTTGGATCGCGCGTTTCTGAAAGAGGTTGATAACTCTAGAATAAAGTGTAACTCTTCTTCTTTAATTTGAACATGCGTTCATAGAAAATCAAGTCGCTGAGAAATAAATTCGAATATACGGCCGCTCGAAGACGAAGTCACGGAGACAAGACGGGTCATCCGGGCAGAAAACTGAACGGTTTCCGGTTTCGATAGCATCGCCGATACACGGTCCCCGCCGATGGGTATCCCGCGAGCCACGAAACGGCTGGATACCGCGGCGAGATAACGTACGTCGAAGCGCGCATATATCCGGTGATTCGCGCCTCGCGTGTGGGAACGCGAATCGCAGAGCGTAGGTGTTGTTGTTTAAGCTCGCGCGGCCACCCTACTCGAAGGCTCGAGGGACGAACGAACGGTGCGCGCCAAGGGGAAGGTGCGCTTCGCCAGCGCGGCGGAGAGGCAGGGAAGGGCCGGGAGGGAGATAGATAGCAGGTAAAAAGGGGAAAAAAATCGTAATCACAGGTAGGTACAAGGTACACGGTACTGCGATGCGAGGATTAATGATTCGCGTCGTCCTTACGAACCGAGGAAGTGTTTCCCGTTCTTTCGATCCTCCCGACCCTCTCTCGCTCCGTTTGATCCTCGCGTTTCGCCTCTCGTCCGTGTGGACGGGTCGCCTCTCTCGGAAGATCCCCGGGTCGATCGGTCGCCGAAAAATGCGCAGAGGCGTGTCGCACGATCGCGAGGCGTTCAACGCCCCGTCGAACGAGGGAGAGATAAGAGCGAGTGAAATCGCGATTTTTACGCACGCCAGCTCCTTGCCACTCCATTATTTCGCCATGACGCGGGAAATTTTTGCGGAGCTCCTGTCAAGAAACTCTTGGCATTTCAAAAACGTAGGTCTTCTATAGAATCGCGACTAAATACGGGTGTTGAAACAATGGTAGTTTGTTCGATGCTATATTTATACACGTCTCTGTTCGCACAGTCGGCGTGCCATTTTTTAGATTGCCGAAATCAGTCCACGACTTTAAAAGTCTCCCAAGCATGATAACGAATGAGCGATAAGCCGAATTATTTTACTGTGCTTTGCCTCTTAACGACAAAAAATATCAGTCGACGTGAAGATCGAGCTCAACGTGCGCCGAAAACTGTACAGATGACACCGAACGTATATTATACGGGCGGGATATCCCGTTTACTGATACGAATCGAGTTTTAATTCAACGACTAAGAGTGCAAGTGTACTTTCGGAGAGTTGGCGCGCGCGAAAATACGACGGCGTGTACACGTAAGACCGCGATCGGCGGGGTACACTCGTCGACTTTCTATTTGCGCACCGATCACTCCGTTTCTCCCGCGGAAAGTTCCGACCCGTCCGTCGTTTCGACGCGCGAACCCACTCGGATGTACCCGACGGTTTCGCCCACTCGCGGACTCGTTGCCGTCCGAACGTTAATTGCGATGATGCGCGCTGTCATTCGGCGTCTCGCGAAGGGAGTCACTTCACACGTATCTCACGGGTCACCGCGAGAAGTCACGTTCGTGTCGGACGAGAGGCGAAGCAAAAGAGAAACGATCGATCCGCTCGGAGCGAATTGCGCGCGCGAGCTCGATAAAGCCGGGCGGATTTCTAGACGCGCGCGTGCGAGCTCACTCTCTCACTCACTCACTCGTTGTCTTCGTACAACCGCGCTCGTTGCGACTCGGTCGATCGGCCGATCGATCGTCCGACCGATCGCCCAAGAAGGTCGAGAGGTGGCCGCGCGGAACGAGAGGATTCGGAATTTATGAGCCGCGCGATACCGACGCAACGTCGGCAAACGACCGAGCGTCCTCCGTTCGACGCTGGTGATAAGGAGCGCAGATAATAGCCGGGGATGCCGGCGTGCGTCGTGTGTTCTCAGCGATCGTCTCGCGAACCGGGGCTCCTCCCGATCGGATACTCGCGATACTCGCGCGACTGCTTTGTCCCGTTAATTAATTAGGTGCGCGAATAAGCCGACTGGGTGCAGCGCATTGAGAGCAACAGAGGCGCAGAGGGAAAATCCGGAGCGGCGATCATAAAAGGCGATCGACGTGCACACGCGTTTGGCGCATTGTTCGCCTTGGACCTAATTAGATCCAGTTATGATCGCTGCGCCCGTATCGACGTATTATTACACGCGCGTGTCGACGTGCTGTGATGACAAGTCGCGTTGACGGCGCACGGGAATCGAAAGGAGGTTAATCATACGTTGCGACGTGGAAAAGGGAAACCGCGGGCAGCCGGAGCGACTGTCGGCTTGTTATTATTATTATTATTATTAAAATGAAAGTATTTTTTTTTCCTGAAAATATAGGATTGGCCAATGAAAGCCTACGCATGCGAATTATTAAGGCGCGATATTAAGGATATCAAATAGTCCTTGAAAGATAATATCAGGTTTTATTCAGATATGTACGTAATGATCTTTTTTAGGTAATATTTCAAGTAGTTTTTCTGCGACAATATTTTTATCTTAGACTGCCGCGAGAAGTGTGTCGCGTCGGTGACAAGTGAAATTATAAAGGAGATGCTTCATCATTCGAATATAATGTATCGAAGATTTAGAAATTCGAAGCCTCGAAGTTTCGAGCCGAATATAATTTCTAGCGTGAATTTTGATTAATGGAAACGGAATTTCCGGTTATAAAAACTAAATTTAATTCGTAAGGACCAGAAATTCGATTTTCTTCAACCAAAAATGCGTTCGGTTCGTTCATTATCTGGTAAATTCAACCGAACTTTTTTTCCACGCAATTCCCAGAGAGAATTAATGACTTTTACGAATAAAGCAAGCAATGTTGATTTGATATTTCTTCTCTAACGAGATATCTCCATTTTCTTTCTAACATTCAAATAACTTAAAAAAACGACCATTTCACAGCAATTCGACACGAACGTCAGCGTTGCAGATTCCGAAGTTAAGCGGCTGATTGTTAAACCACTCAACGGCTGTGCGATTGTTAAATAAACTTCATTTTATTCGCGGGTCGTTTTATACGCAACAATACTCGCGGGCCACAATCGGCGTGTGCGCACACACACACACACCGGTACCGTTTGATCGCGCAGTTTGAATGACTCGCAAGATGTCCATTACGAGGCGGAAATGAAGCGCGTTGATATTTATCGACGTAGCCCGCCGGCGGCGTGCGGTTTTCGGTTCGTAAAGTGCGCGCGAAATTTCCATCGTATCGGGTTGCGATTAACATACAACGAGAACTTAATCATGCGCGATATCCCGCAACCCTTCCCGCCCGCGAAATCGTTGTTAACGTCCGCAAACCCGTGAGAGGAATCCGGCACGCACCATGCAAACGCGAAACGGACGGGACGTGTTAACGGGTGAAAAAAAAATCGCGGAATTACATTATAATTGTTTTGCCAACGTGAGAGGCGCGATGCGAGTACGTATTACGCGTTCGCGCGCATTGCGCGCTGTTCCAGCGCGATAATCTCGAGTACCCACACATTTGAAATCGGATACAGCGGTGCAGATAACGTTACAAGAACGCTAAAGGATAAGGTAACGTCACGATGCGAGGTCGTATACCGAATAACCGATAGAAATAATGTCGGAATCGAGAATCGCGCCCGCTCGTTTATATGTATAATGATAAGTATAAAATTGTCGGCATATTTCTCGGAAGTATGCGCGGCATTCGCGGGTCGTGCGCGTATGAAAAATCGGTATTCCCCGGTAATTTAAAGACGAGGCACGCTGCTCGCTGCGTAACAGGTGCCAGGCGGAGGAGAGAGAGATTCTTATTGCAGCCCGATCGATACTAATCAATGATCCAACGAGATGCAGCTGGCCCATAACTATAAACGTCAGTCCGAGGAGTTGTAAAATCATGGATTTATTTCTCTCTCTCTCTCTCCGTTCTCGGCCGGCATACTGCTGAATCCCTCCTATCTTTCGTGCTTCTGAATGTCTCTCACCGCTTGTTCCGTCCACTTTACGCTTTCATTTCCTCCATCTCCTCGATCGGCCGCGGTGGTGTTATTATGCATCGACCAAGTCGCGCGCGCGATGATTTTCGTCTCAAACCGCGACTCCCGCTTCGAAGCGCACGAATGGATGCGCGGTTACCGCGCCGAGAATCAACTCGGACGATCCAAATATCTGTCGTGAACGCGCGATTATACAAGTCGTTGACGTGGAAAGCCAATTAATCGCGGGGCCCATTCATTTGGTTTTATACGAAACGTCGTTCCGAGCGGCGATCGCGAGTAGAGTGACCAACTCTCTTCGGGTTGTTATTACCTCATTTCAGGATTCCGGGTTTCGCCACTTCTCCGCGAATTTTGATACTTGTAATGCAAAGTGATGTTGTAATTTGCTAAAAACTAATGAGAGGTAATAGTGATCAAAATTTGATTATTTTTTTCTGTTTACATCTTATGCACCGATACCCATTTCTACCATCATGATTTAAATCTAATCGACAATTAATTCAACGAAATTCACTAATCGCATTGGCCACTTAGGTGAACCGATCAGTGATATGGTCAATTCCGTTGAGTTAATCGTCGATTAGATTCAAATCACAATGGTAGAAACGGGTATGTGAGAAATTATAGCTATTTCGGCCTCAATTTTACTTAATTTTTAGGTTCGATTATGAAAATAGTAATAGCAATATGCATGTAAGGTTATTATCATTTATACTATAATAACATTCACCAAAAAAATGGTTCTTCTGACTTTAACTCTTATTGTGGTGTATAGTTTTGGTACGCAGAAAAAAATTAGTTTTAAATGGAGAATAAATATTCTCGTATATAAGCAAGAATATTATAATTTTCTTTAAAGATTTTTAGTCCCGAATTGAGTTCAAGTAATATTTGCATTAACACAAATCCAATAAAAATCAAAACCGGAAATTTTCCAAAAGTATAATACTCTTGCTTATATACGAGAATATCTATTCTTGATTTAAGGTAATTTTTTTCTATGTTTTACAGTTGCAAATACCAAATATTTTTCTCTTAATAGTAGCGATAATTAAAAAGAAAAAGATTAAATTAATTTTTCGAAACAAGATATCCCCTCGCATCGCGAATGAATTCCTTTTCGAGATCCCCGGGTCACGCTCAAGGCGAAGGTGATGACCGTAGCCGGCGCAACGATGCTTCGGGATAACGGCGCACCGGTGTTCCGCTGGGAGTTTCACTGGGAGCGCGAACGTTCGAGTTGTACGGCGCGCTGAAACGTACGACGGTAACTCGGGGGTGTTACGGCGAAAGGTGTTGCGGTCGTACCTCGGCAACGTAACGGAAGCAATTCCAGCGTGGCTACGATATTTCGTCCTATCTTCATTCGTCCCGCGATGAATTACTGCGCTATCGCGCGCGACTACCGTCCCGGCCTGCAATTAACATTACGACGGCGGTTGATCTCGACGACGACCACGGCGATGATGATGACCGACCGACCGACGGACGACGGCGGGTTGCCTCACGTAGGTGGGTGCGTTAAACGGCGCGAAAAGGGCGGATACGGCAGGTGGTGCGCGACAGCTGCGAATCCGCGGAAAAGGCGAGAGGTAGTTAATCTCTTCGTTCGATACGCCCACGTGAACTCTCAGAAGGTGCGCGCGATCTCGCGGTATATATGTCTACCTGCCTGCCTGCTAGGCGCTTCTTTTCGCCCTCACGATCACAGGGTGACTTTGCCTATTTCAGCCCGCCGTTACCGCACTCGCCATATGACGACGGCTCGTTGTTCCGCCGTACGTGTATACTTAGACCTCGGCCGCGTGTCTCGCATCGGCCGTGGACGGGGGAAAATAAACCCTCGCTGCGGGATGTGATTTCAAGTAGACGCGCAATATCGATACCGCCAACGTGACTCCTGTTAGTCCCGCGAATCGAACGCCGGTTCATCGTAAAGCGATCTTCGTCGGGCTGAGTCGAAATTCTAGACCTACTTTCGACCCGAGTTTCCCTAACATCCAAAGTAACTGAAATTTTCACAGGTCTTCTATTGCGTTGATGCTACAAATAGGAAGTTATTTCCGTTTTCTCTATTTAAGACTCAATGTAGGGCCCAAAATTTAGAACTCCAATACAGCTACAATTTCAGGTGGGGAGGTTAAACGGAATGAAACGAGGTTCATCGTACACAGGCATCAGAGTATCAAGGTAGACGTTAAATGGGATTTCCAAGTCGATATTAGAATCGAGATTTCGACTCAGGGATCACTGATTCGCGCGATAATTAAAGCATGATCTTCTCCAGTCTCTCGGATCTCGCGCGTTCCGTGCGCGTCACGGATCGATCGACGCGTATTACGAGTTATCGGTGAACGCCTTGACGTAATCGTTGCGCAGCAACACTCGCGCGGAGTACAAAACGAAGGAGAGGAGGAGGAAAGAGAAAAACGAGCGCGCGCGCGCGTGATGCCCTGAGCTCCGAGAAACGGCGGCGCTTTTTCGTGCCAACGAATCTCGCCTGCCATATCGCGTCTTATCTTGACTCGCGTACGAAGAACGAGGCGCGTCCGTCCGTCCGTCCGAAAACGTCGAACTTCAATTACCGAGCACGGAAGCGGTTATAAGATGCTATCGCCGCGCGGACTCTCGGTGCTCTTGCGGCATAAATCGCTCATCTTTACCCGCCGCCGGTGGAGGTGCCGAGGATGCGCGGGCTCGTTGCCACGTTGCTAATAAATACGCGCCGATAGACCGGCGTATTCGAGAGCAGAGAAAGAGAGAGTGAAAGAGAGGAGAGGAAAGGAGAAAAAGGAGAGAGAAAAAAAAGCGACCGCGCTCTGACAAGTGTTGGCCGAGCGGCGCGGCTCGCGCGCGCCGCCCACGCCGGACAATAAATACGCCGCGCTTGGTATCTCGAATTATTAAGGAATAATGACGCCATTTGTAACCGGCATGAGGACCGGCGGGAGAAGTGGCGAAGAGAAGGGAGGAGGAGGAGGAACACGCCGGCAGCCGGCCGGGAGGACGGCGGGGGTGAGACGGAGAGCCGTACGGCGCGGTATTATTGCTGATTGAAATTCTTCGTGGCCCGAGTTGACTTGCCGCGTGCACCAGCAGATTGCGCGATCAGTTTACGTTTCCCTCGTGGCAAGACGCCAGCCACCGCTGCCGGCTTTTTTCGCGAGTCTCCCGCGATTCCGCCCGCCGATCCAACCACCACGAATCGTGCCCGGTCCTCGCGGACGCTCTCCGTGCTTTCTTTATTCTTTCGCCTCTCTCGCGGGGTCCTTGGTCGTACTATCAAATGATCGTAGATGAAAACTCGCGGACGGGTTTCGCGCAATCGAAAAACACGTTTTCGCGGGTCGATGTAGAGCGGCGTTACCGACTTTTCCGCTTTCGGTCGAGTACCCTTTCGATCTCGACTTGTCTGTCTCGTCGAATACCCGCGTAATCCAGACTATGTGGGGGTAGCTCGCGCATAGTAAAAAAAAAGTATGTTAAAAATTTAAGTATGTTACGTTGAAAACCCTTGCCGTTAGAAAGTTAAAAATAACCGCTCGTAGGTGGTGGATGACAATTTGCAATTTGCTATTCGACGGAGCGAAACACACGCTGCGCCGACTGCACTGTTTATAAGTAATCTCGCATGTCGCGCAGGATTATTTCGTCTTCCGGGCGAGCGCGAGCGTTCTGTCGTTTGGTCGTCTTCGCCGGACGTAATCGTACACCGGCATTGGCACACGTATCGCGAGAAGGAGAAAAGGATCCCGCGTACCATGCTGGTACGGCGCGTCATCGGGAGTTTTAGATGTGTATAAATTAACTTCGCTCGCTCGCGTTTGTGTTTATCGATTCTCGGTTTACGATCAGCCTCCCGTTTATTATTCCACATCGGCCGCAGATTGTGCCTCGGAGCGTCGCCGATACTCGAGAATGAGGAATGTTATGGAATCACACTTGTACCGGAACTCGTCTCAGAAGGCGGAGGGAATCGTCGACGTTTCTAACGCGCGAATTATCCCGTCCCTCGTCACTCTCTCGCTCGCGCGCGTCGGCGTAGTCGCGCGATGTACGACGCAGTTGCAGCGCGAAGGTCGCATTTTTAAGCGACTGCATCATCATCCTGTTGACACTCGCCATTCGATGTCTAAGGATAACGGCGGCGGTTTTAAAGGCTGCGCCGAGCGAGGAATTCCGATACGGTCGCTTCGGCAAATTTAAGTATTCCAAGTCGCTTTCTGTTATTGCGAACGCGAACTCTGTTAACTTCGAGGAATGAACCGCGACGACACCGGCGCATTGTTGCACGCGATGCAAAATTCAATTTCTCGCGATAGGTACGTTGTCGGATGAAATCGCTCATTTAATAACGTGTCGCGTGTGATTAAAATTGATTCTCTACTAAGACATTGTGATGATACTAATCATAAACGAAACGATACAGTACCGATAATTAAAATAATAAATAGTGTGTGTGTGTGTGTATGAATTAAATATATAATTTCAAAGTATATATTAACACGTTCCTTGTCACATGTACGTATAGATTGTTCCGACAAAATACGTCGTACCATTCGGTTATGAACGCAGTGTTCGAAAAATTATATTTTATTTGTTTCATAATGAAAAACTATAGTTTCTTCAATATTTTCCGTTTTACCTATAATATCTTCTCGGGTGGAAATTTCAACAGGCACTGGAAAGACCCTACACAATTTTTCCTCGCTTCTATCTGTGCTCCAGAAATGTAATGCTCGTACAATTTAGAGCCAGTTTTGTAAATCTAATGTAAAAACAATGTTTTGCCGCAACCAATAGTTCCTAAAGCAGCATGTGATGTAAAATGAAAATTGGCTAAAGATATTGTCTACCAATGTCTAAAATATCCTAAAAATATACGTAAAACGGAATCGATATCATTTGTAGTTCTGTGGTTTATCTTATACACAGCGTGTCTCGATTTCTGGAAATCGTAAACTTGTATAATTCACTTAATCGTAGATGCGAAGAGTCGAACGACTTGTAGAACAAGTGTAGATATTAATTCTCGGCGCTATTAACTACCGATGTCAATTTCCTCCAGCGGCTATCGAGAAGGTATTATCGCATCGAGTCGACGGGGATCTTATGGAGGAGAACAGTTCTCGGACATTTCGTTTGACGTGTACCTCAATAAAAGGAAAAAAAATGCCGTCTAGTTTTTCAAACGTCGTAAAGCCGAAAAAATCATAAAGATTGGCTACGAGAGATAATCGTGAATATATGTCTAATCTCTCGAGGACAGATTTTATGCTTCTTATACACCCGTACAGGAGTGACTCACGGAAAATGTATTTTACGAGTAGTAATAAAGTATATTTAGAGGAAGGAAATGTACTCGGTAATAATTTACAGTGCAGTTACAGAAAATTTCTCGCAACACGGTAACCACGTTTTTATTGGATTATGAAAAAAATTGATTATATCTCGTTAATGCAATGCGTATGTTTTGATGAGGCTCCTGCTTTTTATTAGCGCTGCTGCGCCAAATGCAAATCAGATCTTTGTCGTAGACGCGAAAGCAATAGTTTGTTTTCAATTCAATTGGATTTTTTGTAATTATATTGTATGCACCGATATTTTAGAGAACCCGAGAAAGATTCATAACAGTTAAAGTAAATGACTTATTTACGTTAAAGTAACTTCCGTTTCCCCTTCCCTTATAAATTAATTTTTAAATTGAGTATTTGTCGATAGAATCTAATCTATATGTGTACTTGTTATCAATAATGACAAGTTGTTATCAATAACGATTCGCGTTCTCAAATATAAGTATTTAGAAAAAAGGAGTATTTGCCACTCTCATATATCGGAAGTTACAAATAACAACCCGACACGGAGGCTTATTATGTTAGCAAATCATTTTTCTCCGTGGACAAACTCTCGATTTGTCGGGATGAGTTCAAAATCGCACGCACGTCCTCGTTTCGATAGGAGTTTTCCGCAGCGAGCGACAGCGCGCGATATAGAAAGGAGAGAGAGACGTGAACATGAAATATCCGCGATTGCGTTTAGAGAGCGTTTAGCGCGGGCGCGCAGGGAAAGGTGGTGCACGTTGTCAGCCTTGGTGGGCTCCTAAGAACGGGGGCCCCGCATTGTTGGTAGGTGCACCGCCTGTCGCTGGGCTCTGATTCATTGCCGCGCCTTGCAATTCATCATTCCAGTTCTCTCGCGTCCCGGCATCATTGCGCCTTCCCTCCCTTTCCGCCGCGCAAGCTGCTCGCGCCAATGGTAATCACCCAGAGCCTCCTTCTTCTTCTTCTCTCCTACCTTGCGTACCTTCACCCCTTATTTCGCACGGACTAAGCTCTTCTCGTAATTATTTGGTTATCGAAGGACGTGTATTTTCGGATGACCGACGTATTCGCGTTCGAACCACGCGAAACTTGACCGCAGAAACTGCAGTTTCCCGTGCAACATGACGCTTCATTCAATAAGATCTTTTTTAGATGTTTCGTTATTCTCGAATGATGAAATTCAATCCGTGGCTTCTTGAACCGGCGATGCAATTTCATGTCTGACGAACGACAGGAGAACGAAGCGCCCATTTAACGAGAGATGCATCTCAGAAAAATGTTATCGGTATCGTGTCGACGAAAAACTACGGCGCACGCGATAGGCCAGCGCACTTAATCGCGTGCCTCCTCGAGACGCGAGCGTTCCAAGTACCGGCAATACGACTACTTACGTCTAATCTGCTTTAATTACCAGCACCGTTATCTGTTGATAATTCGAAATCGAACTGAATAGTATTAATAAAACGTAAAATCGCGATGTGGTGTTCGCTCAATCGTTTTCCGCGCGGAAACATCGACCCTCGATCGCGGGATAAAAGGTAGTACACAGGTGGGCGCGAGATGCAAGGACGCGTTCGGACGTGATACGGATCGTTATCCTTCTGTCGCTCAAATGGACGTTCACTCGCGCGAATACGAATGTCGAAGAAAACGAAAAGAAGGTCGGGAAGATAGTATCGTGCACGTCGTGCCTTCTTCGACCGATCGAGACACGAGTCGGCGCGATAAGTCGAGTTTTTCGCGGCGCGCGATGGACATAGCTCTTAATGAACGATAAAAAAGCCCACCGTACAAATGACGGGGGTCTTTTAATAATGACTCGGCGTTAATTAATAACGGTGCGAGAACAGCGCAAAAAGGATTTCGGCGCGGCTCGCCGCGGCGCTTCTTCTTCCGACTCGAGCGTGTCGGCAAAAAAGTTTCAAGCATTGTGAAATCGAGCGAACCCTGTGCTTAAATCAAGTGACGGAACGGTTTCAACCGAGTGAGAGCCTAATGGCTAAATGGATAAATTGCAATTAATGATGGCGAAAAAGGGGGCCGAAGTAAGGGGTTGAACTCTCCGATAAAGGAACGAGATCCTTACTGACTGACAAAGCGAAAAGCCTCGCAAAGAAGTCTAAATGTACGGTAAAGTATAACGGTGGGGAAATTTAACGGACGACCGATTGCATTGTCAAGTTAGTAACTAACGAGAGTATTCCCGAGTCGTAATTTTGATTCTATGTCGACCGTGCAAATTTCGTCGAACTTGAAGAGTCAATGGAGAATCTCAAGATATACAGCACTGTACTATTGTCCTACTTGATTGATAGTTATAGTATCTTCCAAACTCGATGAAATTTATAAGATTAATGTAGAATTGAAATTTCGGTTTGGGTCAACGCATTTTTCTTAAACTTATCGTACATCAACGACGAAATAAACGCGATCCCATAACATCATCGTCATCATCGAGTCGCGAGAGTCGTCCGCTGGAAAATGCACCCCTGCACTTTCGTCTCCGCATCTTTCTAAGCGGTACACCGGTGGCGGTCACGTATTCATGGCCGGCCGCGGTCTTTTCCGGTCGTGTTATTTTTCCGCAGACAGAAAAAGTGCAAAAGGCCCTTGCATTGCGGAGCGTTCCGTCCGTCCGGCTGGCCGGCCGGAGATTAAGCGTGGGCAACTTCATGAAGGGAGATTAAAACTGCTAAAATTAATTCGCGTAATTGCAGATGAAGTTCAGCCCTGTGTCCGTTGACGCCGAATGGATTTTTCCCGCCCGGGGGGAGGTTTCCGACCCGACGTTCCTTCAACGCGACTCGGAGTTATTCGTTGTTTATGAAATTGTGCGCTCTCGCATTTTTATCGCGGGCGCGTAATATTCGTCGTGAATTCACGGACGTCGACGACGTATCGGGCAGATTAAATCGAATAAATAAATCGGAAGGATTACAAAAATTCGTAGAAAATATTTGCGCGAAGTTTCGGCATTCTCTTGCCGCGAATACCGAGCAAATAGTTTGGCAAATTAACGTCGATCCCTAATCTAATCTAGCGTGACGTTAACTCTTCAAGCAAAATGAATTCCCGAGTGTTCGTAACATTGATTTAGATACGCGGAGGACCGAAAACGTGCAACATGCTGTAACGTAAGAAATTAGAAACGATTTTTCGCCGTGAGCACGTACGCAATTTTCAATTTTTTTACCGTGAGCTATTAATTTTTGCGAGCTTCCTCCTCTTTAACCGGCTCGTACTCGCCGAATTATAACTGTGTTTCGCAATTTGCGCGAGCAAAGCCCGCGGACTATATCATTCTCCGCTTTTTGTCCCCGCAGACAGACGATACTCGAGCAGACTCCGGCTTGAGCAAACTCCATGCTTGTCTGTCTCCCCGTATTAATTAATTAACATTCTCTTAATTAAATCGCTCCGCTAGACAGTGACGAGTGCGACCGCATTAACTACTTCGTCGCTCTCAAATGTTCTTGAAAGGGTCGGCGACGTTCCATTTGCTTTATCCACCACCGTCTCGCCGCCGTCCACTTTCTCTCGGGGAATCGCCGAAAAATCTCGTCGGAAGCGGATTATGCCGTGAAACTATTACCTTCATAATCCGCATTCCATATCTCGCAGCGATTCTCTCTACTACTTGGCGAACTACGTTCTCACGAACGAAGCTGTCAACGCTGACGGGAAACACGTTTCCGGAGCGTGAAACCACGTCGAGCAATACGAAAGACAGCGATGCTCGATTACTCGATACATCCTGTGAATCCGGCTATCGTCCATTATTTTTCTTGCGCCTCGGAAACGCCACGATGCGAATTTATCTCGCACCGCCTCCCTTTTCTTCTCCCTCGATCACATTTTGTATCTATTGGTCTTCGTCCAACCGATAGAGAGCATTCGAAGAAAAAAAGAGACGGGAGCTGTTGAATCAGGGAAGAAGGGAAGAAAATAAGAGAGAGAGAGAGAGGAGAGACGAAGAAGTTAGAAACACGGTACGAGACATGAATTATTCCCGGCGGCTGCTGTCTAGAACTGTTCGGAGCTCGTTTCCCACGCCGACTCATAACGCGTTATCAATTATTAATTGCTTTACCGGAACGTAAGCCCTTCGTGTTGGCCGGGATCAAGCACGACGGAGGACATCGGTAGAGACACACGGCTCTCTCTCTCTTTCTCTCGCGTCGTGTCTCCGTGCTGCGCGGCGCTCATACAAGATACATTTCGCGTGTACCGATTGCCGGCGCGGATATAATGCGGGCTCGCCCTCGCCGATCGAAGGAAGGGGCATCATCGGTTGTCCCGCTTCCGAGAAAATCAGCGCCGTGGTAAATTACGGTCGCGTGAGCCTCTATAAATCCCAACAAATGACAAGGAACAGCCTGTGCAACGGTCGGTTAGGAGCCGATCCCGTCGAGATCCGACGGATTCCGGGGATGCTCGCTCGACGGGCGTGATTTGTTAAATACGACGACTCCGGCTGAACTCGAGAGACACGCGAGTGTGACAAGGGCATCGAGACAGGGGCGCGAGATCGTTCCAATTCCGCGGAAATCCGCACTTCCCGGCGATGATTAATGTACCGTTTTCGGAAACGCACGCTCGTCGCTTCACGCGACGGCTGTTTCGCAAAAGATGCAATTCCGATTGTCGATAGTGCTGAATTGCGAAAAAAGAAGGGGGACTTTATTAGAAAATTAAATTAATCGCGGTAGCATTAATTTAATCAAGGTAGCATTATGGTTAAATCTGTAGAATCAAAGGTTCAGAAAAGAAGCTAACAAGTGTCAGTATCGTCAGAGAAAGGTTTTCATAGTCAGTCCATAGACCATCCAAGTAAACGTAAACTATTCTTAAGTACGTCAAAGCAGCATGAAAATGTTCATTGCAGAGATCCGCCACATCTAAAATATTATTCTCGAGACCGGTGAAAAGCACGGGCGAATGCGCTATTACCGTCCTAAAGTCGACAGGCCTGGGCATTTTTCCCCCGCCGCCGACTGAAAGCCGGTAAATCAAGCGGCGCTTCGGAGACGCGGCTCTCGAACTCGCTCGCACGCGAGGCTATTCGGGTGCAAAGTCGCTTCGGGTTACGCGGACGAGCGCGTAACGCTTTATACATTCCGTGTGCGATACGCGTGTATGCATCCGGCGCGCTCTCGAGAGTTGGTATAATAATCCATCATTTATATTAATTGCACTCCGCGGTGCGTCGCGCCCCTGCATAAATGATATCCTTGTGTGTTCGTGGAGGCGCGCTCGGTCACCGGCTCGCGTGCTCTCTTCATAAATTCTAATTAAGTTCACACACAATCGACTCCCAGAATCATACGGGCCGGGGCGCTTTCGTCGCCATCTCGCACGTCCGTACATATGTGCGTACGCACGAAGGGTTCCGCCGTTCCTGGTGAGAAACAACCGGCCGGCATCGCGACGAATTCCACGAATGAGCTTCGTTAGGAAAGCCGCCCTGGCGATTGTGCGCGCGAGCGGTAATTATGCGTGCAATTAGGCCGGGATATTTTCGAGATTAAAGAGTCGTCTCTCCCCGACTGTGCTCGTCGGACTCTGATTTATAGCGGATATCGAATCTTGGAGTGCACCACTCGTAACGACGCGACTCCCGCGCACGGATAACGAGACACGTTTTGCGGCAAACGACGGCGGAAATATTAGAAATAGATGCCAATGTGGGTGTTCGCTGTGATAGCCGTGGTGAATAACGACTCTCGCGAGGCGCGCGCGCGTTCGCCGTGTCGGAGTTAATGCGCTGCTCGATAAATAATTAGGAATTCCTATAAATGAATGGCTCGATCGAAAGATATCTACGAATCTTTAAATATCTGTTACCGGTGATATATTCGAGAATGTAATCGCAAAATTATGAACGGTGTATTAAGACCAAATGTGCAAATATTGGTCACCGATTAGTGTTCGAATACGTCTCCTACGTCCTTAAAATCGTATAGATCGACATTAGATATTATAATATTGATATAATAATAGATAATAATAATATAAAGAAGAGATTATAAGGGAGAATATGCATATAATAGAAATAATAAATACAATAATATAATATTAGATATTAGATAAATATTAGATAATAGATAAAAAGTAATCTTTTAATTTTCCTTCGATCTCTTTTTGCGCGAATATCTTACGACGAGCGATATAACGCAAACGTCATTATCGATAATGACCCGGTGTTCGCAACTAATAGGCCGCTGCCCGTCGACTTCTTTTCCCGCAAATCCGTCCGGGAAAAATAACTATCCGCCATCATCGTCGGGCAGTTATTTACGACCCGCGCCGATAGATTCTCGAAAGTGAGCGACGAACACGGCCGCCCACGTTCGCTCATCGCTCGCGCTTCGCCGTTTCCTACATTATCCAACGATAAAGGAGAATAATAGTCCCACTCCCGCGCACATATATTATTTTTAACGAAGCATTTAATAGTCACTACACGCACGGGAGGTTTAACTATCCCCGGGACAGGAGGACTATGGAGCGGCACACACGGTTTCCCCCGGCGCGGTGAGAACACAGTTCGGAGTCCTGTTAACGAGTGCTATTCTTTTCTAATGAGTGCGGCATAAACACGGCGACCGGAGTAATCTCGACAATGGGCGCGCACTGTGCGCGCGCGTTGCGCTCGCTTACGCGAGCTACTCTACGCAACGTTCACGTGAGCGCACGCCCGCGACTCGTTAAGGCATTTCGTTGCATCGCGTTCGCGCGGCGCGTACAAGCGTTACAATTAGTTGCTCGACGTTAGCATTATATCTCGCGCGCGTACACGCGATACGCCCGTTTCTTCTAAGCTGCATTATGCAGCAGCTCACGAGGGACCTTCGCTCGCGCGCGCGCGCGAGGCCCGTGGAATCGCATATGGAACGAGCGCTCGCGCGCGGGCCCGGCGAGCTAACAGGTTGGCATAACGTAAGCATGGACGGATCTCTCCACGTGAATCGCATCGCGCTCCCTCCGTGCCGGCACGATGCGATCTTTTTCGCTCGAAAACGCCGCGGAGCAAAAGTGTCTAACGCGCAAAAATGCGCGATAAATAGCCGACCTGGCGACGCGAAGGCGCTTCTAAGGGAGTTGAAAGGTCGAACGAACGTTATCGCATGGCGGGAAAATCGCTGCACGGCGAATCACGATGGCCCTAATTAATATATTTCCAATTAGTGCGGCGAAATTACATCGTTTCGTTTTGGATCTCGATCTAATGAAGATGCGACGAACTTCTTATGCGCATTAATTTGAAATATTGTTTTATCCATACAGTCTTAAAAGCCCTCAATTTTATTCGGAATATCGCGACTTAATCACTCAATCATACAATCGGTACAAATTCAGTTCTAATTATATTTATAGCGGTTTTAAATTTAGATTTTTCTGTCACAACTATTGCTTATATCCTCCCCCTTCCTCTCTCTCTCTCTCTCTTTCTCTCATTTCTGTATGTGTATATTTACGGATATGGAAAAGAAATTAATCTCAAATCAATAATAGATATTTTCATATATACGGTGTCTCAGTTCTCGCGACTTTTAATTTTACCGAGAGATCCCCGGAGCAATTTAATTTTTCCTCAGCTAAAATATCGAAGAAAGTCATTATTTATGACAACTTTTCAGTCTTCAACGTATCTTTTTAGCTAAGTTTCAAATCAAAATTTCGTTAAAGTCCGTTTCAGATAAATCGGAGAAAATAATTTTGTTATCCATTTGGTCGCTCGAAACGTAGTTCAAGCTCGAAAAGCTCCACTTTTTCAATCGTTTGTGTCTCGGAAACTATTGGTGCCTCGACTTTTCCGTTGAGGAAAAGTTAACTTGAAATTGCTCAGAGAACCTCTCGGTAAAATTACAAGTCGCGAGAACTGTAACATCCTGTGTAAATAAAAATATTATAATCTTCTTAGAACATTTTTAGTCTTTTGATTTGATTAAATTTGTATTGATGCAAGTGTTATTTGCGCTCAATTCAAGAGACTAAAGAGTATCGTAATATTCTTGCTTATTTATGAGAATATCTATCATTGATGTAAGTCTATTTTTTTCTGTGAACGTATCAAAGGCATGTATGTCTGTGATGTACTCGCCTAGGAAACTCTGCTCGTGTCAATTGTATCATAATTTGCGTTTCGAATATTTCGCACTCTTTATATATATTTTCGTGGGTAATACTAGCGCACTTGAGCAGAACCGTTCCAAAACGTAAAATAAATAATGCATTCTCTCTCCCTCACCCTTTCGCCAAGTCACAAACACATACCCGCTTTATTTTAAGTACGAAAAGTGCAACATAGTGCAGGCCGTAAAGAACGGTCCTCTTGTTTCCTCCGCGCGCTCCGTGTCGGGTTTCTGACGCGTCGTAAGTTTCCGACGCGTCTCGAATTCAGAGAACAATTATTCCGTGCAGTGCCGTGTCGCGCGTTGCAACCAAGCCAAATCCTTATTGCAGATTGCGCGCGCGCGCGATTGATACGCTTTATATATCGAGTGAGTACGTCTAATTAATCAAGCTGACGTCGTCGCAAATTACACGGCAAACATCGCGAACCTATTTATACCACTCGCTCTCTCTCGCGTATGCGCGTATTATGCGTCTCATAATTATACAGTCAATTTGTACACGTCAATGCGAGATCGCGAAAGCTCTCATCGACCGAGACGCTGTACAATCTCTCCCGCCGTTGCTTTTCCTACGAAGCGTTAATGACACGACACTAGTTTTTCGGCGCATTCCGCGTGTCGAGAGAGCAGCTAGAGAGCTACAGGCTTCGCTCGGTACACACAGAGACTATCATTTACCCGATCGAGATCAGGAAAAAATACCCAAACTCGCTCGCCTCTCTCTCTCTCTCTCTTCTTCTTCTTCTTCTTTCTATCTCTTTATCTCTATCTGTCTCCGTGAAATATTTCTCCGCTCGCGCGTTTCGCTCGCCCGTCGGCGTGTCGCTCGTGAGAAATCGTTTGGGAACCACTGCGCTCGTGCTAGAAGGCAACGGGCGAGTCTACGCCAGGTTGTTTACTACGAAGAAGGCGAGGCGTGTCGTTGAACCTGACTCAGGAGAGTAGCGAGCACAAGGCGGGCTAGGCATGCCTCACCGTTCGTCTCTGTTCTCTTCCTCGCCCTCTCTCGGTCCTCCTCCCTCCTCGATACGCTCCTCATTCCTCCCGCGTCTCTCCTCTCCTCCACTCTCTTTATCCGACTCCGCCGTCGACTCTTCCTCTTTCGATTATATTCCACACCGGTCAGAAACGCAGAGAGGCTCTCTCTTTCTCTCCCTCCTTCATTACCGAAGCTCCTGTCCACGTCTGGTATTCCCCGTCTCGCGCAGCAGCAACGGCAGCAGCGAGCGATTGATAAAGTAATCCCGATAACAGAATCCTGTTCCTCTTTGATCTCCGATCGTTATAACCGTAAACCGCGACTTCTTCCTCTCTCCCTCTCTCTCTCCTCTCCCGGCCTGGTTGCATCTCGTCCTTCACGGCTCCGAAACGCGATTGTGATCCGCGCGATTCGGGATTAATTGCGCCGCGTCTAATTGATATTTAATTGTCGCTAATATCGCCTTATCGCGGTAGACATGCGATCTTGAAATTATCGGATTTCTGAGTTCCGATCCCACGGAAGTTGCACGAGGAATGTCGCCTCGGGAACGAACGACCTGAGAGTCGAGACGCATCAATTTTGCTAAATATTATCTCCGAAATGTTAGGTCGAAAATGCGAGCCCGAATCAGCTTTATAATGTCGAGCCCTTTTCTTTTTCACGGCGCGTGATACGGCAGTTGTACGGTTCTCATTCCGGAGTATCCAGAATGAGACTCGAGGAGGCCCCGCCGAGTTCGAGTCACGCGCGCATGTGTGGACGGGCTTTCCGATGGCACCGCCGTTGCAACAAGTGCAATCGCACGCAGATGGACTCGGCTGGCAAGTCTCCAGGTCGTTTTCGTGCAAGGACCGTGATATCGTCGCCATAACTTCTACCTCCGTCTCTCTCTCTCTCCCTCTCTTTCCCCATGCGAGCGACTCGCCCCGACAACGAGGGACCGTCGATATTCTTACGAAATCTGATTTCCGCTCGCGGCGAATTCCGTCGGTGCGCAAAACAAGATACACGGAATGGCACGTTGGCTCCGACGAAATCGGAGACCCGAGTCGGATCGACGACAGTCTCCTCTTTGAAACTCTCGGCGCTCGATCTTCCTACTCGATTGCGGCTGAGTAATTATCCGGGGAAAGGGGGAGGGGAGAGGGAAAGGATGTCATTTCTTCGAAGTTTCGGTCTTTAATCATGCAACGGTCACGTGTTATCCGTAAATCGACGTCATGATCGACGAACGAAACGAAACATTTTTCGGAGATAATTGCATAAGTGCATGATTTTCGGAAGGCACACGCGGTGCGCTAACGCGCCCGCTTGCGTTGCTTCTTTAGAAGCGAACCTTAGAAAATTAATGTTCATTGGTATTATTATGTACAAATTATTTTAGGATGTTTCTTGCGTATTTTTAAGTAACGAAAACCTAACGAATATCTTACAATAACTCTTTCTATAAGATATTATATACTTTTACATGAAATGTTACTATATTTTATTATTTTGTTTTTATTACTATATTTTATACATGTAATGCATTTTTTACAATATTTTACTATATTTTATATATGTAATATATTTTTTTTACGACATATTTTTGTATATTTATATGATATAATGTAATATTTTATAACAAGTGATATATGCATATATTGAAAAATATGCTTTATTACTCTGTATGGCACACTTTTGACGTAGGTATAAATACATAAAAATTATATAAATAAAAAATATTGTGTTAAAAATAGCCCACTGAAATGTGTGTTAGTTTAATGCGGGGTTAAGAAGTGCACAGATAATATGTTAAATTAACATATTCACCTCTTTAACATAATACATTTCAACATGTTCATCTTGTTAAAATAACGCTAGAATTTCAGTGGACCGTTTTTAACACGAAATTTTTTACTGCGCACTATATTCGACGGGACGATGAATCTCGTGTTTTCCGACGCGGTTCGCAGGAACGCGTGACCCCGAGGCTCTCGACGAGGTGTTCGCGTGCACCGTGTCAATTTCGCCGGGCACGCGTTTCAGCCGACGAAATCGCGCAGCGTCCTCCCCTGCATCTCACGCGCGCCTGTAAAACTTGCGAGATCTCTCTCTTTCTCAAATATATGCAACCAGAATGTAATCAGATTTTTCATCCGCGACAAAACCGACGAGGTCAGGAAGGAGAGATTTTCAACAGTCCCGCGAATTTTAATTGCGCGCTACCATCCGTGCCTCCGACACAACTGAAAAACTAGACGCACGAGCGTGAACACAGTCGCGAAGAGAGAAACGACTCCTCCACTCCTCTCTCTCTCTCGACGCAGAGAACATTCGCGGAGCAGAGACGCGATTGACACGCTTCATTAGGGGACTAATTAGCCGCCGTTTCCGGCGACGTAACGAGGCAGTCGTTCGGCTCGCGGCTCGAGAGAACGGCTGCTTCCTCGAAGCGATCGTCCGCGTAATCGCGGCCTGAACGAGTGGCTCGCGTGTCCCCGGCCGATTTCGGCGCCGGGACGCGGCCGCTCGCTCGCTCGCTTCTCTCGCGGAGTCCAGCTTCGTAGACCAGCTCGCGCGGACCGCCAGCGCGAATCATCCTCGTTCCTCGTGGAGGAGCCGGCCGAGTGGACCGGATTCCGGGCCGTGCTTTGACCGTGGCGTAATAAAGGGCAATCATCGGTGATTATGCCGCGTTGCCCCCTTCATCCTCCTGCTCCCCCCTTCACTCTCCCCTCTTTCTCCGCCTGTACACATACGCGCGTGTAGGTGTAACCGCTTGTGCGCACGTACGAGCTGCGCTCTCGCGTCTCCAGCGTACACGCTCGACGGCGAAAAAGGCGTCGCGAAAATTTTCTCCCCGATGACGCGCGTTTTGATCGACAAGAATCGGGCGATCACGTGATTTTCACCTGTCCCGGCGGAACTTGTCGAAATGAAAGAGGTGTCGCGCGGTGACCTTTTGTGCCGGCGGCTTCGGATGATACGGATCGAGGGAGAGAGAGAGAGAGAGAAAGAGAGCCGGTTACACGATCAACCCGTCCTCGTCCCTCGCGCGGGATAGTCAATTTTCGTGTGGGCCGTGCGGGTCGATGCGCTTTCACCGCGATCGCACGGAAGCGCGCGACCGATATTAAATGTTTGCAAGCAATTTCGGCGTAATCGGCACCGCGGCGGCCGTTTCGCAGTTATTATCCGTCGCGACGTGCGCGCCGGGGTGTGCGCGAACGCCGCGACTATCGGCTGTTATTAAATGCCCGATAGCTTTCCGCGTGGAAAAAAAAAAACGCGCACGGGAAGAAATGTTATACTATCCGCTCCCGGCAGCACCTGGGGGATCGCCGGCCGCTGATATCTTGATGAATTTTCATCCGCTCGCACGGATTTAGGATTCAATTCAATGATGAATAGCAGAATGTTAAGTTCAGCCAATTTTTCGCCGTTTTTCGCACAAGATACCGCGGAAAAGGCTGCGTTCTCGTCGTATCGTCGCAATTATTCCGATTACTGTTCGATATTAAATTACTTGTACCTTTTCTTCGGTGATAAATTTCTTTAACGTAGACGTCGCAAACGCGTTGTTGAACGCGAGTCATTATTTAAAATGACAAACGTGTGTTAAGCTCCATTGCGAAAAATGTCTCTTACAGAGATTAATTTATTGCTAAGGAAGAACAATGGGGATTTCTTATGATCTCATCGTTCAAAATAAAGGTAGTTTGATTTCCATAGCTGTAAAATAAATCAGATTTATTCCGTTACACGTTTACGATATACGGATCGTCAGTCATCCATAAAGTCAGGAAGCCATAAACCGTGACACGGTAGGATCGAAGAAAAATCGTTCCCCGTGACTCTTCTTCCCTCGTTGAGAGAGAGAAAGAGAGAGAGAGAAAAATAATTATTAGAAATCTATAAATTATATATTTTTTACGCGTGCGCGCCGAAAGGGAATATCGCGATGTGCTTTGGCATGCGGCGTATGCGCGCAGCGCGACGGGGAAAAAACGTTCTTTTAATCGCCCCAATTACATCTGATGCATTATTAAATATTGTGTGACATTTAATGCCGCGGGTAAGTGCGCGCAGTAATAAAATGACATTCCCTTCCGTCTCACGACAGGCGAGACTCGCCTTTTCGCGCGCACGTTTCACCGAAAGGTGGGATTTCTCAAGGTTCGAGAACAGAGCGCCGTGGGGGATTTACGAGGCGAAAACGCTCGGCGCGGCTTTATTTATCCGGTCGTGGATTTACGTACGCTGCGGCGATATATTTTTAGAGATCGTTTCGCATAGCTGCGCAAAGCGCTACCTGTTTTGATCCTGTTTTGTTGCCTCGATTATTATCCACCTATTAGCTTTCTCTCTTTCCCTCTCTCTCTCTCTCTCTCTCGACGTGCGCGCTCGTCGCCATTGGGCTTTGTGCTGTTGACCGCGGTTCGCTTCTTACCAATTCACTAATTATCCGTTATCGATTTCATCACATCTTTGGAGCCACCCGTTACATTTTTCATCGTAAAACTCATTCGCAAAATTGGTGGCGAATTAGCTGAAAATTTTGATAAAAATATGATCCAGCGTCGAAATTCAGGCATCCCGTATACGTCTTAAAACTTTGCGTCCACGATGCCAAATCTCGGACAGAGTTGTTGGCCGGATACAAAAGTTGCTAGAAATTATTGGAAATCTTAGTACCTTTCGAGCATCTGTCAACATAAATACTAAATCTCGATGCGAGATTTAGCATCGTGGATCGCAAGGCATCTAAGAGCTGTGTTTTCCAAAATCCGCTTCTCCGAGACAGAACTTCGAGCACCTTGACCGTCGAAAATTCCACTGCCAAGTCGCGTTCACGTCGACGGAGCACTCGACGGTGCGATAAACGTCATAACGCCATTTATCGTAATAAAATATTGATGACGCGGAATTATTGCGTCCGATACCGTAAAGACGCGCTCGAAGTGCCATTGCAATAACGCGGCTGAATTAACGATCGTTCGGATTTACGGCGAACATCTTGCCCGGCTATTTAGCGAACGCATACAAAGTCGTAATTTGACGAGGAAACGCGGAATGACTTCACCCCGTGCACTCTTCTCTCGCGAGAAGGACGAAGAGGATGGATTAGAGCGAGTAGAGCGAGAGAAAGTCGTCGAGCTTCCCTGAAGCCGGCTTTTCCGCGAATACCTTGGATACGTTACGCTCCTGGCTCCGCATATATAAATATACATCGGCGGTATCAAGAGACACGATAGTGTTTCACGCCAAGTGCACGCACGAAGCGGAGGTCGCCCGTGTTAAGGAAAGTACCCTAATTTGAACCGGTTTTTAATTTTCCTCTTTTACACAAATATGAAACATTTGCAGAGAGGAAACAAATACGGGGAATAGGACAAACATCATACGTACTTTCATGTACTGTTATATATTTATTGTGACTGAAAACATTTAATAAAAATAGAACTACAAAATAAATGACTATTGATACCAGTCATGAAGAATCTTAAATCTACAATTTAAAAAAATTATTTAAAGGATCTCACAAATTTCTCCTCTGTACTGATAAAATTAATGAATGATCTTTTACTTCTCTTTTTACTCATATCAATAGCTGTTTCTTTTTCTCGCGCTCTGTGCATCTACAAGATTATTATTTCGTTTTGTATGCCAAAGGGTTTCTCTTTCCCCGTGAATAAAGATCATTATTATTATTATAATCAATGAAGAAGAAAAAAAAGGATGTTGCGCAAATCTCATCGCGATTGAGATCAACGCGATCGTCACACGCACAGCACCCGCTCGCTCGCTCGCTCGTTCACGCGCGCAAGACAATACGACACTCGCACGAAAATCGATTCGCGTTTCTCGTTCCTCCGCGTCTCCCGCGGCTCCTTTTCATTTGCCACATGTCGGGAGTCGGACAGTAGTTGTGCGCCGCGCAGCCGGCACCCTCGGCGCCCGTGACACGAGAGAGACGCGAAACAATGCCGCGGCCCGTTTCAACAATCCTGTCACGCGGTAGCCGCGAGATAGAATCGACGAAAAAGTTTCGGGGGAGGCCCTCCGAAGGAAAGGGCAAAAAACGCACGCGCACGTCCACGGCACATCCGTCGCTTTGCATTCAGCCGGGGCTTAGAGAACGACAGAGGTTTCGACATACACTACGTGTGTACATACACGCACGTACACGTGCGTGTATGCATGCATGCGCGCGCGTGTGCGCAAGTACATATATATATATATTCTTTTTTTTTCTTGTCCTTTTCTCGACGACCATCGGGCGAGCCGTACCCTTTCTATGCATCGGACGATGAGGAAAGGGAGCGTTCTGTGCGCGCGCCCGGTACACAGTACTATTCCCGCACCCTCCCGCCGCGCGGCAAGAGATTGAAAATAATAATAACGGTGACGGCGAGGAAAAAAGCGCGACAAAAAGCGCGGTACTTTTTAATCCGGAACAGTCGCGCCCGTGATATGCAGATTTCGCGAGAGGCACCCTTTCTTTACGTGCCCGACCGTGGCCGCTTTTTGCCGCGGCGTGTTTTTTGCGCGCACGGCGCGCAGCTATACGATCGTATTCGCCCGCTCCGATGCTAAATCAATCGGGCGTAATGCGGAACGCGGCAGTCAAACGGCGCGTCGCCGAATAATAATAAAATAATCTCCATTCTTTATCTGTCCCCTTTCATCTCCCCTCTCTCTCTCTCTCTTTCGAGTTCTCTTTCAAGCTCGCGATGACGCGCGAGGTCATTGATATTTAATTCCCCCTCTTACGGATGATAACTTGTAAACGGAGACGGGGATGATGCGTTCGAGGGTAAAATTTTTAATTATCATTCGTTTCAGCGCTCCTCTCTGTGAAACCGTGGTTTCCGCCACGTGAATACCATTGTATGTACCATGTGTGTGTATGCGTTGTCAAATGAATAAAAAATTATATAAAATATTTCCACAGGAAGAGAAATAATTACAGGTATGAGAGAAAGAGAGAGAGAGAGAAAAAGAAAGGGAGAGAGAAAGAGAGAGAGAACTGTACGAGCTTTTTTCCCGAGAACAATTGTATCGGGAAATGTTCTCGGAAAACGTTCTTTTATTACGATTTATTTCAGAGTATAATAACGTAACTCATTAACGTATAACTACCGTTGCGTATACGCGGTTTTATTAACGTATAATTAAACGTGCATTTAAATGAAATTATATCTTCGAGAGGGGGGAAAAAAGCGCATAATAAAATACACGCGCGATGTCGGTTCAGTTGGATTTTTCTGACTCGAGGCGGTAAGGAAGGTAAAGAACAAGTTATCGGTAAGAACAAGCCGCATCTCGGTTTTTTTTTTATGTTTTGATGTCTCTAATGAGAAACAATTTTTTCACGCGAGTTGATACCTGCTGACCTGCGTGCGAAGATGAAGCCTCGCAATTATCTTATTCATTAATTTCGTTCCCTGAAATAATAAGCACGTGACGCACGTTCATCGAACTTATCGAGATTGGAAGCTCCACGCGAATTAATATTTAATAACGTCGACGGTGTTAACGTATCATTTATACATGCACATGCGTATCTTTCTCTCTTGCCTCTCCGTCTTTTCTATTTCTCATTAGTCCTGCAGATCGCCAGTCATGTTAGCTGCAAATGAGTATAAGGCACGCTGCGATATCGCTGATGATTAATCTCACAAACGGTGCGCCTGGGTAGGTGAGTTTCGAATATTCTCCGCCGTAGCATGTATAACTGGATATTGTCTTTAGGCATTAAACTCTGCAAGAGATTGCAGACACTCTCGTTGTTTTACTAGCGCAATGATTCTCTTGGACTTCAGAAATCTAGTATTCAAAACGTAACTCTTGAAATGAAAAAGAAAGAAGAAAGAAAAAATGTATAACGACAACGAATAGCGGATGTAATAAAACTACACGGATATTTTATTGAAGCATTATCTGGTATATATCGATGTATTATTTAACATAAATTATTGAAGTTCTTCCTCTTTCTTTCTCTTTCTCTCTCTCTCTCTCTTCCTCAATTGCACACACGCAATAACGAAGAACACTTTCGTATATTACGCGTTTGATTTTTCATTAAAGGAGGACTTTTAAATAAGTAAATTAAACGAGAGCTACGCTACAGAGAAAGCTAAAAGCGACCGGTAGAATAAATGTAAAAATTATAATCTGACGGGACAACATATAGACTCTTTTATATCGTGTATGTGCGAGATCTAGGAACGTTTTTAAAAACAGATAGAGCCAACGATGATTTACAATGCGTCAGCTCGGGGTGTGTGACGATAAATCACGCCTCAACGAATATAACATGCCATTACAAGCCGCCAGTGTCAATGCCGGCAATGAAAACAAGATCACGATAAGAAGACGTTGTGTCGTGACTGCGAGAAAGGTTTATACGCATACATTGTATGCATGCATACACACATACACATATGCTGTACATACTTTAAGAAGAGCGCATAAAAAGCGGATTAGCATGCAAATGACAGGTACCTCGCCTTCGTCTCTAATTAGTAGCACTCCCGTTGAATGAAGTGAAATACGATACGTATGTACTCGACGAAGTGAAACATCAGCCGGCGCGCGATCCGCCGACGACGATGACGACGACGACGACCCATCTCATTTCCCTCGCTGTGGAGCAAAAATTCCGGATAATCGTAGCGTAAATTAGCCTCGCAATTTACGCCCAGCTCTTCCCTGCCCCGATAATTACGCTACCCGGTGGTAGCTGCAGATTTTTCTGACACGGCCATAGACACCACGCAGCCGTCCATTTGATCCCTCGCGTGTTCGCGCGCGGATGAAGTCGTTAATTTCGCGTCATCGTTGCCGTCCTGTCGACACGAGACTTAGACGCGGCCTGCTAATAGACATCCCGTCATTACCGATTCACCATTTTACCGGGAGCGGAATGAAACGTCGAGCGAACTCGAAGGACGATAGACCGGTCGCATGCTTGTTCGTCCGCTCGGCCGATCGATCGATGGGACGATCGACGCGATCTCTCCGTCTCTCTCTACCATCTTCGCTCGAATCGGTTATCGCTCGAGTCGGTTCTCTTTCTCTCTGAAAGATGTCATTGTGCCGGCTGATGTCGAGCGAGGCGAGTCTCTGCGTCGCGCCTTCAGGGTTAAGAAACTCGCGTTCGGGACCGAGCATGCGGCTTCTTCTCCGCCTCGTCTCCTCCTCTTGCTCTCGTCCTCTGCGAGAGTAAGGGAGAGAAAGAGAGCGAGCGAACGCGTTTTTTGCTCCAGAAATACGGTCTCTGGAGTCAGTCACGGCGCGTATACGCGAGTTCACAGCTGTCCCAGCCATCCCCGTTCATCCTTTTCATCCCGTTCAAACAATAACAACCATTGTCTGTTTGCTTATATAACCCCCGCCTGCCCTCTCCCCCATCCCCCCTCCGGGCCGAAAGCCCGGATACAACGGTTCGAATTAAATTCCCGCCACATACAGCCGCGGCGGCGGCACTCGCGCGGCGGTGAATGGCGCGTTGGACGCGAAATCGCCCGGAATTCGAATGAAATCGATGGCGACGTAACGAAATATGAAAAAGAGGTCAAAAGCGTTTCACGGGCTTTATGAAAGCGCCCGCTCTCACCCTCCTCTCGCCCCGGCGCACCGCGCAGTGAGCGATTTTGTTTCGGCCCCGGCGAGTCGCGGCGAAATTTGTACTACCGGTCGACGTGTGGAATTTCATTCGCGGTTTTTGTTTGCGGACCACTTTTTCGCCGGTTCTTGATATTATTGGTCAATAGTCCCCCTCACCCGCCGGTGATTACCCGGCGCGCGCGCGCGTGTGTACGTTTCTCTCCCCCCCCCCTTTTTTTCTCTTTTTTTTTTTACGCACGGATATTTCTCGATTTTGTTTCGCAGCGATTTGCTTCGAAAGGCGAAATAAAAAATTCAATAAATGCAAACTCGCCCGAGCGCGCGCGTGCGCATGGAGTTAACTCTCGGCGAAGGGAAAAACGTTTAAGGCTTTCGGGAAAAACGGTTTCGCCGAAATATCAGCGCGGAACGAAGACACTGCTTGTGCTTTCGGGTCTCTCTCTCTCTCTCTCTCTCGGTGGGGTCTCGTTTCTCGCGAAGATTTTTACCTTCGCACACTCGATTGAGATTTATGAATGCCGGCAATACTCGGTAATATAGTGCGTGCGCGCGTTTTTAATACCACAGTTAGAAGAGAGACGCGGAGTCCGCGGAAATGTTTTTTTCCTCCGCGTATATATGGATATATCTTGTTTAGGAGAAGCGGTGCACGCTAGCGCGCGAGGATCCGCGAGTTTTGTAACAAGTACGGGACCCGGGGCTGTGTTTTACCGGTGATGCGTGCAACGGGATGAAACTGTATTAAGACAAATGGTTCGCGGTGTATGATAAAAAGAAATGAGACGCGGGGGGTCGAAGGGCGAAGGAAGGGTGGCCGGGCAATATTTCGAACGGAGCAGCCGCGCCGTCCGATTATTAATCCACTCGCTGGAAACCCGATGTTTTCGTCGTGTTCTCCAATGGGTCATTGCTCGTGGCACAGCGATTCTCAACTCACCTCGTTGCCCCGCTCGCCGCTACGCGTTTCGTACACGCCCGGCAAACGAGTTATGAATATACATTTACGTCTTAATTACGGATATGTTAATGAAAATCCTGTCTGTGACTCACAATGAGATCCAACTTTAGCTATGAATATTCGATCGATGTCGTATGGCGTATGATTAAGAATTAGGAATACTACCATCCGACATGCTCTCGAAGCTTCGAAACTTCGGTGTAAATTCGACATCTGACGACGAAGTTCGAAGTTTCGAACTGTATTCCAAGATTCGAAATATCGAAGCTGTTCATTTCGGAGAGTGCGACGAAATGCTGTGCAATTAGAGAGTACAAGTTTAATTCGGATAACGTTAAAAAAACGTCCTAAGACCTGTAGAAATATTTGTAAAATATTACGAGAGATCATTAACCATTTAATTTCTCAGAAATTGACATGTAAAATATACAATTTCTAATAACGTTACCTAACACGGGCAGTCCCAGCTAAAAATATTATACGTCAGAGAATGGAATTATTATCCCTCGAGCGAGATGATTGAAGAGTTAGAATTGCCTGTGATCGCCGGCCGATTGAATTACGAGCGAAATTACGCGTTTATCGTAGATAAACCATGCGTGTCGCGCATTAAACGAATGATATGCGGATGGAACAACAACTCTCCGCGGAGAGGATCGTACTTTCTTTACTCTTTCTCTCTCGCAATTTAGGCGTGCGCATATTACCGTACAATAGATCTCCCCGCGGGAATCATTTGGCGCGCCTACCCTTTGACTCCGCGCGTCTTTGCATACTCGAGAGAGAAATCCCGCTGTAATTCGGACCGAGCGCGCAAAACATCGCGTTATAAGCGAGTATGAGCCGAGGTAGATCGTTTCATGTAACGAGGGGAGCTTCATGAGCGCCTGCCGCTTTTTGTCTCGCGGAGCAAAAGGAGGACGGAAGATTTGGCTGCGCCGCACGTAATACGAGTCGTAAGGCGTAAATTGCTACGTGGGCGAAGGAACGTTTTTGTGTCTCTTTAATGCGTCAAATCACTTTACATTAGTTCAAGAGAGAGAGAGAGGGAGCAAAATCGTCAAGGAGGATTCGAGGCCTTCCACGTGAACGCGGACTTACGGGCTCGCGACGGCTCGTTATGCCAGCCCGAGTGCATCGAAGATTACATCAACGTTTTAACGACCGCGATACATCGGCGGAGAAACCGAGTGCGATCGCCCGCCAAACAATTCGATTAGCATAAAACACTCCCGCCGCGATCCTCCGCGCAGAGTCGCGCCGTCGCTCTTTTTTCGAGGGCGAACGATCGGTAAAAACTGAAGTTGGAAGACCGAATTACACGATAACGATGGAGATCGTTCCGATAATTAAAATTGCATCGATATATTTTTCATTGACAAGTAAATTTACATTTTTTATAACGAAAGCACCAAATCAATGTACACGCCTAATAACTGCCTAGTAATGAAGCTCGGAATGTTTAAAGCACCGTTCTGAGAATATCGCCGTATCAAATGGGACAAACTTCACCTTTGCACCGTGACTTGCGTATTTTCAACAAGACTCTGGTCGGCGATATTTTCTATAGTGAAAAAATCGTCGATCGTGGGCGGCCACCAGGTCGCGACTCCGAAATCTCGCGAAATCGTAGATTTCGGACGTGATAAAGAATAAATAGGCGGATGCGTCGGAAATGGCGACGGAATAGGTCGAACCGTAAGCGGATTACTGCTCGTTCGCCGATGGAAGACGGGGATCTAGGTGCCGTCAGCAACAGCGGCAACGGCAGTAGCAGCCGCGGCGGCGGCAATTCTACTCACTGAAGGGTCCTCGTCTACGGATCTCGGAGCCGAGCCACCCTTGAGCACGACTCGCTCTCTTCGTAGCCCCCTTGTCTCGCGGCATCAACGTTTCACGTAGGCAGTCAGGGCCTTTTAAGCATATAAATTATTAGAGCCGCTTCAAGAGCCACTCGGAATCCGCCATTGTGTTGCTTCGGTGTACGCTTATACGCCCATAGACGAAACCTCCGTATATCCTGCGCCTAAGACGAAGGAGACTAATTCTAGGAAGCCACTTCAGAGCCCACTCGTCGTCCTCGTATCCTCGAGGACGCCGCTGCACCTCGCTGCGACAAAGGCAGCGCATGGTCGCGATCGCGGTCCTTGGCGATCTTAATTTCGATGCTAATTACGCGGGACAATATTAACAGCGAGCGAGCGAACGAGACGCGCGATCGGTCGCTCATTGACAGCCACGAACGACGACTTTCTTGCTGTCGAGAATATCTTGTTAAAAAATATCGTAAAAATCTCTCGTTAATATTATATTAATATTAATATTGATTTTGTGAATATTATTATTAATATTATTAATGTCAGTAGTAATATTATTAATGTAAGTTATAAAATATTATAAAATCTTATTAATAATGTATCAGAGTCACGTGGCGCGAAACGTGTCCTGATTAAAATTGCGCTCTTAGAATAGTATTTTAGAGCAGTTGATCTATGATAAATTGTTAGAAAGGTAATGGTCAATACAACGCGAAGAAGTTAGAAAAATCTGTGCTAAGTGTTTATAAACATGATTTATGGCATATAGCCTTAACGCTATGGCAAGAGAATATCAATCAAACTCACATGATGTTTATGAAACTCATAAAGAAATAATCGTTTTCGCGCTTCAACGTATAATATTTATGGCTGCGGCTGCTCGTGTTAGAGCAGCCGTTATCAGAAGTTGTGTACGTATCGATTTTTGATCAATGTTCTTGAAGGCAGGATGTACTGCTGTTACTGACGTCTTTGAGTTTCATTACGGGCTTATTTAAGTCTGATAATAACATCGCACTCTATTTCACTTTCAGCATTACTTTTTATCGTCGTTTTTCTCAACGCAACAGTTTACACGGTCAACGGCAAGTAGCGAGCAAAGTCAAATCGCGATATGAAGTGCCTTCCAATATAGAAACGACACACACGCTCGACATCCTCTCTCGAACGTTCGCGCGAATGAATTAATATAACCGAATATAGTGCGTTCGTATAGAATATTAATTGCGAAGTTAAACTACGAGCTGTGAAGTGCGAGCAACGTCTGTCTCATGATAGAGAAAATAATCTAAAATGACCAGAAGGTAGCCATTATGCAAGATTTTTATGTCCATATATAACTTTAATGATATTATCGTGATATATTATTTCTCGTTCGCAAACGTGGTCAAGCTGGTTCTATCGTCATTTTTTTTTCTTTCTCTCCTCCCTCCTTCTTCTCCTTTATATATATCAACTGAGAAATATCGTCAGTGTGAGTATATTGTAAATTATTTTACGCGGCTGTTTCACTCACCGGCCGATGGGTCATTACCGGCACTTCTTAAGATCCGCTTTTAGGCTTACCTGCGAAGTTCGTTGATATTAAAATCGGGGTCTACCCGCGCGCTCCTGCGACGTTCGCCGCACCTCTCTTATGCTAATCAGCACTAGTGTCGGAATATTTTTTAATGAATTACAGCGGCCTTCATTTGAAACCTTCGCTCATTCAACAAATGCCGGTCCGTCGTAAAGAGGAATTTATACGGCCGACCGATCGACCTGACTTCTTCGTTTGACAATTCTCATCCCAATGTATAACACGCTGCTACACGTGCACGCACACGCTCCGCGATCACCGACTCCCGCGCGCTCTCTCGCACGTGGTTTCTCCGATAAAGTTAAAAATATGTTACAACGTGCAGAAATACGCCTGTCGACGGTCCGACTTAATCGCGTCGATATGATTGTCGCTATTTCGGCGACGCCGAATTCACTTCTGCAATTCGGCGCGTTTCACTCGCGAACGTGAAGTAACTTCGTCGGTCCTTCAAACCGGAAAATGATATGTCGAGGATCAATTTGTACTTTTTAACGTACGAACAAAACGGCGTAAAATTAATACATGTACGGAAAAAAGAGTTAGCTTCCACAACTAATAATTAGTTGTCCATATGATACAACTAAAATTTAATTAATCTAGCTAATTCATTTTGTTCCTAGTTTTTAGTTATGCAGGCTAAAAATTAAGTCTGGTAGCTAAATTTCAGTTGTATTGTATGGACAGCTAATTCCTTTTTTCCGTGCATTTGTGTTAAAATATATATTAATGTAATAAATATTAATACGCTGCCTTGCTTATAAATTTGAAACATGATGAAATCCGAATTTTCTGACTTTCTACGTAACTTTTGTCATGGTACTTTTAGCTTATATTAGATATGGAGACTACCTCGCAATTTTCTTAACAGAAATTAATTGATGTTGACATTCTTTACGAAACAACATTACAAATTGCTATAGATTTCACGTACGATTACGGGAACGTGGTGGCGAGAGGATATCCGAGAACTGTTTCGCACACGTCTCTTGGCTGGGACATCGATCAGAGCGATCGATATCTCGGTTATGGGCCTTCCTTTTTCATCGTGCGAGCGTTTTCGGACGGCACACGACGACGTCCTGTTACACGGGACGATCTGCCGATGGTAGATTGCCGATCGCGATCTACACGCTCGTGCATGGCATACGGATTGCCATGATCGCGCGACACTTTTCAAGGCCCGATGAAATCGGCCGTAATTGCACGTAGGTAGCAGGTGATCCCGCGTGAAGGGGACACGGGGCGTCCAATTTGTGCTCGCATCTGCCTAACGACAGGCTGCGTTGACGAAATGTAAATTGGGTTCGCGCTCGACACGTAGAGCGTATCGCGCTTTTTCTCAAGGTTACGTCGCACTTCCGATATCTCGCTGACGATTAGTGTATCTGCGACCGTGTATCGAGCCTCGAGGTGAACGGAAATGGCGCATCCGGAATTTAGAGATTCCACATGTACGATATGTGGGCGATTAATTGATTCCTTTCGACTCCGTTTACTTATCGTTTCGTGTATCTTCCTCTTTGTACGCGGAATATCGAGCCACCGAGGAACCTCTCTCGTTAGAGAACCCGCACGATCATCCGTCCGAGCAATACTATCAATGGTTATTGAATTTCATGAAGGGCAATAACGATTCGCGGGTTGTTCGATCGAGAATGCCGACCGACATCGGTCGGTCTAATGATTGCCGTTACTTCTCCACCGTTCGATGAATTTCGCTCGTACGTCGCGGTCGTAACAATTTTACTTTCTCGCAATGGGAGCTGTATTTCACGTGCGTGTAATCGAGGGTACAGTGGCGGGCAGAAAAGTCGCAGCACTTTTTTTCAATGAATTTCGCAATGCATTTCGAAGGGGGAGAATGTATCTCTTGAAAATAACCAAGAAACAGGTCATTAAGATTCGCTGCCTAACAGCGGCGATATTAAAAGGGCCCGTAAAACCTACAAGAACCATAATATCATTTCCCCATCATTTTTCCTCATAATAATGTTTCCCGAGGCCAATAAAGTTATTGTTATTATTATTAAAAAATATTATTAATTATTGTAATATCATCCAGATGCTCAACGATCGTATCGACACGTACATTCTATAATTTTTCCACGATTATTTATAATTGGAAATACGCGATATCACGGGAAAGAGGAATTTACACAGCGCGTACGACATAAAGTATAAAATAACGTAACGATACGCATACAGAATTACGCAATGTCGCGTGGTTAGCCGTCACAGCTAAGCAATCCTAATTGAAACGTACAATGTGACGCGCGATGCAACTTTTATTCGCGTTACCGCACGGGGAGTTCAGTTTCGGGTGACGTTTAATCCCGGTCGCGTGATGTACGTTTACGACGGCTCACGGTACTCACAAAGTCAGCTTCGATACTTCACTAGTGAGTAATATCCCGCGTATTTTACACGGGCGGGTCGCTCGTCTCTGGTCGCTGCGGCGTTTATACCGCGCGCGGCGAACCACACCCAGGATTTCTAAACGCCCGTAAATATCCGTCGTCGGCGGAGAAACTATCTCTCGGAAATCCGAAAGAACTAGGCGCTCGCCTCGTGAAAGTGTTACTCTCGCGCCGGGGCCGGGACCACCAACGTTCAGAAAAATTTCATCGCTCGCCCTCGATACACGGCCCGATTGTGTCGCGCGTCTCTCTCCTCCGATACGATAAAATTTAACGCCGCGCACCGGTCGCATAAAACGCATGACCTTACAGCTTAAACTCCGTGTGTGTGCGTGCACACGGTCTTTTTCTGCGTGCGTTCTGTACGCGAGCTTTCGGTTTGCGTAAATAAGAGCGAACGGCCTGATGATTTAATTGTTGCTGGAAGAAATCGTGATTCGTACGATCTTCGAGACCCGAGGGCTGTTCAATATCGCGTACCAATGGAAAAAGTAATACGGATACTAATAACATATTTATTTACACTGACATGCAGGTTTTTATACTGAGAAGAAATTTCCTTTAGGACGTCCAGATTTAGTTTGGGACGTCTTTAGGACATTCTAATTCAACGTCTCGATCTACTCGTCGATCCTCGTCGATTGCACAGCGCAGGGGAGAGAGAGATTTACGAAAAAAGTTTCTTTTAATTACAAACGTTCCACATCCTACGATACACGTGTGCACTCACACACACACGCCTATACGCGGCAGAAAAATGTTCCCCCGCCCCTACCACGAAATAACAAAATTACACCTCGTTCCTCGCTCCTCTTCCTCGGCCGCGCGGCGCAAACAAGCGGACTTTACATCTAATGACGCTCGGCGCGGAGTTTATGCGCACGGCTTCGCGCCGGTCGGCCCAAATGCGAGCGCCGTTACGTCGACTGAAATTTTTCGCGGACGTGCACGCGGACGGGGCATCGTCCGGCGGAGTTAGTTTGCGCTCCAGACGCCGCGCATCGGCGCTGGTCGTTCACCGTGGCGCAAAAACCGAGACCATCCATCTCGAGTCCGGACAGCGCCCTTACGAATTCCAGAGACGCGCGTACGTGCTGTATAATTAGAACGTAAAAATTTACATCCAGCCAGCGAGAGAGAGAGAGAGAGAGAGAGAGAAAAAGGGAAGAGAAGGGAGGAAGGAAGGAGCGAGGAAGAGAAGGACCTACAGTCTCTGGTCTGTTTCTCGGGCGGGCGTCCTTAAAAGAAGAGAAAAAATGGCAATAGGGCGCGAGGAAGAAAGAAAGTAAGAAAAGAGGGAGGGGAGGAAGAAGAAAGCGGTAAGCGGGCGGCGGGAGGAAGAGCGTAGCGGAAAAAATGATTTCACGTTCGAGACCGCCTCTCGTTCCCGCTATAACTACTACGAGACTCGCGAACGCACGCACCGCACTCATGCACGCACGCAAGCATGCGTGCACGCACGCATGCCACACATGCGGGTTCGACGTTGGGTTCCGACAGGCGACTTAAGGATTTCGGGCCCGCGCGCGACGGCCCATATAATTGAAACGTAAAAATTTAGTGCGCCGGAACGACCACGTCCGTCCGCTTAGGCCACACATAATGCAGATGTATCATTAAAAACGCCGGCCCGGTGACGGACAAGTCGTAAAAGCGAGTCGCGAGGCTGCGGGCTGCGCGCTTCGCTAACCATCGAAGCCAAGCCACCGTATAGCCTGACAACGGATACGCTGCGCCTGGCTTCTACGTGCTGCTTGGTGTCTCGATAACCTGTCATGTAATATTATTTTTGATCGTATAATTATACAACCTATATTATAGTCGTACTAACTATTGTGGAACGAACTAAAATTGTATTCTAGTCATGCGATATTATCATAGTTTTTTTTATATATTACATTGTATATTATAATTACACAGGAGAAAGAATCAGCCGTAAAAGTTAAACTAGAGGCAGCTAATTGCTACCGCAGCTAAATTAATTAGCTGCTCGAATTTAGGCGCCAGAGCGAATATAGTTGTGCCTTGTAAATGCAACTTACCTTTAACAGCTGACGTGGTTGCTTTCGCAGCTAAATATATTGTTAAATAATTATTATTAATTATTGATTTATTTGTTAATTGTTAATAATTATTAATTGTTATTGCTTATTATTAATAGTTATTAATCATTATTAATTGTTATTAATTATTCTTGATAATTAATTAATTAATTAGCTTACTATGTGAAAATTGCCCGTATGTGATTTATGTGTGTAATTTTGAATTTTACAAAATTTTAGATTTAAATTGCGAAGTCTGCAAAAATTCGTCTGATTCGTTAAGTTTGCTACCGTAAGGGCAGCATTGTTATACGAAACTTCCTCCCACCACTTATTTTCATTTCTCTTCGTGTGTAAGAAAGCGGATAGAATGTTGTTCACGACTGCTTTCGGTAGATTGCATATTTCATTTGTCGAAACCGTCCGTCCGACCCCCGTCGAGTGAGAGCTTTATCGCGCGCGGAACACGACTTCTCGTGGTAATCGACGGCTACACACATTTTGCATATTCGTTCACGCCATGGCTGGTGAGTCAAAGTCAGTCTCTCGGAGAGGAAGCAGCGAAGGAGCTCGTAGAATCAGTTTTACGAGCGCGCGATAAATTATGATCTGTCAAAACAAGACTACCAACCACTAACGCACACGTCCTTACCGCGACCGGTGGCCGACTCGATGCCTGCCGCACAGGTGCAGTCGCGTATTTTCAGGCGGTTTTGATGTGCGTAACGCTCGCTCGCTCGCGCATACCGGCCGCATTTAATTCAATACTCATCGGCGACGCGAGCTTCGCCGGCTATTTTGGCCGGCGGTTCGATTTCTCGTGCCGGCGAGCGAGTTATTTTCGTTAGTAGCGCGGATCGAATCGGCCAGCGGCATTTTTCGAAATTGCGGAACGCCCGCGCGAGTTCCGCGTATAATATCGACCCGATTTACCGGCCCGATGGCGGATTAGCATCCGTTGCATTTTAATCCGACACGCGACGAACGACGGGCCGGCGAATAATCGCGCGGTCGGCCGAATCGTCTCGCCGCGGTGAGGTTGTTTTCGCGAAAGTGAATTGCGGAAAGCGTCCCCCCCCTCCCCTGAGTTATCCGCCACGCACGCCGTTTCACATGTTTGTTAATTAGTTAATAAATTAGTTAATGGCGTTTGTTTTTGTGATGTGGAGAATTTTACACGTTGCCGCTGTCTTCTCAAGATTACCGCAAACGCTGAACCCCCTGACGTTCCCGGCGCGGTGAGTTACGACGGGAACACGATCTATCCCTAGTTAGCTCGTCGGTAATTGAATGTCGGCGACGCTAAACAATAGCGACGTTCACTTTTCAATGATACAAAATTGGTTCGCCTCGTAACACCGCGAAGTATGTGGCGATAGCAGCCGATTATTACACGCCTACCACCGCCTACGTGAATACAAACAGCTTAATTATATGGCGTAACCGGCACACGCACACATTAACCACGACGGTGTGAAGAAAAAAAGCATGCCTTTTGTCTTCATTATTCGAAAGACAGAGCGAGAGAGAGAGAGAGAGAGAGAAGAGGAGGGAAGAAAGAGAGAGACAAACCTTCTATCCATCGCGTCGCCGTGCGTGATATTTACCGACTTTAATGGCTGTTTTCGCGAGTAACAGGCGACCGCAAAATTTCGCCTAGGCGAATAAATCATGGCGGCGCGGCCGCCTCCGTTAAGAAACAAGCCGTGGGGGGGGATTTATACACGACTCCGTCGAGGCCTATAATCTTCGGGCAACGTTAATTGAATGCCGCTCGTGAATTACGACGGAATAGCGCGCTGTGAGTCATAATTATTGGCAGATCTCGGGCTATAATATGTCTCGCATCGCGCGTGTAACGAGTGATTTCTGTCGCACGAGAGGAGGCAGAGACAGAGAGAAAAAGAGAGGAGGGGCTAACGAACGAAAGAGAAGGAGGGAATTATTCTCGGCGTACTTTACGTTTAATAAAGATGCAAATACGTGCATCTAATAATCACCCCTTTCTCATGGCGACGTGACGACGATCGGCGGTGTCGCATGGTCCGTCCATTAGCGGACGCGCTTGCGGACAAGAAGAGTCGACCGGTTGAGGCCCTGGAGAATGGCCGAATCGAAAATTTGTCCGGAACCTGTCGGGCCGTTTCGCAACGTTTCAACGTACGTCGCAGCCACGAGCAGCGCCGACGAGAGCGTCCAAGCGACCCTTCCACGGTTACGGTCCGTGCGATCGTCGGCATTGGGTCTCATCGACGCTCTAATCACCATGCACTGATTCTCGTTTTAATTCGCTAGCCGACGTGTAGGAGGCGTGCACGGGTCGTCGTTACTAGTTATACCAGCTACCAGGAATCCTGGTCATGGCTAATCGTTAATTAGCACGACGTGTTTTATGGCATCGAGGCTGGCTGGCTGGCTGTTCGCTCGCTCGTTCGTTCGCTTTCGCCTCGTCATTTGATTTCTGCCGAAGATTGGCCGATCGGCCGATCCAATGACCGCCGGATGCCGATCGACAGGATATCCTGCCCGGTAAATTAGCCGGCGTGCGGAGCATTACGTCGGTTACGAGACCGAGAAAGAGATTACTGCGAAAATGGAATTTAATGGTGGCCGCGACTCGGTATGCGTTCTAATTGGCGCGGCCGGTGCGCGCCGGTGTGCACGTGCGTGCGTGCGGACGTGCACCCGCGCGTGCGTGTGTGTGTGCGCGTGCGTTACGGCGATCTAATTGTCGCGCGAATGTATATAGCTCGCGGAGCGGATTTATTTAACGGCGCTGTTAAATCACCGTATCTCGCAATTACCCGTTAAGCAATATCTACGTAAGGCAACGTAATGGATACCCGTCGCGCGAAACTCGCACAAAGTGTTTCGCTGCAGCGCAGCACATCGTGTCCATAGCGCGACAGCCAGGGTGGAAGAGGACGGGGGGAGTGAAAACCGTACCTTTTCAGGAATACGCTTTCGGCAAACTCGCGTGTTATGAGAAATAATGGGAGTGCGTGTCTATTAGTTATGCGCTTGAAAGACGAAGAGAGAAGGTTGCGTCTCGTTAATGTGTGTAATTAACGAGATTACTGGGACTAAAGATGGACGTTCTAATCAGAACGTACGTAGATTCCCCAAGTAAAATCCATAATTATTCTGGGAAATCAGACTGGATCTCTATAGGGTCCCGAGAAATTTTCTATGCGAGTATTATTAGTTTCGAGAAGGACTCTCGACGTTTCGCTGACGGTCATCCCGCGGACGAAAATTACACTCCCCTCGATACTCCGTTAAATTAACGCAATCCCCGCGGCTCCTACGTGTCGTAATTTATAATTCAAACCGAAAAGTTCCCATTGTGAAACGTAACTACGCGGCCGCGGGGCGTACATCGCGTATTCGTAGAGAGAAAGAAGGAAATGAATGAGAAAGACGAGAAGGAGAGAAAGAGAGAGAAAGAAATACCTTCGTGCACAGCGCGCGGGAGAGGAAGGGCACAGCCGAGTAAGAGTTTATCTACGCGGTGTGCGCACGTGGAAAATAGCGCGGTACTCTAAGTACGACGACGGCGGCGGAATATCAGATAAGACGCAATGAATTGCCGTGCGCGGCGGAGTCACCGATTGTCGGAGATCCCATTGACGATTGCCGTGAGCCTTCGAAGCGTGTTCGAACCGCCGCGTATTTGATACCGAAGTGGCACGCAATGTTACATCGGCGACGACGACAACGACGACGACGAACTGGACGTTGGCTTTGCGCGAAAAGCGAATTACGAAGGAGGAAAGAGCGAGGATCGGTGGTGAGAAGTGAAGAAAGAGGGAGAGAGAGAGAGAGACGGTGCCGGCGATGCTAGTGATCAGATAGAAGCGCTCTCGAGATCTTTATTATGGAGAATTATGGATCGCGCTTGCCGCAAAAATGAGCGATGGAACAGATAGTCACTGCGCGTCTTCGTATTCGGGGCGTACGCGATCCGGGGTTATCGGCGGGAACAGGAATACAATGCTAGATATGAGATGCGAGCCGCGATATGTACCGGCACGCTCGCACGTGAGCCGCGATTATCGCGCGCACCGGGGATGATTCGCCGTCTTCATTATATGACGTTGTATAACGACCGCGAGCAGGATGGAAGAGTCGTTTCTTCTGGATGCGCTGACTGTAACGGTTCTCCTTCTCGACGAATATTTGCAACCGAATATTCGTTTCCTTTTTCTTTTAACATGTTAGACCTACGGAGCGTTTTCTCTCGCCCACTTCTTCTGTGTCTTGCGCTATGTTCCGCTTCTATCTTTTTATTACTCGAAACAAAAAGTCTGGGTCCATGTGACCACTACTATTGCCAGCCTGATTCAATGAGATCACTAGTTTCCCGGCGGCTAGTTTACAAAGACAATAAGTAAAAATTAGTAAAAATTAGTAATAATCTGAATAATAATATAATTTATAAAAGACCAAAAAGTGCAGGAAACGGCGGTTTTTTATAATTTTTTTTCATGCATAGGCCTAAGAGATTTATGTCTATTCCAGCGTTAAAATTGTGGGTATTATTTTCGGGGTTAATAATAAATAATAATAATAATAAAATAGTAATAAATAATATAAAATTAAAATTTTCGAAAAAGATTCTCGACGCCTCGCTAACGGTCATCTCATGAACGAAAATTACACGCTTCCCGATATTTAAATAGATGCAATTCACGCGAGCAATTTCGTTTCATATGGGAAGCAAGTAGCACGCGCTAATAACGACGATGATCGGCGTAGCCCCCGATCGCGTATCCTCCGCTCGCTCCGAGAATGTCGGAAGAAAGTGCCCTCCCTCTTCGCGGTGGAATCGAAATGAGCCGCGTAGCGAGGCGAAGTAAGACGCGAGGGTAAAAGCGGAAGAGCGCGTCCTCGCAAAGTGAGCTGGATTATGCCAAAGTGCAACGTCGACTCATCAAAATTCACTACGCCGGAGTAAATCGACGTATGCCGCAACGCAATAAAGTGCACCTCGAGACCCCGAGTGAGCCAGAAGAAGCTGCACCGAGTAGACCAAAGAATGAGGTTGCCTCAGCGACTAAGGATGGCGTCGAACTTCGAATCTCAGCGACGTAATCATCTTCTTTCACTGATATACTTGAGCACTTCTCAAGATATTTTTTTAATATTAAGTACCAGAAGACGCGCGCGGAGTTAATCAGTCAATTCGTAACGAGACCGTCGATCTTCGCGATCGACTCAACATTACAATTTCAGACCGCTGTTTAAAATGATCTAAAATTCTCCTTCCGGCAAAGGTGCACCGCGCAAAACAATAGACGCGTTTCCTCTCTCGCGAGTGCATACGCGTTCAGTAAGAATGACATCATCTTCGTAACGGCGATACGAGTCGCGATAAGATAACATCTCGAAAGATCGTTAGAATATATATGGCGCTGGCACTCGTAAATCTCGTCGGCGATTGGCATTAGCGGCTTCCTGGCCGGTGCATGATTCTCATCGCGTATGCTCCCTTATTATTACACCGAGGCGCGCACACACCGGAGTATATACGGTCGCCGCGTTCCCTTTCTACCCGCTCGATTATCCCCGCGATGTTTCTGGCCGCGGAAAATGCCGGCGAGAAATCGTAACGAACCGTGACGCGCGCGCATCGCGCGTGTGCCATCACGCAGTGATCCATCACAATCCGCGAGGATCGCGAAGGCCGACGGTTTATCCCGCTAAATCGCGAATCCACGCGCTCACGTGTTATCCAGGTCGAGACTGAATACGGTGTTCGTTGCTTGAAATAAGATAGTCGGCCCGTGACAATACCGTTGGAAAGGTGGTGGTTTCTAAATTTCTTGCAATTTTCACATTTTTACATATTGATTACGCAGATATATTTAATTGTAGGGAGACGGAGGGGGGGGGGGGGTAAAAAATACTCAAATTCCGCGTGACGTAATTATTGAATGGTCCCTCAATTACGGCGTCGTTGTCGATCGCGCGGCGTAAATTACGCGCGACGGCACTTTGCGACCGGCTCGAAGAAATTTCCTCGAAAATAAATCGCTCCCACCCTGAAATTCCACGTAAGGTTTCCCGCGCGATAATTAGCGCGCGTTCGCTTTTAACTCCCGATAAAATTGACTTGTTATTAGTTATCGCTGCGACGTATTATTACTTATTATTATAGCCAATTAAAATTAATTAAATTTATTATTAATAACATTTTATTACGCGCTGGCTCGCGCGCGCGCTACCGCGAGCAAACACATCACGCGCCGAAATTAACGCGCTGAGATTAAAATTCCATTGATTCCACGTCGTATCTTTTTTTCGCGTCCGTGAAACGAAGTAGAAATAAGACGCGTGAAAAGACGACGGCGAAACTGCGCCACTGACGCGCCACTTTGTCAGGCCGGGAATATTATTTATGTTTGCGGAATACGCGCGAACCGAGGTGTGCGAGACGCGCTTTCCCGCCTGTCCGTGTGCGATCCCTTTGCGATATCTCTTCTTCTTTTTTCTTTCTCCACGTTGCGGCACCGAGGCGGAACAACGAACGCGCTGTAATTTCGAGATCGGTTCCGATCACGAGAGAAAGAGGAATAAAAAGGGGTAGTACATCTGTCTTGTCTCCGGTGTCTCTTTCGGTGGCCTGCCGCAACATCCCGGTGTTTGATTTATACCGTGTATTTGTGCGTGTACTCGCGCTCCGCACGACAGGATAAAGGACCGAGGTAAACGAGAGAGAGAGAGAGAGGGAGAGATACTTGAGAGCTGCCTACTTCGCTATTGTTCAATGATTTACATTCTCTCCCTGTTATTGCTCGCCAAGATTCCTGACCGACGTTGTGACTCCGTTCGCGCGCATCCAAGAATAGGTGACTGACGACGACGGACAGAGGATGGGCCCGAGAGCTGAACGGGGAGGAGGGAGGGGACAGAGAAAGAGGAGAGTTCCGGGGGAGGGGAGGGGGAGTTCGAAGCTCGACGATGGAACGAGCCGCGGAGGAAGCGAAGCGGGGAACGAACGGTCTCGTTGAGTGATTATGACTTTAAACGGGCTCTAAGGAGGTCCTAATGGCATAATTATGCCGGGCACGCTTTATGGAAATTGCGTTTCGCACGCATCCCGAGAATCCGGCGCGGGTTTTCGCGCCATTCCGGTCCGTCTACCTTCCGCACGTAACAACGACGACGACGAAGAACGCCGTCGTAGATCTTCGCGCGCCGACCTGGATGACGTGATTTTTAATTAAAAGCGTTGTTGCGTGTGCTCGTTATAATAAAATGTCGGCCTTTGCGCGCGGGCTTCGCCGCGTAATCGCGCGTCTCGTGCCCTCTCGTTCTCGATTACCCACGCGCGCGATCGATTTAACGATAACACACGTCGCGACAAACAGTCCGTTGGATAATTTATCGCGAATTTTATGCGTGCTCGTTGCTTACCGGTTAATTAAATGTAATTTGTTTCTCGCCCGATATATTTGTTGTACACGTTGCACGCGCACGGGCGCGTTTGGAGTATCCGAAAATACCACAGACACACACATACACACGCGCGACTGCGGAGAGAAGTATTTTGCGCGACGAACCGTATTATCAGCACAATACACCGGAGCTTTTTCACGTCAAGGTTTTTTCTCGTCGAGCATTAATGGGGGAAAACCGGACTTTAGATTCTACAAAATGAAAATGACTGTCGGATTAAAAAGAGCACCTAGCCATGGTAGCGGATAGCTGGATCGATAAATGAGGACGGGACAGGGGAGAGGGAGGGAGCGAGCGAACGAGGGGGAGATAATGCGGAGGAAAGGGACAGAACGAGAGAGAGAGAGACAGTCGGTCTGCTGTTCGTTAATTGGTGGCGCTAATTAGCAGCGAGGTGTCGTCTCGAAAGCCCTCCCCCCTCTCATACACCTGTAGACATCGATTGCAATGAACGGTGGTATGAACGAAATTTTCACTGTAATAATCCACCGTACGATACACCTGCGCGAGGTATTATCTCGTAAATGCATATTCGAAAACGTCTATTATCCGCTTTGCCTATCTCCCCTCTCCTCCCTTTTCTCTCTTTTTCTCTCTCTCTCTCTCTCTCTTTGTCTGTGTCTATCCGTCTTTTTCCTTCATTGTTTTTCGCTGCCGACGCATCCGCGAATAATTAGTCAGACAGTCTCGTCTCACCTCTGCCATTCGACATGCTCGCCCGGAGATGAACGGCTAATTAGCGCCCTGCGACGCGAAACCTAAAAAGAGAAAAGAAAAAACCGAATCACGTCGGAGAAACTCGCTCAAGAATCTATGGCTGTTTTGCATAAACTCGCGCCGTTATTGCTACGAGTCGCCGCTAATTGAGAGATATTGATTCGCACAAATTGACGAAGGCGGGAAGAAGACGCGAGTTTGAAAGTTTACCGAGAAATTAGAAGCTCGCGTAAAAATCAGCGCGCTTGCGTCATGTTACACGAGGGCGAGGCAAAGTGAAAACGCAACACGAAACCTTCTTTTTACGACGAGAAAGAGAGAGAGGGGGGGGGGGGGAGGAAGAGAGGAAGAAAGAAGGTGTGNAGAAGGTGTGACACGTGTCATCGGTCGGTCTCGGTAGATCACGATGCGTTGACAGATCACGACGATCTCCTTCCACGAGCCGGGACAAGCCGAATCCCCGCCGCGCGCCTGGACGTGCACGAAGTGCATTTGCATATTATAACGATATCGATATGGTGGCACGTTAATGCCGTTGTCGCGGTACTTGCCATATATAGTCACGCACACCTGCGCCTGCCTGCCTTTGCGCGCGAGGCTTCGGCATCCGGCGATTGTCTAGTCGCTGTCTTTCTCTCTCTTTCTTCCTCCTGCCGAGCGCTTCTCCACCACCTCCTCCTTTTTTCCCGATAATGCTTACATCGCGTTACAACCTACCTGCGGATTCTTCTCCTTGTCTCATTACGAAGACGCCTGACGTTCACCGCATAGGAATAAAGTGCCGCAGCGAGAAACAGAAGAGATATCGCAATTTGCGGGAACAGTACAGTCGGCATATGCCGTAACATTCTTCATTAGATTGGAATTTTTTAATATCACATACAATTTCTAGTCTTCCACGTGCACGTATACATAAACGGTTGAAACTACTATAATCAGAGTTATTATAATCTTACCATGATACTGAACGAATTTTCCCAGAAATAAAACGAATGAAAGAACTTGAAAACGTATGACGTATATTATTTTGTGTTTCCGTCTGCTGTTATTTTACGTCGCGCGCATTCACGGCGCACCAACCTCACTGTCGGACATGGGTTTTAGAAGTGGCGCGCGATATTATCGTCGTAATTATTCCACCCCAGTAACGCGCCAGACAGCCGAGCAACGCGTCGAATACCGATAGTGCGAGGAACTGTCGTTGTTACGCGCAACAATAAATCTGAGAGACGAGACGAACACTCTATCACATATTTTGCCTCAAGTAAATATTAATTCTTTACGATCGTAGACCAGATTATGCTGGGAAATACATGTGTGCTGAAACGCGTCTCCATTGCGAAGAATTAAATAATCACGACGGCCCTCCCTTTCACATTTATATTCAACTTCATTTATATTTAATTCACGTTTCACTCTTGTATCTAATTTATATATTTAATTTTTATTTCATTCGTTTTTTTAACGAAGAAGCTCTGGCAGGTATCCATCGATAAAATTAAAAAGAATAAAGAACTTGTAATCATACGTGCATATATATTTACGTGAGAAAATTTTTTTACACTGAGAAAGAAATATTAGAAACATAGAAAATATTTATACCAATAATATTCATATGATGAGCGCTAATGACGTATTTATTTATCCCAATACGTATTTTTACATCGAGGCGAAATTTTTCTCAGATAGAGAATACACATTTTCTACAACTTGTAGCTTTGCATGTCAGCAATTGTTGGTTCTGTACTTAAGTAAAAGAATTTAAGTTGAAATAAGTATGTTATTAATACCCTTGCGAAAAAATATCAAATTTTACATATTTTCGCCCCAGTGTATGGTACATCCGCCACTTTTCATCACGCGGCCGTCGTTCACTCGCGACGGCTCGCCGACGCGATCGCTCATCGGCGGTTCTTACGCGCGCTGTTTACGTCCGAGGGTCTAGCCTAAACGACAGCTTCGGTGGGGTCACGAAGGACGAGTTGAAAATTCGAGGGTCGGTTAACCGATCCCTCTCCCTCGTCGATCGTCGCAGCGGGCGATCCGGAGGCCAACGACAAAAGCCGAAATTGCGGAGCATTAGTCAAACATCGCCACGCCGTAAACTAAACTCTCTCTCTCTCTCTCTCTGCCGGGCTTCTCCCGCGGTCTCCTAGTACGCGAGTCCCGCTTCGACCGTCGTCGATTCTCCTCCGCTCGGGGAGGACGAGAAACGGAACTCGGCCACCTGGTGCCGTCGAGAGTCTCTGGATGAAGCCATCAATAATTCACGATCATCTAGTGCTCGCGGTTAATATATATATATATATTGTATATAATATCGCATGTTTCTCTATGCGCGCGGCAACCGCATCTGGGCGCGGCGATGCGAACTATCGCCGTGCCGGTTCCCGCTGAGAAAGGAGTGACACGACAATAAACGGGAAAAAGAACGGCCGGGCGGAAAGGAAGAGAGGAGAAAGAGAGAACGAGCGAGGCGGATGACATTTGTTGCGTGTCTCTTCCCGACGAGACTCCGTCGAGGCTTTTTTTTCCGTATCGATCGTTCCTCGCCGCGCCGTGTTCGAAAGAGCACCTCGGACCTCGATCGACCTCGCGTCGCGAAACATCGGGCCCGAACTCTCGCGTTTGAAATTCGCACGCGATAAACGCATCTCCCGGGGGATTCTTTCACCCTTTCGCGACCTTTCGTGCGACGTTCGTCGTTTACTCTCGCGAAACTAATAATGTTCTATCAGCGTGGCCAGTAGTTATTTCAATACCTGGGAACTTGTTCTGGGACAGCCTTGAATATTCTAATCGGAATCTACGCTGTATCCGGCGAAATCTGGAAAAACTCGTATACGGGACGCGCATCATCCACGTGGATCGCGTTTAAGCCGAGCTGCCGAGCGCGGCCGAGTGAGTCCCATAAATCTTGGCGGCGTGTTTCGACGACTTACTCGCCTTCGATACGGTCGCGATCTCATAAATATCTGGTAATCCGCGGGGAACGCGTGCGTCGCGAGTGCAAACGGAACGTGTCTCTCCGATCTTCGTCGCAAATCAGCGAGAGGATGATCCACACAGATGTGCGAGAGCGAGCGCGATCATGCGGAAATGAGATGCGAATCACTCGCGGTTCTTATTAATGTCGACTCGATGGCGCGATTTCTTCGCGTGTACCCGCGTCAGTGCGCAGCCTCCGCGCGAGCACGTGGCCGATCGCGTGTTAAACGTCGTCTGCTAATTACCGAGCGATCTGCGCGTCCGCTCGTATTGTTCGCGGAGCGCGTGCGTAATTAATCTGAGCCGTGACGTGAAATATCATTATTACCGGCACTTTGCAACACGAATTAGAATAAATCTACGATGCGTCTTGGACCTCGCACGAGAGCAGCCTCTAAAATAGTGTCGTGCTTAATTGAACGACCGATGTGTGTGACGACGTAATCGCAGGTCGCCGACCAAGACGAAGCGGCGAGTCTTGGCGCGAAATACATCGCGGACGAATCATCGTTTTCGCCACGTCGTTCTTCCTCCCGGGAATGCATTGAGAACAAAGTGCTTGATGTTTGTAATTGCGACACGCTATAAAAAAGATGCGAAGGGGAGGACGGCGTGATATATCAGTCGTCTCTGTATTTGGATCGTAGATGATAGGAATTGAATTTTGCAAGTTTTCCCGAGTCAAAATTCCAGTCCTACATTAAATCTAATTTAGTTTGACACTAAGTCCTCAAAGGTCTTCTCTAAGATACGATTGCGACCGAAAATGGCTATTATTTCTGATGAAGTTAACAATCTTCTCTGTCAGTGTGGCTTTTACACCATGATGCTCCTTTAAGACTATACAATTTATTCTAAATTTGGAGCGGATTTCCCTTCCCTTTTTTTTTTTTTTTTTACAAAGGTAACGTTCGAATAATCGCGCAGCCGTCGGGAAGATCGGAAACTGATGGTGAAATCAAGACACGTGTCTCGGCGTTTGCCATGAATATCGGCGGCCCGATCCATTACGTTCTCTCCCTCTTTCGACCGATGCGCCGAGTTTTCCTTAATTGGTAACTTCCGGTGATAACTGCACGGGGCAGTGCGCGCGCCGTCGCACCTAATACCGACGCGGAGCGGTGACGACGCTTCGCAAACGTAATTCGCGTCGATCGCGACCTTGGATAATATCTTTTCGCTCGCGACTTTGTCGACGAATGCGAGACGGCGATTCGTCGAGCGTCGCTAAAAATAGCTCGCGGGGGAGCAGGATGGACGAGGGAGGGGGGGGGGCGTTGTTCGTTTAACCGCGCGGCGATCTTCAGCGGGTACCCTTTGTTCCGCGCGCTCCACGCCGAGATAAATTACAGCCTCGCATTGCGCGCTCGTCCCGTTCTCTCCCCCTCCCCCTCTTTTTTCTCTATCTTCCTCGCGGTTTTAGAATAAGCTTCTAAATATGATAATTATCTCTCTTTTTATCTCACGGTGGGAACGTCGTTTAACGCGCTTGTCACTAACGCGCACGCGTGCAACTCGAACGAGACGATCTTATCGGCGCATCTCACGGCCGACGAATATTGAATTTCCGGCGAATATCAAGTTTCTCGTATCGCTATGTCGAGACAATCGGCGGAATTTCGCTGGTATCCGCGGTGTACGGTGATTCGCGCCGAAAAACTCCGGTCAGCTATGCGTCCACGTGCTTCCCACTCTCTCTCTCTCTCTCTCTCTCTCTCCAACGGCAGATCGAAGTCGACTAGGAAGTCCACGTGAAAACGTTATTAGCATAGCACGCGCGGAGAAACCGTAGCGAGCCGGGTATCGTCGTCGGTTCCGCGTTTCACACACCGGCCGCACGGCCCCGTGTACGTGCTACTTACACGTCGGGCGCTCCGTTGCACGACGAGGATCCCCGTAATATTTTAATGGGTCGCTATGTCGATTATTTTAATCGTTTCCTCATTACCGATCGCTCCCGTCCGCGCGCGAGCGCACCTCGCACGATCGCGCACGCCGCGGCAATTACGTACACGAGACGCCTTCCTGGAAACAATCCTTCCGATCGCTCCGGGCGCAGCAGCGACGACACGTATGTCCATTTCAACGGCATGCGTCCGTCCGTCCGGCCGTTTGCGTCGATCGCAATTAGACGAACAAGGCGAGTACCGATCATGACGCTTTCGCTCGACCGGCACCGCGCGAGATTCCGGGAGTGCGCAGTCGCTCGTCGTCGAGTCCTACCGCTAATGAGTCCGCTTTGAATCCGCGCGTGTTGCCGGGCGAGAGGCATTTCGGCGCTTTGATCGGCTTACTGCGGGTCTTAATCGCAGTCGGGAGGCGCGGCATCCCGTGTCAGCGCAATTGCGCGATCGAAATTTCGCGGGTAGATAGGTAGGTAGGTAGGTGCCCCGAGAGTGGTTCTCGTGCGCTCGATCTCACGCTACGTGGTAGAGAGAAAGAGAGAGAGAGGCGATACCGAGATGTGGTCGTAATATGCATCGGTAGGTCTGCGCCGTTCTGAACGTGTTCGCCGGATTAACGCGATATACGGTCGCAATTGGCTCTAGTGTATCGCACGATATCCCGTGTATGCACGTAACAAGTATTAAATTATTGAACCCCGAGAGCGTGTGTCGTGGGAGACACGAGGGACGCCCGATTTCCTAGCAAGTCGAACGTCGTCTCGCGTCGATCTCGCACTAAACTGTGCCGCGAGTCATCTTGTTATTGAGACACTTCGTTTATGTCGTATCTCCAGCTGTAATTTGTGCTTCATCCGTTATCGACTATAATCCTTTTGAGAACAAATGGAATCAGCTGTATCCATCAGCGACTGATTAACTGCAGAAGTAACTGATCATGCTGGATCAGTTCGCGTCAGCAGCTTGTGATTATTCTATCGGTGTGATTGATCGAGTTAATTAGTAATCATTGGTAGTGCGTATTAGGCGATGTTCAGTTTTACTGCAGTCAGTTACTGCATCGCTCAAAAATATCGGTTAGACACTGAATGCTACCGTCAGTAACCGATGACAATTTGGTGGACAATGGCGGAGAAGTAAAAGAGGGCTAAACTGGTAGTGACAACTGGGCATTAATTTACCGGATAACTGACGAACTAAATCTCAGTTAGAAATAAAATGTTCGCGAGATACAATTTTATTAGTTGAAATTATTAGTATGAGCAATTATAAGCTGATTAATTGCGCTCTGGTTATATCGTATGTAGACAACACAAAACACGTTTATATCAATCGATAAAATAATGTATTAATTAAGACTGAGTAACGATCTAGAAGTCCCGGGATAGCTTGCCATCAAGATAAACGTGTTTTTCAAGTACGACGTTGCATTAAATCAAATAAATTTCTGGCAAGATTAACATCTTTTCTTTTAAAAAAGTAAATTTGTGAAGCTGTGAAATACGATTTTAGTATTTACTATCTATGCAATCTAATATTTTTCTACTTTTTTCTAATTTTTCTTCATTACAACGTTTAAATTCAAGCAGCTAATACATTTAGCTATGATAGCAATGACATTACCTGTTCTTACTTTCAAAACACGTTTTAGCCGCCACAGCTATATTTTAACTATTTTAATTTCTTTGAGTGTGCGCCTTGCAGGAGAGAGAGGAGACAGGTGAGAAAGGGCGAAAGAAAGGGAAGCGCGTAGGTGTATTCTTTGAATTCGCGCCGATACACTCCGGAGTCGGCCGGAACGTTGCGCACGGTGGCCGCTCGCGGTAACGCGATCGGTAATTCGGTTAACCGCTCGACTCGTATGTTTTATCCTAATGAGAACAACGGTCGCGACCGATACGAGACTCCTGGGAATTGGCGGCGTCGACTGATGAAGACGAAGAGGGAGGCGGAGGCGGAGGGGCCGAGGGGAGGGCGGTGGGACGGGGGTCGTTAAACTCACGGGAGAAACGCGGTTCCCGGGTCGCTCACGACACCACACGCACACACACATCATACGTACACACATACATATATTCACACACTGGACGGCGGCCGATACGCTAATTTAATTAGCAGGAAATGGACGAGCGGCGACGGAGCCGCTAGGATTCGTGTGCGTGCGTGTGCCGCGACATTAATGCATGAACGCTCTTGGAGGAGGCGAGGAGAGAGACGAGGGGATGAGAGGTGAGGAGGACGGCCGGCGGCATGAGCCAATTCTACTTCGCTCGCATGACCAGCTTTTGCTCGAAATGAGCCGGTAATTTACGTATCGCCCGCTGCTCGATGATATCTGCGGAAGGCAGCGCGACGCGCGGGCGCGATGCGGTGGAAACAGGCCGCGGCGAAAGTAACTCCGCGAGATTGAAATTCGTCGGGTTACCGGGAGGACCCCGGTGTTATCAAGTGCAATCCACGATCGAGCCCACGGGCTCGTCGCGCCTCGTCTTGCGGCGAGCTCGAAGCCGCGGGAGTACGCGACGAAATTGTTCGCTCGCGCGCGGCCGTGCCGCCGCCTCCGGCGGGAATTTCTGTCGGGTTCGTGCAAAAGTTCGTCCCGATTTTGGATAAAAATGTACATATAATATTTATTTACTTTCAAATGTAATCAATCGGTTAAGTATGCGCCGTTTTTCGTTCGATAATCTGCCACACTAGAAAATTAAAGTTATTTTCGGCGCTAAACATACTCTTTTTTTTTTTATCATAAAGATAACTAGAAAAACAATTTTTCTTTTTAGCAACACTGTAATCGTCGCTCATCAAGTTCGTCGTCGGCTTTGGCATTCCCTCAAAATTTAACGAAAAAAGCTACGCCCACCTGTTCACCAGTTTACACTCTGCGTTTTACCTCAGTTCCTATAAATATCATCGTTTGAACTTGACTTTGTTCCAATTATTTGTATATTTGTTTCCACATTAATGATTATATTTTCTATTTTATCCTCATTTCATACATATATTTTACATTATATCTCTATATTCATACCGAGGAACGATAACCGTGATTTGAATGACACGGTGCGTTTCTCAAGAGTGCGCCGCGGACGACTTTCGCGCTGTAAGATATAATTGCGGAGATTTGAGGAACGGCGAGGCGCGTCGAGGAAACGTCTTTCTTACGGTCGTGAAGTCGGCCGCGGTTCGCGAACGCATTACGGGGTCTCGCATGTCCTACGACGGACAGGAACAGAAACTTTAGTCATAATACCGTGCATTCACACCGGCTAGTTCTCCCCTCCTCCCCCGTCGTAGCTTCGAGCGGTATCATTGTAACGTCTCATTCTAACTGGTTATCTGGTGGCTATCAACCCGGTCAAAACACGGCAGGCAACCTGCCGGTTCAATATGAACCGATCGCTTCCTTATCTACGATCAACAGGAAGAAATTACTCAGGAGAATGACAGTGAGGTGAACGTTGAACGCTGGAGTTGTATTTATTAAAGCGGCATCGCGGGGATCGGAGATCCGGAGATAGCGCGCGCGCGCGCGCCAGCGAGCGTACGAAGTGAAGATCGCGCCGAGTAATGATAAACAAAGAAACAAAGAGAGGTACCTCGAGACCGAGATTATCGTGCGACGCGATTTATAATACTAATTCCACACCGATCGGCCGCTTCCCATGACTTTAATTTCCAGCAAAAGGTTATTTCCCACCTATCCGCCTTCGCGTTTGGAAACTCTTGTCCATTGTCGGTGACTTTCTTTCTTTTCCTCGCGCACCTTTCTCATTGACGTGTACGGCTCGCTGACAATGCGAAATCGTGTGGAAATTCGAGAGACCTGCATGCAATATCCGCGCGAGAAGGACGATCGCGATAATGTTCGCGGAATATTGCCCGCAAGGAGAGCGAACGATACGCTCTCTGCGATGGATCTCAGGCGGGAGATGAAAGCGGAGACGCGAGGCGTTGCTCGCGGCTCGTTTGTGTTCTCATGGAACGACGAAGAGAGAGGAATAGAATAACGTTGATACGCCTTCCCGGAAAAACCGTAAAGCCGATAAGGTAATGGTAATTGAATGAACGATTATACCCGGGTAGTTACAGTGAATAAATTGGCGGAGTGCGCGGAGAAGAAAGGGACGGAATATACGCGAGAGAGTATCCCGCGACGACAAAAGCGGCGAACGGAAACCGACGAACGGGGGGTGTGCATATACACGCGTGTGTGTGTTTCGAGTTTAGGAAAAACGCGAGTCGTAACGGGGAACGCGATGTGTAACCGCCGAAAGAAGAAGCGCTTTATGCCAGACCGCGAGCAAAATGCGGCGAACGCTTCGCGAGAAGTCGTAAACCGAGAGGGGGAGAGAGAAAGACGGCACCAAAGGTGAAGGCCGGAAGCGGTAAATGAACGGCGAGGGAAAAGACGACGGAACGTCGCGCCGCCGCGTCAGCGTGGAAAATACACAATGACAGAAAGAGGGTACTCTAATGGCCCAGATTTTATCGGCGTCTTCTCCCCCCCCCCCCTTCCGAAGCGGCCTCTCTCACCATCGGTACCNCTATGCACCGCGCGGCGGATAGAAAACGCGTGTTATCTCGACACGAGGGTCTGAAAGTCCACTTCGTAGAAACGCGCGAGATTTCGTGGGAAAATCCGTTTCGCGCCGATGCCGGCAGATTTTCACCGCGGACTCCTGTCATTACGACAGCACGCGTAATGCGCCGCAACGATATGTCACGCGTGATACTCGCGGGATCGGATTGCGATTCGTTCGCGTTGAAATTCTCAAACGCTGCATCCGGCGATACGGGCCGCGTATGTTGCGCTAGATAAATTCGCAATTTATCGGTCAGCATCTACACGCGCGATTAATATCGCAAAACAGTGTTGCTTTTATTATATTTCATTTATGAGGGATGAGACTTCTCCCGTACGTAACCTTATGGGCTATTTTATTATTTCAACACTGGGAGAATTTTATAGTACGAGTTACCGTGTAATTTTGTAATCGAGGGACATATCAATATTCTTCTGCCTCTTAATTTATTATCTTTCCTCTCCATGCACGATAAAAACATTTGTTACAAACGGTCCAGCTAAATTTTCGTGCTGCTTTAATAAGACGAATATGTTAATTTTACATATTTGTGTACTTTTTAACATATCCCCCCTATTAAAGTAATACAAAAATTTCGGTGGACCATTTGTCACACGAAATTTTTTACCGTGCATGTACTGAACTTATTGTGCTGCTCAGCAAAATTTGCTACGTTCCTCAACCAAATAAATAAACTCTATTAACAGTACATAATGTAACATTTCTTACATTATTAGAAAATGTAATAAAAAAATCGAAGGGAATTTATATGAAAAAAGCTATAATATCCCCTCCGTGAAGATATATATCTTTACTTATTTAAAAGAAGCCGCCTTACTTTTCGCTTCAAATTTTTTTCTGCTTCTTATTATTTCCTTATCTTCTTCAGATTTATACCTTTCTGCGATCCTACATGACCGAGACAATAAAGACCATATTTTGCTTCGTATCGATTTCACGTGACGTGCGGAACATTATCGATTTACAAGCCGGTATCTATCGGCGCTTTCGCTGGCACACCTGTGATGCATAAAATTACACCGGCCGGACTATGAGTCTTAATTATTCGCTTATTTGTCAGGCTGTACCGCGTAAATCGTTTGCGTGCGATCAGCGCTATCGGTCGGCTCGCGTGCAGGATGCATCGCCGCCGATTGAAAGTGCGTTTCACTGTTTCGGCGACGATGTGGAATGTTGGCGAGCTTTCTACTACAGGTATGTACAAAGCGTACGACTTCCGGCACGAGCACCGTGTCGGAATCTCGCCGGCGTCTCGTCGACGGGCATAATTAACGTGAACTCGCGAGTCCGGGATGCAGTGGCTCGTATTATGTGTATGAAAATTCTTGGACGTTACTCCGAGTTGAAATTTTGCTTCTGCATTAATTCTGTAAATTTCCTCGAATTCGAAAGATCAATGAAAAATCGATACACAATACTACATATGTTTACTTGCTGCCATCTCCATATTGAGAAAAGACTCATTTCGATTAAAAAAATCAACAATCGTGACATTTACGCTACATTTTGTGGCCGGTTTTCGTAGTTATAAATTATTTCGAACCTTCAATTGGGAACATAATTATAATTATACAGATTCGTATTCATTTACCGTTATTCGGCTGTTCGGATCGATATCTCTTGTATGAAATAATACAATAGGAATACAGAGTACAAGTTGACGAATAATTAAAAATTTATGAAGCTGTAATTACTTGTCAAGTAATGACGGACTATGAATGTCGGTCTAAATTTCGACTCGGGATATCTTCTTATCCTCGGTTGGTTCATCTTAAGCGCCCATTAAAATAAAAAAAATGCATGATAAATGATTTGACATACCTGGCAATGTATGACGTACCGCTCTGCTCTCATGTCGGCATCCTACGTCCTTCCCGATTCAGCATCCTGGCTCGCGGCTGCTCCGGATACTCACTCATGGCACTGACACTGACACTCCACTCCACTCAGATGCGATTCGATCGGAGAAACGTGTGTGTTAATTAAAGCGTTGCCGACGAGAATCCAATTAAATATTTTAAGATCCAATGGAAGCGATAACTAATTCACCAACTGGCGCTCCGCGTCACGGTATGTACGTCGTTCGTCGGCTCAAAGCGCAATGTCTCTTTTATGGAAAAATCCGCGTGATCCACACGAAAGTCCTTGTGACTTTAACCTCCTTGAAGGTTTGGTATGTTTGGAAAGCGTCGATTGTTGTGATCTGCCGGCTGTTTATATAGCGTAACGACGATCAACCATTCACGACATTTACACACACTCATACACACAGCCTATAAGTAAGTTGAATAATAATAATAAACTAGGATACAGAAACTATCAAATCGTTTAAAGGGCGTCTGAAAAATTATAAATGAATTATGATAAAATATAAAGCTACGAGAAGCTAAGCACGGAAGTTCTAGTGCAATCTTAATATTAATTATGTCATTATTAATATTATTGCGGGAGAGTAAAATTGTCCATTGTGTGTACAAAACGTACTGACTTTTGGGACGAACGAAACACGGCGACAGCCTTTCGAAACGACTCTTTGAATCGCAATAATATTCGTTATTAATTTAAAATTCCCTGGCTGAGGCAATATTTTTCGCAATATAATAAGTAGAGTCATTAAATTGCTCACTAATTTAGTTAGCAATTGGGTGAGGTTTTTCAGGAAATTTTAAATTACTAACGAATATTTTACTGGGATTCAAAGGGTCGGTTCACAGTAGAAGGTTGCCGCTACGTTTCGTTTGTCCGAAAATTTGGTATATTTCGCACACACGATGGACAACTTTACCGTTCCACAATAATATTAATAGTGACATCATTAATATTAAAATGATATTAGAACATCCGTGTTCGGCTTTTCATAGCCTTATATTCTACTTTACCTTTCATCAGAATTGTTATATTTTAAAATTTAAATGATTTATCATTATATCTGATAAATTTTCCCATAAATTATTGATCTACGAAAATGATTCTTCCTCGCAAAAATTCTCATCGTCGACGAGAACAATAAATGACGTAATAACGGTCTAACGTTAGGCAAAAGCCGTCTTTTTGTCCGACAATCGTCAGAGTCGTGTATCATACTTCCGTAGAAAAGAAAGAAACACGACCACTCATAATTGCACGATCCTTTGTGCGGCAATGAAGACAAAATCGCTCACTAGACATCCGAGACGAAGGAGAACGAGCGGTTTTCTTTTCGAACACCTGGACTCGAAAGAATCTTTTAGCTCGCTATTTACCTTGTTGAGGCCATGTCCGGCCAGACGTTACGAGGATATCGAGGAGGAGTTTCGATCTTTTATAATGAAACGAATCTACGGTCGAAACAGGTGAAGGCCCGTGGAACCGACGTGTTTCACACGCCTGCACGCGCGTGCATCTCCGTTCGTCGTCGTCGTACGTTAACGTCGTCGTCGTCGTCGTACAATAAAAGGGCTGCATCCGCTGTAGACGCATCGGCCGGACAATAGGTTTCCCCGGTAGACGAAATTAGTGTTATTATTGGACCAAATGTCTGGGGCCACGTCGTGGGAAGAAATGTTTCTCGACAGCCTCCACTTCCTCCGGTCTGCTCCTTCCTCGTCTTGTTCCTCGTGCCGTTTCTCGCTCCACTTTTAAGTGACAGCAGGCGATTTGACTCTAGATGTGGCGGCCGCTACGCGATGATCACTCGTTTTTTACTTCGCACACCGATCCGAAAGATGTCGAAACGTCGGATGTACGAAACGGACTGAAATAAGTCGCGTACTTATTCGTAGATTAACTGTGATACTCTGTAATATTTACTGTGTAAATGAGCTCAAATCTAAAGTATCCTTTACAAAAATATATTTGGCGTTTTCAACTCGCGAAAACGGTTAGTTTGAATGGTGAAAGCGTGCATCCATCTGAGTGAACAAGATCAACATTGAAATGTAAAATGTATTCTTCTAACAAGTGTTGAATATCAATTCAACGCTAAATATTAACGTAAATGCAATATGTTAAATTGTACAATACACGCATATGTTAAAAATTTAATACAAAAACAAAGATCGACTTGAACACAAGTAAAACATGTTTTTTACCCTATGCGATTGAATTAAGAAAATTTTTTTCATCGATAAATTCCATTGTAAGGCAATATTATTTTCGATTTATGTATCTTCGTCTTGTATATAAAATCCGCGACAACTCTTCCGTCGACAATGAAAAGCGCCGATGAGAGAGATGAAAAGTCAACGTCCGCGCTATTGTGGTCGCCCGGTTTTGTGTCATAAAGTTATCACGCGGCTTCTCGTCCTGCAGAACGGCGCATGACGCGGCGAAACGATGGATGTTGCGGCGAGCAGGCAACCATAAGGGTAGAGCCCGTGACGCAAATTATGATCAAAGACTGCAATTATACGTATACATCTACACGTGCACTACACGTGCAATGCAGTAGAGTACATCAACATTATAACTGGGCGTTCGAAAAGTACGAGCGTCCATCGTGCGCGCAGATTTATCGGCAACAATTTCATTCGCGTCGCAAAAAGAGAGAGAGAGAGAGAGAGAGACGAGCGTATTATCGTTCTCGAACGTCAGCCGTTCGTTCCGTCGTCGTCGTGATAGGAATGTCACATTCGCTCGTGAAACAAAGAGACGGACGTGTCTCGTTTCGGTCGGGCTTGATACGCGAAAGGATGTTTAAAAGAGCTACTCTCCGCGACGAGGCTCGGTACAAAGAGGGCCGGCGGTTACGCGGTCGACTTTATAAATTTACAACCGCAAGAGAGAAAATAATCGTAACGACGCGAGAGAGAAAGGAAGAGAGAGAGAGAGAAAAGGAGAGGTCTCGACGACAAAGGGGCCGCGCGAGGAGGACCGGAGAGGAGGGAGGGGAGCAGAGAGGAAATCGTGGCACGCCGGAGTGCAGTAGATTGTATTCAGAGGCTCGACAGGAAGTAGGCGTTCGATGGAATTCGGCCAAGGTAGGAGCCGACCGAAGGTGGAAGTCGCCCATTATGATTACGTCCTTTCGTTTGTAAAAACAAACCGCGTGCCGTGCGCGCGAACGCGCGCTGGAACGTGGCTACCGCCCACGCCCTGAAAAAGGGGAAAACGAGGTTTAGAGAGCGCAAGAGAACCGGTGTGTGATTCGTCGAGGCGACGTTGTGCTCTCGCTTCGGGTGTCCGTGCGACTCGTGTGCCGCTCGGAAAATGCGTTCGCCTTTTCCGCTCGACACGGGAAGGAGGGAATGCGCGTTCGCACCTTCCATCGCGGTGGAAAGTGAACGTTCCCGCCGAGACGCGCCTCAACGCCCCGCCGCGATCGATCAATTTTACCGTAAATACAGACTCGAAATACCGCGGTCGATAATCGGCCGTGATTGAATGCGCGCGAAATGTGTATCCATTAGCCGGGCCGCGGCGATTGATATATTTTATCGGGCGATAATATGTATCCGCGACTGTTACGAAAGCCGACGGTGAATTTAGCCGAGTGTTTAACGCCGCTTTCGGCTGACAAATACGACTTGTCCGGCGTGCGAAAAGAGCTCTCGATTCCGTTGCGAATTACGAATCAACTCACGCGGGTTTCTCTTTTTTTCTCCCCTGCAATTTCCGCTGATACATAAATATGATTAATCAGCGCGTGATAAAATAATAGAACAGAGCTAGGTAATTACGAAATGGCGTCAAGAAGAAATCCTCGTGGCGGTGAACGTGTCGATCGCTCTTCGTGTGTACCGTGTTATCGTCTGCGAGGTGCGCGCACGACGGCCGTTGGAATCGCCGCGGATCTCGGCCCGTTTCTATTTCCGCGCGCGTTTTTACGCATTCCGCGCGGACAAGCGCAATTATCTTAATCGTCGAGCGACCCGTCGCCCGTGTCAGCGGCGGGGGCTTTTGTTAAGCCTACCGAGCGCGCGCCTTCTCTCCGGGACGGGATCTCAACGACCTATACACACACACACATGTGTCCGCTAATCTCTCGGAATCATCTAAATGCCTACCAACGATCCGTTCCCTCTCGCGGCCGCGCGAGTGTTTCATCATCGAAAATTTCTTAACAGTCGGCCGGCCGGCCTGCCCACCGCGCAACATGCTCACGTATACACACGCATACATACGTGTCCGTGTACACACGCTCGTGTACTCTCGCCTCTTCATTCTTCGCGAGCCCGTAAATCCCTCGAATGATTGATTGCGCCCGCGTCACGTCCATCCATTCGGCCCTTTTGCACGCTCTATGTACCTTATGCACACCTCTTACCTCTCCTTTTTCGTACGCCGCGAAGGCGCGCGCCTTTACTCGGATCGCGCGCGACTATCGATTTTCTCGAATAATTAACGCGCCCCGACGAACGATCCCGCCGACGTGGGGTGGTTCCTGCGATTCGCTCGTCGATAAACACGTCGCGCACTGTGATTTTTCGCGATAGCTTATCGTCCCCGACGAAAGCCGACGATTCCGGCTTATTATCGGTGGCGCGCGTAAGAAACGAGATCGGCCCGGCGAATGATTAATTCCCCGCCGATACCGCGCGCGCGATATCGATCCCTCCTCGCGTGTAATTCGATTAACGGGCGGGAGATGTGTAAAGGTGCCGATACCCGGTGCTAAAACTCGGAAATTTATTAGAGCTTAATACTACCGTACCGTGTCGGTCTCGCTTATACTACTTTAATTAACTGCCCGCTGATACCGCATCTGATATCGTTGATATCGGTCGATCCCGCGTGCGATTCAATTACCGCGCGAAACGCGCACTCTGTGCCACTCTCTCTCTCTCTCTCTCTCTCTGAGACCGGGGAAATTTATCCACTTTTGTTACCCGTATTTTGCGAATTTCGCGTTCACCGGTTTAGAACAGTGCAGTTGATCTCTCTATGATTTATCCCGTGCGCACCACCACTTCGTGTCTCCAGATGCCGAGATCAGTGGGAAATCGAGAAACGAGGAGAAATGAACTTTATCACGGTCGGTATCTTGTACGCTGTACCATTCCCAAGACGGGAGGGGGGGAGTTACACGATTTCCAGCCTGTAGCCAGTAACTGGGAGAAATGAGTATAATCGGATCTACCTGACAACCAAACGCGTTTCGGTCGAAGGAGACAGAACTTCTGGTTATAAGAACTAATAAATTTCATTCATGAGAAATGGAAATGTTGTTTCCTCGAACCAAAATGCGTTTGATTGTCCACTGCCAGGCAAATTTAATCAAATATACTTTTCAACGTAGTAAAAGAATCGTAGATGAAGTCATTTTTCTCGTGAGTGTTACTATAGGTGATAATAACCTCACACATTGTTACCACTATTTTTGCAGCTAAAACCATAAAAAAGGGGTTATTATTACAGCTGAGGCAAGAATAACTATAATTAATATTTCGATGTACGCGGGAAAATTAATCTCCAATAAATGATAGATATTCTTGTACGTAAGAATATTATGATCCTCTCAGAAGACTTTTAATCTTGGTTTGAAAATCTTCGAAGAATATTATAATATCCTTGCTTGTACGTGAGAAATGTGAGAATATTATCTGCCATTGATTCAAGACTATTTCTTTTCCGTGTGCGTAACGCGTTGTGCGTGCGCCAACTGTACGCTCGCGAGCTTTTTTCCCACTCGACATGTGAACATTCATCGTCTGAAATGACACCGAAAGCGCGCAAGAGCTTTTAATTAAGCAACACCTCCTGCCGTCGCCTCCCTCCTACGTAAGTGTGTTTCGCCCGGCGAACATCGAAGGCACACGTGCACCCACCACTCGCGCCTCCGGATCATGCCGCGCGTATTTCCAGTAGCGCGCATTGCGCCGCCGCGCTTTATTTGCCTACGTGCATACAAATACGCACGCACGTACGCGCACGGTCGCAGGCACGGTCTTTGCCAGGCCATATCTCTCGTATCGCAATGTGACGGGTGTGTCGGCAGTATATCAGTCCGGCCCCGCCGCCCCGGTCGCCGCTGACAACGAGATATTAACACAATGCGCGCGTAGCTACGCGCGTGCACGCACCGCGTCGTCGGGAAAGCGCGACGCGCTCTCGCGATGCCTCGCGCGCTCGACAATCAAGACAAGCTACGCACCAGGTGTATCAGGCGTCTCCCGACCGCAATTGCTCGCATGATTTTCAATCTTACGCACACGTGCGTAAGATCGAGGAAACAGAAAACTCCGATAAGTTAGTACCGCGACTTATATATTTCCGACGACAAATTTCGAACTTTTTTTTTTTTGACACATTCTGTCCTTAAGGTGTTAACGCTGAGATGTTGTTTGAAATTTAACCTTACGCACGTACATTCTTCCGTGAAAGATGTCGGAAAGATCACATGATGTCGGATGTGGATAAGAAGAGTAATCAAACTTCCAATCTCGCTGGTGGGCGTTGCGTTTTCTCATGATGAAAAATGTGTATACACGATGCGTGCGTAATGTGGAGCGCATTATCATGCAATCCGGCTGGTAAGTGCGTCTATTTTATGGAATAAGTATGCAAATTGGACGAATAAATAGGTAGATAGGTAAATGAGTTTATTCAAGACATCACGCGCCTCAATTATAGTAATTTGTCGAAGTATCGAGTTGAAGTAAAGTACACAAATGTAAACCGCGATCGTGGGTCGTTGTAAGTGATCGACGAGACGGATTCCACGGGCAACGGGCTGTTGGAATGTCGAAGCGCATTCTGTGAACAATAATTGCTCGCTCACTTCCGACTATCGGTTTGTCCTTCGGTCAAATCGACTCTCTTGTCTCGGAAGAAAGCCGCGTAACGGAAGAAGATAACACACTCGGAGCAAATTTAACGGCAGCTCAGAAGCTATATTGATCCATTTTGAACGATAGTGAGTTTTTTAATGACTTGTCCAAAAAAGTGATAAAAAGTGACTTAAGTGATTGAATGACAGCGCTGATGTACGACATACGCTTTCGTGGGAATGAAATGAGAAAATATAAGAAATGTAAAAAAATGTATTTAGTCACGTGCTGCATCCCCGTTCTTCATTTCTTGGAGGATTTCATTTCCAAAACGTGCGACTTCGAGTCACCCGAGGTGTCGTGACAATCTTAGTATCGCTCGAGGTAAACAACGGGGCGCGAGTAATGTTCCGCACAAGGAGCAGCACCCTCCGACGCAATGAAGCCGCGTAATTCACGGATAGAACGCCGGCGATTTGTCGTCGGGTTCTTGTCGCTTATGGGGGCTTTTTCTACTTAGCCGCTACGTAATATCAGAAGGACCGCCGTTCGATCCGAAAGTGATTGTACGTACTCCCTCGTTACGAGCCGCCGAGAGCAGCGACCTTGGTTCGTCAGACTGCGAACCTCAAGGCTGCTGCAATCGGACTGAACGAGTGGGTGGCCGCGAGCGACATGGCGGGGGGGGGGGAAAAAGGGNTGGCGGGGGGGGGGGGAATAAGGGTACGTTCATATTATCTGGAACACCACCGACGCACTAACTGCCGATCTCGAGCGATCGATCTGGATCGCGAACGTGCCGTCTCGCCGATACGTCGCTGATGCGGAAAATTAACGTATCTGTATCCTGATTCTGTGAACACGACTTCAGATCCGGAACGATTGACAGAAGGAGGCTGCGACGAAATGAAATAGAATAGAATATCGGGACGCAGAATATGCAGTCTCATATTTTTGCAATTTATGCGATCGCGTATTGTCGTGAATTATAAGGAAGGAAACTCTGTCGCGAAGAGTTAATAACGGTCTCGAAACTGAATGGTAGCGTTCGCAAAGAAGGCGTCGCGATAGGGCTGGGTATCCCTGTTTCACAAACATTCAATGGCATTCTGGTAACTTGTGCGTTTAAATGATGAGAGACATTATTAATCCTTCACGAAAATGTGGAGCTTAACGACGAGAGGACGGCGTGTGTATCCTCAATTTGTTCCCCCTTGCTTATAAAACATCGAGATAAGGAGAAACGTTCGTATGTTTCGTGATCCGGCACGCGATATCATTGATATTAACTCTCTTGGAGAGCGATCGAGCCCTCTCCTCTTCCTCCGACTCGAGTCGATTGCGAAACGGCGCGGGTTTGATATTTAGCCGGCGTTGCGAAAGAGGGGGTACGTGCGATTCCAGACGGAGATTCCGGCCGAGGCCTACAGGAAATTAATCGTACGCGCTGACAGCCGTTTCCAAAGCGGTCGCGTATCGTCAAACGGAAGCTGCACGCATGTGGAAAACGACGAGGTGCCGTAATCGCGCGCATAACCGGCAATTATCGTTTGTTTAAAATCGGTAACCGGCGGACCGCTCGGTATTCGGGCCGGTCTCATAAACGGCCCCGGCTGACGGTTTCAGGCAATAAATCGCAGCCGGAGCACTGGGCAAGGCGGGAACTAATCGAGCACCCTCCCCAACTCCTGGGCCCGAACGAGCCCCGTCCGATATTCCATTCCGTTTCGTTTCATTGCGGTTTCCTTCTATCAATTATTTCGAATCTGAAATCGTGCCCATAAATCCACGGAATCAGGATACGGAACGTTATTACCCTACACACACACATAGGCGCGCGTACGTACACCTTCCCTTTTGTCTCCTTTCTCTCATTGCGTGTAATCGTCGTTTGTAATCCGGCCGCACGAAGAAGGAACTGCGGCATTGAGAGAAATTGCGGAAAAAAGGACGCGCGATCGCGCTTAGCAGCAGCCGTCCGCCAAGTTTTCATCTCCGGCTGCCAAGTAAGTTCACCGATTTCGACGCTATGGATTTGTGATTCGCGCTCGCGACTCTTATCTTTACGTGGGAATAGATATGCATCGCGAAAGGCCGCGGCATGTTTAGTTTATCGTGCAGGATGCATCTGAACTCTACCGACGAATTTACAGAACAGAAACTATGTCGGAAAATAAATAAGAGTCTTAGTAAACTGCGCTATCATCCGGTCACTTAAGTCACCTTTTGTCTCTTTTTCTCAACAGTCAATGAACTATTCTCCAAAATCCCCTTATAGTCCCTACAGTCACCTCTTTCCCGAATTCTGCCGCTGAATTTGTAAAATGTAAGCGTTCTGTATATATATTTTTTGCTATTTTCCTTAATAAAGCTCCGAGAGCGAATTTGTGTCGTTTATACCATTCTTTATGTCTTACTTTCAAACCGTACTATGAAAATAATTGCGGCAACTACGCCTCGGAAAAACCAAGCATTTGAGGAGAGATACTAAAATGTTGATTTAATTTTTTTCACGTCGAATTCATCCTGTGAGCCTGTCAGTGAAGTTCACATACGCCCTTGATGAATTTGGCTGCCAGTAACATTAAACGCATTATTTCTATTAACGACTTCGTTAATAAAATTTCTACCGTGGAAAATAGGTATTTCGCGAATATTAATTCCGCGAATATGAATATTTCGCGACCGTTAATTCCCGCGAATATGTTTCACGGCTGTTCCGGCGTGCAGCCGGGTAATTTTTGTTCCGATTATTCGAGCCGAGGGAAGTTACACTCTCCGGGTTCTCGTGGAAATAAAACTTGTTTTCGCGACAGTTTAGATTACCTCTCGCAACGCCGGCCCCGTGTATCGCGCTTTTCCGAAGCGAGTTCTGACGCGCGGTGAAGTACGTATTATTTCGCGACCTGGAGACGATCGCGAGAGGATTGTTGTTGGTTCGGCGGAAAACGAGCGTGTTTACGGTTTTCTTGCCTCGCGCGTATGTTCACGCCCGTTTCTCCGTGCGGCGAGCAATAAATGTTTATTACTACCGCGACCGATTCCCCCGTCCGTTCCATCCTCCGGCATCGCCGGCCCTTGCCAAGCGTTAAATCTCGCTTTATGATTTACTTGTATGTCACGTTTTGCACGGGATGCGCGCGACTCCGATGCACGATAAACTTTGGAAAAGTCGGCACTAAAAGCCTGCTCTTTCACGATATTCGCCATACGAGAGGAGCCCGCCGGTTGTCCGCGGCGATGACATCATCGGGTCGCACGGGTACTTGACCCTCCTATTTTCCATAATATGGTCAATTAGCGCAAGACCGAGCGGCGCCAGACGACGACGACGACAACGACAACAACGACGACGGGCTCTTTCGAGTTTTTGCATCCTCCGTATTGCGTCGCCGAATTAATCGCCTCGGCACCGTGGACAGCGCACGGAGCTGTCCATCAACGCGTATTACGGGTGTGGTTAACGGCTAATAAACGAGAGCGACGTGTCGGGGAAGGGTGGGGAGCGATGCGTTGAAAGTTGGAACGCGCGTCGACGACGAAGCGTGCAGAGCACATCGTGTCCCTGCGTTGTCGTCGTGAATAATTTGTCCGACGAAGTCGTGTAATATGCAGCAACTGCCGTTAGCACAACTTATTTCACGTGATAAAGAATAAAAACGAAAAAAAAAAAACTTGCGGCCGGTCTTTTGTGTTTGCGCTTTGAAAAATGGGAAATTTCGTGGCGGATCTTTTGTGTGTTAAAAAACGGCAAATTTGAACGGAAAATTCACAATATTACGGCAGGTAATGTACATCCCTCTCTCTGCCTCCTTCCCTCTCCCTTTTATAATTTCATAATTTTCACAAAAACAGTTCATTTCCTTTTTAGCCGCTCGCGTAATTCATGTCGTTACGTCATTAAAATGTAATGGCGGTATTCACGACATTGTTTTATATAAAATGCGGCGTTATTATTTATCCGCGACCGCTCACTCCCCCGCCGCTCGCTCTCCCCCCATCCTCGCCCGGTCCGTCCTTTCTTTTTAATGTGATTGTATAAATAAACAGACGCGCGCAAATGCAATCGAATAAAATATCGCGAAGATACGTGCGATTGGTTTTCTGTGAAATGGAATAATACGATCACGATATCCGTGCACGTTAAACAAACAACGTCACTGATAAAATAACGTTTTACCATTAACGAACCATCCGTTGCACCAATATGCGTCCGCCCTGTCGAATGCTGTTATTGAAGCAAATTTCGTGATTGCGTTTACACGGGCGATATTGCACGCGCTGCGAGCCCGGCTATACGCGGAACAACCACGAAAACTGAACGTTCGCACCGGCGTGCGCGCACGCGCGCGCGCCAGACGAAAAAGGGACTCATTAATGATTTATTTGCCCTCCAACTTTAGCCCGTCGGAACGTTGGGAATATTTTTCCGCGCAAACCGCGGACGTTGATCGCGTTATCGCGATGTATATTTTATGATAAATATAGAGATTCGTCGGGTCGATCGTTATTCGCATTGAATAAGCTCGAATTGCGTTTTGCGTTTCATATTGTATCGCTCTGTCAGATCCCTGATACTCCTTGTGTAAAGTTACGAATAGTGTACCTTCGATCGAAATGAAGAGACCTTTTTTTATTTTCAAATAATTCAAACTGTAACACTCACGCTCGTATTGGTTTATTATTAATCATGAATTAGTGACAATTTATATTAACCATATATCTAGCTCAAAATGCTTCTATATTTTTTGCTTCGCCGGCTGGATCGCAAAACCGATTTTAGCGAATAACCAGCCGGTAACGAACCAGTGACGAGCTAGAAAATTTAATCTGGCCTGTTACCAGCTAGTTACCAGCTTCGACGTAGGCCGACTAGATATACATTCCGCTCGGGTCCTTACCGCGCGGGAGAGAGCGAAGTTAATTTCTCAGCGAAGTCGACATATCTCGTATCGCAATCAGCAAGCGGTGACGTCTCGCTTCGTCAGAAAACGAGAATCAATCGCCGCATAAATAATACCGAGCGGCCAGTGCGCGCGCGGTCATCGTTTAACAAATGACTCCGGCGCACCTCCGTCGATGACGAGAAAAGAGAGAGAGAGAGAGAGGAAAAAAGAAATACGCACCGACAATACCTGACATTTGCAAATAAAACTCGCCACTGCGGCGAAACTCGCCGCGGCGACTTTAACGAACCATTAATACGTCTCCGTTAGCGAGCTTCTCGAGCGCAACCCCGAGCGACCGCGACGATTAACGACGTTTCGACTCTTCTCCCTGGTCGGTGACGCGAATTAACCGCGTTCTCGTCGGTTTCCACATCGCCCAGCCGGTCGGCCGACGCGTCGATAACCGCGCCGCGCCATAAATCGTCCCCGTCGCGTGTGCATAAAACTATTCGCGCTCGAGAATGTGCAATAATAATCGGGGGGAAAAACAATCGTCCGGGACGTGGCGTCCGCGTCTACGGGACGGCGGAGCGCAGCTGAGACTTTTCGAGAGTAAGCATCATTACGGCACGCGCTACGTTTCGCAAGAATCGTGTAGGTTGACACAGAAAATTGATCGACCTCACGACAGATTTATGTCTCGGATTTGCATCCAATCTCCCGCGCCCACGCGGGATAAATTGCGTGCGTACACAAATAGTATACGCGTGGAATTGCGTAATCCACGTATGAAATTGAAAAGAAGAACGACGCGCGCGCACGATGAATAACGGGGAAGAAAGCGCGCTGACATTTGCGGGGAGATAACGAATCCGCGCGTTTGGCACGTAATTACGAGTTCGGCACGTATCCCGAGTCGGGATTTCGATGTTACTTCGACGCCCTTACACGGAGGAAGGTATTATTACCATACAAGCGATGTTCACTCGATTAAAAACCGTTTCTTAATTAATTTTAGACGCTCATTAAGTTCGGATCTTTTCGTTTTATGCAGAAAGACTTGTTAAAGGCATAAACCGCTCATCGGTAACAAAATCTCAATAATCATAATTTTGTGGGTTACATTCTTCTTGCGTAACTGTGATCGATTAAAAGCTTCCGATGTAGGGCCGAAATGTCGATTCCGATATTTACGGGTTTAAGGAGCGTTTCTTTCCGCGAACCTCTCCATGATTACCCGCGACTTTTCGGCGACGCTACGCTATGCGCGAACAAGGGAGTGACATTAGAACGTAGCGAGCCTGTGGGAACCTTTACGGGCGCATTTGATTTAATTGCATTGCGCAATAGCTGCGACGTTCAGCGAGCATCTCGGCTATTTTATCGAATTAAAGTTCGAATTCGATGTTCGCGAGAGCTCTTGTCGGATAATTAGATGCGGATAGGCCTGCGCGAGATACACTCGGCGAATACTCCGGCACGGAGGTAAAACGCGCATAATACGCGGACAATTTGCAATTTGACATTTACAAATAGGGTACCGCTTGTACTCGCAGGCCGGTGTATCGGGCGAACGTAGTTGTTGACGTATACAGGCGCAAATTATTTCGCCACGCGGAACGGAACAACGCACCGCGTGTGACAAGCGAGCTTAACATCGAAGGCGCTATCGCTATCTCGAAGTGCGACACGACGATCGACCGTCCGATTACAGTCATTACGCCGTCTCACTTCGTCGCGCGAAACTTCCTCCGAGTCGAGGGATTTCCCTCACTCCCTTACCGGCTCGAAATTTAAATCCTGCTTTAAGCCTAATTTGGTTCTACATTAAGTGCTCAAAGATCTTCCGATGTGTTCCTTCGGTGTTGCAAACAGGAAAGTCATCGTCATTTTCTCCACTTCAAGATTTAACGTAGAACTACAATTTAGATTCTAGAAGAGTAAATTCTCTTTGTAGCATTAAAAGAGCATTTATTGATGCTACAAGCGGGAACTTCTTTCCGTTTTCTTCATTTGAAGACTTAACGTGGAATTTAAAATTTCCACTCGGATTCGGACTCTCCGAGTCGAATTTCAGTCCTATATTAGGTCTACTAATTTTATATCATGGCCCACATTCTGAATTTACTTTCATCGATAAAGGTACATTAAATGTGACTTCTCGGCCAATCGGATGGTTCCTAAGCCACTTTTAGAGGCATTTTTACTGATAAAAGTGAATTCAGAATATGGATTTAAATCTTTAAGTAGAGACAACGGAAATAATTTCCCATTCGTGGAAACTAACAATGCTCCTTTGATAATTCTGTAAAGGGGATTTAAACCTCCCGGAGGGAAGTTAAACATTTTCATTATGTCTTCATGCGGAGAAAATGGAAATAACTTTCCATTTGCGGCATCAAGGAAACACGATAGAAGACTTTTGAAGACTTAATGTAGAACTAAATAGACTTAATGTAGGACTAAAATTTCGATTCGAGTCCGTCCCGATTTTTCCACGTTTCGAACGTTTCACACCTGCTCGGGCGCCTTGAGCAGTCGGCTCGACCTCTTTCGAGTTTGCTCAGCGACCTTCCACTCAAAGCCGTAAAATTCTATACTTGGGAATTCGCACTTTTTCCGAAGGCTCCCCTTTCGAAACCACGAGCAGGAAAGTACAACTACGATCGCTACTTATTGGAGACGCAAAGTAGATGTTCGATTCCCATATAAATTAAAGCCATCGTAAGCCTCTTTAACTTCTGTAAGAGCGAATTTCGCTGGAATTATCTAATCGTCATGATATACGACGATAATACGCGAGACGGAGAGAGATACCTCTCGATATTTTGAAAGACCGCGCGTGTAATTTATCTTTAATGCGACACCGATGATTCCCGAGTAATGATTTATTATCCTCAGTTAACTCTGCCCTGTGTGCCGGTAATTGAGAAACCTAATAATAAGTAAGTACAAATCGTACATCTTTACATTACGATAACATTCCCTATTTTTCTCTCTCTTTCTCTAATAACTTCATCATCAAACACCGACGTTCCGTCGACTTATGTAATAATAATCCGCCGAAGGCTTTCTGCTCGAACGGTCGACGTCGTCGTGATCAAATGTAAACGTATAATACGAAGTATTACATCGCGCGCGCGCGCGATTAGCTCTTGAGAAAGAAAGAAAAAAAACTATTCGACGGACAAAAACGCTAAGGAGGGATTCTCGTTGCTGCGAGGTGTCACGCTCAGAACGCGCATGTCGATGCTCGCGTAGAACGTGAAGAGGAACCTGGTAGCGGAAGCCTGTCCAGCCGAGCTTATCGAAAGTTATTTATGTCGCGGTTGGCAGCGACTTCGCTGCTACCCGCGCGAGATTTCGCACACGTGCGCGCGTGAGACCACGGAAATTAAGCGAAAATTCATCGAATACCTTCCGCATCGCTAATGGAACCTCCACCCGCGTGGAAATTTTCCTACATTTTCCCATGTACGACATAAGTTCCGATTAGTATACTCAAAGTAGTACCAAACTAGATTATCTCATTACGATCAATTGTACGTTTGGCATAGAATCCCTCAAGTCAAAGTTGGACTTTTCAGAGAAGCGGTTATGTGGCGGTCCGCGAGGCCAATTATCGCGGGACGGTCCCCCCGACTCCGCGCGTTTCCCACAAGCGTCGCCGGAGATCTCGCGCAAAGGAGATCGTTCCGCAGGGATTCAGCCGGTAGACCACGCGTGGAGTCGCGCGCGCGCGTCACCTTCGATCGGCGTAACAGGCGAGGACGTATGGCCTTGTCGCTACGGATAAGGCCAGACGGTGGATTCTCCTTCAATTTGCTGCCGCACGGTGTTATTTATGCGTTATGCGCGTCGCGTCTGCATTTTATTACGAGGCACCGTACGTTTCCTCAGGAACCCACGTGAGGCGAAGTTCGCGTAGGTAAAGGAGACGGATTTGATGAGCCGGGAGAGAAATAGAAAGGAGAGAGAGAGAGAGAGAGAGAGAGAGAAGCCGGGCTCCGGTAATGGAACGCTCGCCTTGGCTATCTAGCCGCGCCCGTCACTAAATCAGGAGATATTACCGCTATTGTGTTCACAATCAGTCGTAATACCTGCGATAGGCTTAGTCGGGATGTACTGCGACAGTCGGGGCTAACGTCGATTTCCAATTATTGCCCGACCGTACGCGGCTCACGAAGAGCTCGAGACCCACGGTTGGAGCGCCTCCGCGGCAAGAAGGATAGTCGTGGTGGCGCCGAGAAATCGTAGAAATAACACTCCCGAAGTGTACTTGACTTGACGATGGCATAAAATTTGTCGCACGAGAGCGCGGCTTCGGCGTGACTAAAGCGCGATTTGTTCTTTCTTTCTTTCTTTCTTTCTTTCTTTTACTTTTATCGGGACGGTACGAGGAGACGCGCGAGTTGTCCGATACACGAAAGCTCGGAAAGAAAGGATTAGCTCTCACAGAGGTGAATACTAGCTATCCATATAGCACGACTGAAATTTAGTTACCAAACCTAGTTTTTAGTTGGGAACTAATTCCTTATTTCCTTCTCATAGCTGTGTTCGACTAGTAGTAGTAAGTTGTAAACATTAATTCCCCAGCCGAAAGCAAAGTCTGGCAACTAAATTTTAATTGTATTATACGGACAAGCTGCATTTTAGCTGCGGGAGCAAATATTTTTTCCCCGCGAGGGAACTATCGAAGTCAGGAAACGTGCGAACCATTATTTCCCTACACGCTTCGTTTGCGCCGCACGAAAAAAGAGGCAGTTCAGTTTACCGTGCACATCGGGTGTACGTCGGGTGTGCTTGTAATTAAGTTTTTTCCCCGATGTTGAAATTTACCTTATTAGCTACATTAGCGGGGATTTTGATTTTATACGCGAACGAAAGTTCAAAGGTATGCGTACGTGCACGTTTGTGTCGTGCGTGTGCATGTGTGGGTAAACAGAACCATGTTTGATCGTCCGTCGTGCTATCAATGCAGCAGTTGCGACGATAATTCTGAAACATTAACACGTGACCGCCCACTGATGGTTCGTGTCGAATGGCTCGGCGTGATCGCACTAGGTTCCATATTTATAAAAGATTAAACCGGCCGAAAGCTAAAATAATAATGCAATCCTCGGCTTTGCAGATATCCATCGTACGATGTATACTATTCTCGATGTCGACGCAATTCATTTATTCGATTTCTTTCCGTCCTTTGTCGCTATTTAGCGTTGCTATTAATAACGCAACTATTATTCTTGATAATGACGTAACCATTGCAAATCAATCGTTGCGTAAAATAGCACGATGGCATTTATGATTATCACAAATATGATTTCCAAATTTTATCGTACCTCCGTCTGCAGTTCCATGTAAATTTTGTTCGCGTCTGCGCGCTACTAGGTACTTAATAGTCTGAAGAACACCAGTAACCGGTCGCACCGTACGATTTTTTTTATCTCCGCCTTTACTATGATAACTAACTATGATAATCCTTATCGTGCGGACCAGACGACCGAAGAATATACACAGAACGGACAAAAAAGAAACAAAACTGCGGCAATCGTTTCTATTGGTAACTGATAAAAGACGTAGCAACAGTCAGAGCTAGAAATGGTATCTATCGACTTTTATAGATTTGATATTTTGTTATTTTCTGCGCCATTGTCGTAACATACGTAATGTGAACCTTTTAAATCTTTCTCATAAATTTTGGAGACACGGAATATTCCTATTTTTCAATTTCACGAATGTAATTGTGTGAAAAAAAACGCATAATGTAATAATCTAAAAAGACCTACGTGTAGCTCTGATTTGATCGGAGTATTCATTGTGCAAGAACGTGTCTTAGATCATGAAATTGGCATTTGTTTTCGTACAATTCGACTTCGTTCGCGCTATTAGATCATCGTTTACGACGTCCTCGGGTATTAATTTTCGTAGTAATTTTTACTACATTTTCTCCGTGTACATCCGTATTGCGTTAAAGGATTTATTACGATTCGCTCGCGACGGTTTCAGAGGTACGATTGCTTTCTCGATGAAATCTTTCGCGAATCGACGCGAATTCTCTCTTTCTTCCGAATGTCCCGCGTTATACGCCCAGCGAAGGCGATAAGGCTCAACTCCGCCCTAACGGCCCTTCCCATCCTCGTCCTTTCTACTCTCCATCATCATCTTCTCGTCCTCCAGGACCATGCGAGCGAGTAACATCGGACCATCATTCATCACCCAGCACTTTTCGGTGCGTCGGACAAGTTCCGAGAACGCTGGCGCAATTATATTAAACATAAATCAGTTATAACGAGCTTATGTGATCGCAATGAAGAGCGCGCTGCAATTGACGCCTTCTGCTTGTCTATCTGTCCTTCGCGCTTGTTACTCCGCTCGAACTCGCGCGAAAAGACGTAAAATCTCGAGCCCGTCACCGCGATATTCCACGGCGCGGGAACGAGACTTACGCGTTGCTTCGAGTTTCAGACTTTTCTTCTCGCTTTACTTCTGTATCGTATTAATGCGTCTCGATATTGCATAAATGCATGGTGTTTTAATAGTCTATGGAATTAAATATATCGCATAACTAGTACGCATGGAACATAATATTATATTCAACATTATTCAATGTATTCAATATATTCCACATTCGCGCATAACAATAACTTAATTTATCTCGATAATTTATGTTTTACGTAAATGCATATAAATGCGCATAATTCATATATTTTATATAAATTTCCATTTTATCCTAGAGTGTGTAATTTCTACACGCGTGAAGCGACGCGGAGTTTAATCTAAACCTTGCTGAACTTTAGAATATATACACTGAAAGAAATTATAGTTATTTTCGGCCTCGGCTCTATTATTTCATGGTTTTATCTTAAAAATAGTAATAACAACATTTGTGTAAAGTTATTATCACTGACACTATAGTAACACTTGCTAGAAAATTGATTCTTCTGTGACTATAATTCTTACGCTATAATGATTATAGTTACAAACACGAAATTATATTTTTCTCTCGATGCACAAGCGTATAAATTTCTACGACCGACTCGTCTCGACTAAAGAGGCTCAATATGGTTGCACGGGTATACGACCATAAACCGAATCGCTAGCGTGAAGAGAGTAAGAGGAAGAACGAAAAGTGTGCTCGATTTCGGTAAGTCCGCGTCCTAGTAAGGTCGACGTGATTAGCACCGGCGACAAGAAGGCGTCCTTATTAAGAAAGGCCCCTAGAAACAAGGCTGAGGCCTATCCGCCTTTTCGAGCTCTGATTTCTTTCTTCTAGCTTCTTCCCTCAAACCTCCTCTGCGCCCTTCTCACCCCTTTCTTCCTTCTCTTCCTCCTCCGCTTCTTTTGAGTACTAAGACCGAATGAAAATGTATGAGGACGATATCCACGGTGGTGAGAAAGAGAGAAGGAGAGGGAGCCGGAGGGGGAGTTGATGAGATACGATCCTCTCCCTTTCTCTTTGCTTCTCGGTGCATCACGCACGTATAATGCACACGTGTAGCAACTACAGATGGGTTGGGAGAGCGAGAAGAAGGAACAGCGGAGAGACGAAATGGGACGAGAAGAAAGAAGGACGGAGGGGGAAGAATGAGTGAGCGAGACCAACGGAGAGGGACGAGACTCTAAGTAGTTTCGTTTCAAGCGTATACATAACGGAAAAGCTGTGCCTACGCCCTGAACGACTGGCGATCGCAACATCGCCGTCCCTCTGCACTTTACCAGACAACGACGATGAATTTCTAGGCGAGAAAAAGGCGCTGACCAACCCTCCGCGTGAAGTGACAGATATATATAACTAATTTAAAAGGATACTTTTTTTACTCGTTCGTACGATTATCGCTTTTCGAAATTATTCATTAATTGGTTAACGAAAGCAACGATACGGTCAAAGGACCGTCCACGATTGTTCACGTTCGAGATGTTTACGACGAGTGAGGACACGTGTACATCGCCCCGGATAAAAAGCCGTACGGAACGCGGATGAAATTTATCCAGGCTGTTTCAGTCTATTTATTAAGTGTCCCCTAATGACTTTATCGGCACCGGTGAGTGTAACGAACGGGGATCAAGATAGCCGCAGGAATTTATGCCTTTTCGCGTAAAGATGGTATCGCGTATGCGAAGAAGGAGGAGGAAGACACGCGGTATCCGAACGCGAGGAGCGTTAAAGGACGGGCCGAGCCGCGGGTGTAATCAGCATTAATGGGAATTCGATTTATCGATCGGAAAGGTTAACCGCCACTTTCCCTCAAATATTTGCGACATCGGGGTCTCATTAGCGTTTCGCATTTCGCGCGGCACTAGTCGCGTCTACTTACTTGCCGCGAGTCGATCGATCGCTTCGAGCAGTTTTTAATTATACCAGAGGATATTTGCGGCACACTCGCTGCCGCGCCATCCGGGATTATAAATTATTGTCTTGTTCATGTATAAAACCTGTAATTACTCCGTCGATTTAAACAAAATTATAACGAATATTAATTAATGCCGAGGAAATAAATCAGGTGTTATTTGTCTTGCTCCAGTTGCTCCAGTTACGATTGTGATTTTCGGAAGGAAGAAAATAGACACGATTTACGATGATTGCGATTCCGAGCGCTACATGTTTATTAACTATTTTTGTCAAACTTTTTTACTGTTTACCGCACGTTTACCGGGAAACTGTTAAAACGAAAAACTGGAAGCTCACGAGTTATTCTCGAGTGACGACGTAATTGTGATCTTATTTTTCTTCGCGCGTTTCTCGTTTATTTTACGCGACTGCGTCACGTCGTGTGAATGTGAAATCGTCAATTCGTCGTTCGACAATCAGGTCTCAAAATCGAAATTTTACTCTTGGTTTAAGTCTAATCTAGTTCTGTTATTAAGTGTCCTAAGGTCTTCCATTGTGCTCCTCTGGTACTAATGGAAGACCACTCGAAGACTCAGCATAGAACTAAAATTTGGGCTCCGGAGGACTAAATTCCCTTTGTAGCGCCCCTCTGATGCTACAAGTGCTACAAGTACTTGTTTCTTTTTTCCCCGCTTGAAGACTTGACGTGGAATTTCAAATTTCGACTCGGGTACTCGCGTTGATAAACGATCGCATTCCGCCGAATACGCGAACGCATCGCGCTCGCGCAGCGACGGAGCGTCCACCGTGTGTTTATCGTGTGGCAAGTTCTTACCTTTAATTTCAGATACACGAACAACCTCGTCAAGTAGGCGCGTAGAATCCGCCCTGGAGCTCTTTAAAGCCGGCGCCGATCATGCCGCGCGCGCGGACGCGCATGTTTGATACACGCTGATATCCGTTCGCGGTGAGCGCGCGCAGAGAGCTGCAATTATTTTAATTCGTAATTTAATAGTATACCGTGCCCCTCAACTTAATGCGATATAACTCCGAGGCAAAATCTCGAACTATGGCGATATCGCGATCGCGTACGATAACACGTGCTGCTTAATGGAAACGAGTTGTTTGTTTTCCATGGCTAACGCGTCTGTTGTTTCATATGGAATTACAGGATACGCCAGTCATTCTTCATCGACTTTCGCCATTAATCCTTCAACTTAACTTAACGTGATAGGTTAGCTAAACGTCGCTGAACGTACCGCAAAAACAGCGGGGTTTTGTATTTCGCAACGCAACGTAAAGTGAAATTATTCCTTTCATAATCGGTACGCTTGATGTACCGAGCGGCGCGCGTTCTACATGTTCATCGATTCTTTTGAATTCAAGGGAATTCTCTGCGCTCCCTCTCTCGGGTTGTTTCCAATCACGGAGTCATGCGTGACGGCGATCACTATGAATCTTGCGAAAATTATTTGTTGCATGTTCTGCACATTTAACATTGTGTATTTCACTTGACACAACAGCAGGAATTGAAAAACTATTCGTTCAAAGTAATTCTTGGGAATTATTCTCTCTAATGGAACGAATATATAATACAATATTTTATGTATACATATATATATATACATACATGGTCAGATGGGACAGATGTTTACATGAACTTCGTGCGATTTTTACGTCCCGAATCAGAAATGAATTTATGTTCATTTCTGAAATTACGCTCACGTGTTATGAAACATCCCGTACATATAAAATATTACATTCTACAAACATATTCGAATTAGAGAGTAATCTTTATCGTAGCACGGCGAGAAAAAACTTACACCGCTCGAGACAATGCCCGGTAAAAGAAAGGAAGTTATCGCAAATGTAACTTTCAATAGTTGATAACAATATTGGCGATCATTCAATCGAGCGCAGCGAGTAAAATTAATGCCGTCTTCAGCCTGCCGTGAAATGTCCTACCACGCTACTCGCTTTCCCCTTCTCTCTTCTGCCGCAAAAAGGACCGGTTAACGAACACACTCGCGGCGTAATACGCCGGCCGGCAGGTAGGTAGGTAGCGGATAAGCGAGATACCGGAATAAGGATTCTCGAGGAGGCTCGACGCGGTGTTTACACGGCCGCTGAATGCGGCTCCTATGCGCGGCGGTTTTAGACACCCCGATAGGAGCGCGAACGCCGGTGGTTCGGTATCGACTATCGGGGAACGCATTGCAAAACACACCTGGGTGTCGCAATGTGCCGCCGACGTAATGCTCACGCGCGTGTGTAAGAGCTCGCCGCTGCATCACACCGCGGCTCTCCGCGAGCCCACGAGTGTGCAACGGGCGGACACGTACGCGCGTTGCCTGTCATTGTGTAAGCCCTGCCTACCTACCAGCCAGCCTACCTGCCTGCACGAGTGCAACTTGGACGCGGCGGAGGGTCCGCACGAGAAAACCGAACGATCTCTCTTCCCGTTTCGTAACCGCCTTATCTCTCGACACTGCGGCACCGTTTGGCTCCGCCAGGATATACTCGTACAATCGATAGATCGCGATCGAGGGAGACAGTTCCTAAACGCTCGCCGCCGTCCCGGCGTTCGTCTCCGATCGACTCCGCTCGGATCTTTGCGGCCGACCGGAGCTTTCAAGATAGCCGCGGATAAAGATGGATAACGTACGAGACCTCTTCTTGTACGAATTGCGAACGTGTTAACTCTTACCAGACTCGTCCCGAGAACGTGTGAGAACGAACAACGAGAGATGTCCGCTCAAAGTAAACCTGAGTTGAAATTTTAGACTCACTTTCGACCCGGATTTTCTTACACCCGTAGGTTTTCGAAGATCAACGTGAACAGTTGCATTTTTACGGAAACCTTAGTCCTACTTAGCGCCTCTTAATGGCAGAAAGCGCACTAAATGTTACTCGTGGGTTCTACAAATCCGAACGAATAGCGCAGCCCTACTTCAAAACATCCAATTAGACGTTAAGCGGAATTCTCAGGTCGAAGGTAGGATCTGGATTTCGACTCGGAAAGACTGTGTGCCGTGAAATTCGCGCGGTCTCGTTAGGTTTCGAACCGACAGTCCCAGCCGTCCGTAATGCACAAATAAGGATTGATCCGACCGTTTGCACAATACGTATTTTCTCATTAAGGACGCCTGCCGCGCGCGCGGCCTCTCAAGGCTCGCGCACGCTCGCCGGGATGAACCTTCCCGTTAGGTCCTTTCCGCGAGGCAAAAGCAATCAGTTACCTCTCGCCGGGTATCCTTCCCGCCCGGTACAAGCCGCACAAGCGCGGAGAGCCACGGGATCCGAGCGATCGTTACCGGGTCCTCCGAGAGTGAACCGCGGCGGGTCATCTCGATCCGCGGGATGATCGGGAAGATTGAATGAAGAGCCCCCTCTTCGGAGGAATATCGGGATGCCCCGCGTTCGCGGACGAGCGAGGGCAGCCCTTGACGATTGTCGGTCGCCACCGAGCTTCCTTTCACACACGAATCTATCGATGCTTCATAGAAACGTAAGATCCGCTTCGGAGTGCACGCGCTCGCTCAACCTGACGCGGCATCTCGATATTCATGCCGGCGAGGGCATGCGCTCGCGAGGACCTCGATTATCGCTACGACGGGATCGTGTGTTTTACAGCCGGCATTGTAGGAATACCGCGGCTGTATCGCGTTCCCCGATGAACCCCGTCGCCGCCGCCGGGAGATCTAATTAGAGACGAACGATTTAATGGCCGGTATTCGAAATGAGTTTGTTCCGCTCGCGACGATTAATCGACCGCGGTCGATCGCGAGGAGGCGAGCCGGAAGACAGAGAGAGAGAGAGAGAGGGAGAGAGTGAGGAGACAATCTCACATGGAACGCGTCGGTCGCAAGAGGTACGCAGCAATGTGCACGCGAGAGAGAGAGAGTCTATTCTTTCGTTATCATCTCGCGGTACAAGATCGTTCCTCGTGTGGAACGTTTCAACCGTGACCATGCTCGCCTCCTTCTCCCCCCTCCCCCTCGGCCCGCGAGTGCAACCACGAGCTAATAGTATTTCCGCGGATTTCTCGCAGGTTAAAGGGTCACGACGAGGGGGATGATCGGGCGATTTGTGGCGAAAATACGCGGCGGGAGGAAGCGCGCGAGGCGGTCGAGATTAGCGACAAGCTAAGCGCGGAGGGGCAAGGGGAGCCGGTGGAAGTCCGAGGATGCGGAAGTTGAGGGATTATCCTCGACGCGCGAACCTTCTCCCTCCCTCCCTCCCTCCCTCAGCTCCCATCTCCCTTGAGTTGGTTGCTTAAATTGTTTCCTCAGAAGAGAGCCGAGTGCCATTGTTCTTCCAGCCGAGTGGACGGTGACGTACGTCACCGGTTGCTCATTATGTTCGTGTTTCCCACATACCTCTTTCGTCGCATTCTCTAATCTTTTTACGCTCTCTCTCTCTCACTCACTCACTTCGGGGAGTTCCTCGCCGACTGCGTCCCGTGTTGTACCTCCGACCGACCGACCGACGACCCGGAAGCTTGCACGGACGACGGCGTACACGTGGAAGCTCTCGGTGTGCGCCGTGCACGCGAAGTGGGGGGCTTTGCGCGCGTATGTGACTCCGTGAACTCCGTTTACGTGTATAAGTACGTATTTAACGGCCGTATCTACGCGGCCGGGGATGCATGGGAGTGCAAATGTCAGTGTGAGCGTATATACGCGGTCTCGAGGCGTGCATTCAATCTTCGAGACGTCGAGAGCGCCGCGTCTTTCTCGTATTAATGGACACGGTAGATGTTAATAAAGATACGTTCGAGCGAACGATCGGCGAGACGCCAATCGAAATCATTTAATTAGCTCATTAACGGTCATTATGGAAGCGTTGAGACTAACATAGAGAAGTCCATTGGATTATCTTTACGACAGAGCTTGGTTTGGATTTTCTCGTTTCATATTTCAACTTCACCGGAAAGCATATAAGCGCAATCGAGTTCGAAACTTTACACTGCTGTATCTTTAAAACAAAATGGTCAATAACTCGGAAATTTACGTATAATTAGTTTGCATGTTATAATCTTTGATGTCATAGTAGTTTTTCATTAAAATCTTATTTTTAGTTTAGAAAATATTAAAAGTGGTATTTAAAAATAGCATGCTAGTCTCAAGAAACGCGTATGGAAAATGTCAACGTTAGTTGAAAATATCTCAACTTTCGAATGATCAATCTTTTTCTAGTAACACAAGCAATAAGTTAGATAATATTTCAATGTATAGACAATGCAAGTTTCATCGAATCTTATTAAACTCATTTTACGTTTCAACCTCCTTTAAAACGAGATAACTTCGGATCCAGGCCGTGAATTATTGTCAAACTATCGATATCACTTTAAAATACAACGTAGATTTTTGCAATCTGTTTAATTTTTCTCATTATTTTCAGTTACGGACAATACATCCCCTAAATCAGCGTCAGATAATTCGCCCGCCAGTTAGTGGGCCAAAATTAACGGTGCAAGAAATGTAGATGTAATCTTATAATTCTTTAACAGTGGCAGCATAAATCAGCCTCGGCTTTCTCGACCTTACCCAAAGATAATACACGCATGTATAACGAGGCTCGGTTACTCAAGCTCGCTACTTTCCTCTCCTTAAGAACTTTCCATCCCGACGACCGCGGGAAATACTGCGCCCGGGCGTACCTCGCAAAGACCCACCGTGCGCGCCATGAACATATGTTATTTCACTTATCCCTATCTTATATATATATATACATCTACCGATCGCTGCACCGCAGCTTATCACGCTCCATTAAGCCGGATTCACGCTCCACGGGCGTACTCACGAATTTCACGTATGCGGCGCGAGACACGCACGAGCTAGAATTCGTCGTCGGCGACGGTACATGCGTCGTTCCACGGGTTCGCGTGTGCACGCGTGAAACACGGCCGCTCCGCGTACTTACCACACGTCCTGGCACCGCAGCAGCCGCGCACTTACCGTACGTACGTACGTTGCACCCGGCGCCGTGTGTGCGCCGCGTCGCTCGTACGCACGTAGGCAGAAGCTTTCGTGTGCGAAAGAGAGAGAGAGAGAGAGCCGACCGCGACTACCAAAGGTATGGGCCACTCCACCAGGTGTGGAGAATGGCGCGCCCGATGGCAATTACATCGGCAAATAAACCACGAGGTGAATACACTGTTAAAGCTAGCCACGGCTAGCGGCTAGGCGGCGGTCGCTCACGAACGATTCTCCCGTCGCCGGGTGAGGCTCGCTCGAGCCAACAATAACGCGGGACACGACAAAGGGCTGTGAATTACTGGCGGACGTTTCCTGCATTAACCGTCGCGCGCGAACGCCGAGGGAAGGATTTTCGTCGCTGCGCCGTACACACCGGGGAATCTTGTCATCCGCCTCGGCCGCCTTAATTGCGTCGGTAGCGGTTTGCGCGCCTCGACGATGATGACGCGTAACATCCTCTTTTACCTAAGGTTCTCGCGCGCACCCGCGGTTCTTTCGCCGCTACGTAGGATCGTGAGAAGACGCCTCGAGAGGAGGGAGACGGCTCGTTCTGACCGGAAGTTCCGGGGGCCGGCGTGTGTTTCTCGATATCGCGAGCGAGGTCGTTGAAAAATGGCGAGCAGCGAGAGAGGACCGGGTATTTATGTGTATTTACATATATACACGAGACGATGCATATTCACCGTTCACGGGCTATTAAACGAAGATGCATATGCATTACTTTCGGCTTGTACGAATTTCCTGAACGATAGCGAGACCAAGAATTAGACGCGGAATACGAAGCGCACGCGGCTTCGTCTACGTTCTCTCTCTCTCTCTCTCTCGACGGGCCAAGAAACACTATAATGCGCGCCGTCATTACCAGAAGTGGATTCGTGCCGAATGGTCTTTCTGGTAAGTGGTCTGGCTCCCTGGCTACCACATTGACTTCCTCGATAGAGCGCAAACACCGGCCGCGAACGAGGAGCTCGGTACTCACTCCATCGACTTCCCACGGCTGTTGACATGTTTTGTGTTCATTAGTCGACTCTCGAGAGCCCAGAACCTGTAGCCGTTGCATAGTTCCATACCACAGGCGTGCACGCGGTCGCGGAGACAGACATACACACACACACGTGCGCACGTGTACAATGCTCGTCGTGTACGTATGTATATGCGCGTTGTTCCACACAACCTTTTGCCACAGCGTGAGAATAGTCGAGGCTACGCCACGTTGCTGGCAGACCTTATCCACGTAGTGTGGCGATCTCGAAATTTCGCTACAAAGGGGGGGGGGAGGGGGTAATGACGTCAACGAATCGAAATTGGACATGAAATCATTCAACTTAACCTTTTTTTTTTTTCATGATTTTGTCAATGTTAATTTTAGGACTATTTATTGCTTGTTCGAGTGAAAGAAAAGTGCACGGAGGTGCAGTACACTAGTAAAAGTGTACGAGTATATCTTTCTATTTGAACGTAAAACGCAAGAATTCTTGGTATGCGTTTTCTCGCTTTTTACGTCATCAAATAGGACAGTTGCAACGACTACCCAGGAGCCTTAACTTCATAATTTGTGATAATACTTGAGACACACATACATATGCATATATTTAAACACTTACATATCTTTTTCTCTACATCTTTATTAGGTTAACTGATATATAAATGTAGCATCGACAAGAAAGGTAAAAGATAATATTCATATACTTGCAACATTGTGTACATGTGTCTCAACATCGTTTCCAATTACCGTTTACTATTTAGATAATGAAATAAATGGGAGCGAAACGTTGTCTGATAAATATTAAATTTACGAGTGGTTTCTTTGATGCATTACTGAAAACTCGACCTTACAACCTCCTTAAAGATTCAAACTACTTTAAAACAATAAAAATTCGAAATCAAGTAGAATCTCTCCAACGGCTTTAAATAAAAGTTAGAGTGGCAATTAAAAAAAGTCGATTCAATTGTTTATAAAATATCAAAATAGTCAAATTTTGGATACTAAAGCACTAGATATTAAGACATTATACATTAAGACACATTAGATATTAAGACAGTGAAAGATTTAGATCCAAAGTAGGGAGGAAATCTCGACTAAGATACATTGATCCTCCGCGAAAGCATTTTCGTCGCATCGCCCGCATCGATCGCTCGTCGAGTTTTGGTAATCGTGCGATTAAAATCGCGACTTTATGCGGCGAACGAGGAGAAATTCGCGGAGATATCGAGGCATGAGTTTAAACGGACCATGGAATCTATATTTATCGCGGAAATGCTCGCTTCCGGCATCAACACCTGTCGAGATTAATCAGCCTTCGATTAATGCACGTAGATGCGAAACTTTGCGATGCACGATAACCGCGATAACCCAACCAAGTGGGGAAGAAAGATTAATCAATGTCCCAAGGCGGTACGACGGAAAATATAGAAAGTATGACGTAGCTTCTCGATCTCGAGTGGCTCTCTCGCTTACGTGGCTATTCTTTCAGTTTGCTAAAAATCATGCGGCTTGGAAATTCTGCGCGAACTGCTCCGGGAAAAAGCAGTCTACTCGTGCAAAGTCGTCCGTTCCCGAGTCGAAATTTCGCTCCAGCTTTCGACCTCAACTTTCCAACTTGCTTGCAGATTCCAGAGGTTTAAGACAGGTTTCACTTACATGAACAATCGAGCTCCCACCTTGCGTCTCGAACGGTAAACGGTCAATTTCGCACTTGAAAATTCAGAAGGAGCTCCGAAAAAGTGTAAATTCCAGCCCAAGTAGTAGGACTAAAGCGGCTTTAAATAGAAACTGTAGATCAAGTAGATGCGAAAGTATCGGACTGTTTGAAGTTGCTCAAGCGGATAAATCGCAAACATTGAAAAATCGAGGTCCGAAGGAGAAGAGAAATTTTTCGACTCGTGTCCGGGACTCATGTCGTACCGCTTTGTATCGCCGAAGACGCGCCAGCGGCATAGATACATCAATCCGGCTGTTCCGAGAGCGCAATCAAACAGATATTAATCATACTCGCGATATCGCGCGTGCCCGGGCAAATTTCACGCGCGAAAAATAGGCGCGCGCGATCGCCGCATTTCGCCATTCCCAGGTCCGCGCGAGCAGACGCGGCTCGTCCGGAGGAAGGGAATATAATGAAAACATCGAACACGGAGCCACATGACCGCGACCATTAATTCTTGCATCTTCCATCACGATCTGCGCGGCAATCATTAATTCTCGCGCCTCTCGTCTTTCGTTTCGCGCGGCACGATCGTCCCGCCGCTGCTCGATAATGGTATGTAAGACCTTTTAATGGAACGATTAACGCTTCTTCTCGCGATGCTGTAAGTATCTCGCGGTCCGCCGAGAGAAATCCCCCTCCGATCGCGTTTCTTTCACCATGCGGATATTACGAATATCGTTCGCGCCTTCTCTCCGCGAACTTACGACGCGATTCTTTTCTCTCTCTCCCTGTTATTTTTCTTCTATACGGCATTATGCGATACAAACAGCCAAGCCTCCTTTTCCAAGGACACAATCTTCAAATCAGATCAGTCTCTGAAAATTACTCGAGCTCCGAATAATTTGATCACGGCGTCACAGTGTAGGACAGAAACTTATAAACGCTCTTTCAGAATGACTGCTGCGTGCTTATCTTCCTACTGTCATAAGGAATGCGCGTAACATTGTTGACTTTAAGGGAACTTCGTATTTTTTTATGACAACGTAAATATAATATATGCGACAATTAGATGTTATTCTGACACCAAGACGGTATACGTGACGCATGTATTTGTAATTCCTCATATTTTACTCCGCTTTTGTATGCATGTGTTTTGCGTTATCTCTATGTATTTGCATTTATTGCTTTGAGCATGACGCTTTAAGGGACGGTGTCCGGACGCGCATAATAAATATTGCTATCTCTCTCTCTCTCTCTCTCTTTCGCGCGTGCACGCGCTGCATATGCGCGCCGCCGGTACATTTCAGACAAACATTGCGTTACACAAATAGCACCTTGACTCACGCCAGATATCGTATGCAAACAGGCCGTAGTCTTCGCGATAAGTTTTCGCCAAGCGAAAACGCGCTTCCGTTCCAGTTTTCGGTTATAGCACGCGCACACACGGTGCGCGCATAATTACGGGAGTTAATGCTAATCAGCGATAAATGTGTCCGCGTGTGTCTTTCGTGTCATTAACACGTCCCGTAGCTCCGCTGATAATCTACGTAGCCGAATTTTTGTTTATGAGGCGAAAAGGTCCCTCCACCCTTCTCCTTATCTTATCGAAAGGTGCATGCGATTGTGCTCCCACCGAATCCGATCGACGACCGAGAGAGTCTGCATCGAGAGCGCGAAGTTAAACGATCGAGCATCGCGAATTATTGCGACAAGCAGTCGTTTTTGCATCGCTGAAAGCTCTCGGAAAGAAAGCGGAAAATTATCCGCCACACAGAAGTCATCTATTTGATTACGTCGCTCCAGATGCAGCGCAACTAACCGCCGCAACATGCTGAGCTCGCGCGGGCGCGCACGTTCAACGTATTTAGGTCGTTCCGAGATCACCGATACGTAGTCTAACGCGCTGGATGCCGTCGCGATAACCGATGATCGGCATTAGCGCATCGTCACGATATCTCATTGATTTATATGCTAAATGTAACCACACGCGGAATATAACACATAATGCGCGAGGTACTGCGAACAAGCAAGCTACCCATGTATACGCGGTGGTTATACGCGTTTGAGACAAAGTCGAAAGATTCGTCGAAACTTCAGCCTCGCACCACGCGTGACGTTTCATACATTCTCCCTGTTCCTCTCACGTCATCTTCTAATTCTGTTTGCGTGGAAGACCCGATTAAATCATTCCGCAAGAATTTCCGTGAAAGGAAGGTTACTCGCATCTTGATCGCCGCAATGTTTCCTTCCTCATAAAGCATTCGCGAGCGGAGAACGCGTTACAGTGGGTTAATGTGAAACGGTTATATTAATTCATTCATTCCTTGGTTCTCCCTTTATGATTGCCATATGAATCACACGTGCGTGATCATAGAGGTGGATTCTCGATATTATCGGAGATTAAGTCATAAATTGCTTTTCCTTATAAATTTCCTTTTTACAATGGCGTGTGAAATATTTTACAGGTAGAATCTAGTTTAATGTATATTCGTTATTGCGATTAATAATAATAATGACTCGTGTTAGCAAAAAGTATATATTTTCCGAGATATTTTACATTTTATCCTTTTCAGTACAAGACGTGAAATATCTCGTTAACTATTCACTTTCCAACAATTTCACCTTATTACTTTTCGTACGTAGAATTACAATGAAATCTCGATTATTGTAAGAAAAAGAAAAATGTAGAGAAACTTTAAACAAAATTCCGTCTCATTTTAGAGATTTTACAGATTCATTGATGCACCGATATGAAAAAATTAGCATAAATTTAAATAGCAAGGAAGACATTTTTCGCAAGAAACCGTTTTCTCTTGTTTTCTTCAGCGATAAAAAATGTTTTTTTTTTTTTAACTACACTTCTAATCGTAAGAGAGGAGAGTCATTCCCGCACGAGTTGTAGTTGAATATAAGAATTACGAATCTTCCGCGCCAACAATATTTAGAAAAAATTAATATTCCCTGACTTCGTCGCAGGAGTCGATTATGATCCAATATATCACGCCGCATCTTATATAGAGTGGATAACAAATCTGCGAGCCGTCAACTCGTTGTGACGTTGACGTGATTTGCATCGAGCTTCGCTCGCGGACGAAACGGGCTTCAATACGATATTAATGTAACGTAACGTCCGTTCGATTCGATCTCCTGCCCGTTTCTTCTTTGAGCGCGAATCTTCGCGAGGAGTCGTCCGTTAAATTATTTATCGGCGGTATCTCAACGAGGTGAAAGTCTCTCCCGGCCGATGGACGGGTTTTGCAAACGCTTCCGCGGGACGATCTCACGACGGGACGCGCCGCCGTCGCTGACGCCGACGTCGACGCTGCTACCACCGCTATTATTATTATTAACGGCTATTTGTAGAGCCTAAGCAAACGCATCGTGAATAGCTAATAACAGTTATTATTCATCGATAATGGGCGTATTAATCTTTCGGTACGAGATCACTCGATAGACCTTCGATCTAAATGCCTTGGCGGCGTGAAACGAGACGAGACGAGGCGCGAATCCGCGGCGGTCTCGCGGTGACGCAATACCGTGGAAATTATTATCCGCGGCGCAATATTCCAGATATAATATCTGGCCGCGGAACATCGGGTGAAACCAGCGAATTTCTTTCTCCGTGACGTGATACCGACGATGGAACGACTAACGTTTTCTCCGCGATTCTGCGTTATCCACCGTTAAGTTACAGAATCTTGGGAAATAATGGATTCTACGTGGATATATTGATATCGTGATGCTCCTTCTCTCTCTCTCTCTCTCTCTCTTTCCCTTTCTTTCTTTCTTTCTCTCTCTCTCTCTCTCTCTCTCTCTCTGCACGAGAACAGTGTTTTCAACGTAATTAGCCGTCATTACCGTTCTTGTTTCGCCAAGCTCATCTAGTGATCAACGTTCAACAACATCGAAGACTGCAGCATTATCACTCGCGGGATTTCTTAAATATACATCAGGGAGCTTCATTACAGCCAAGTGTTTAGTTTAACTGGCGCGTAAAAGAACACGATTTCTTGAACAGAGTAATACAGAAATTTCTACAGGGAGGAGAGATTTGTTTTGCATTAAGTTTCTACACAGAGGAGAGATTTGTCATTCCTTAAGAATACAAAACGTGAATGAAAAGTTATAATTTCCAAATATCGAATAATTTTCAACTGTTTTCAAGACATTTTCTACTGCTGTATGTTAATCTTATATTAAAGTAATAATCAAAAGTTGGTAACACAAGAAAATTTTCACACTTAGACAGAAAATTTTTTATCGTCGTATAAGTGTGTCGCGATTATTTGAATTAAATTATATATAAACTAGATTCGTATTTCCAGTTGAAGTTTAATTATGTGCTTTCTCGGAATCTGTTCTTGTGGATTCGTACAGCGACGTCCGTCAGTTATACGCCATATGTACCGTAATGGAGTATACTGTACAAAAAAAAATTGCGAAACGCAAGATTGTACATTGTTAGCGTCGGTTGCGTGCTTGTTTGCTGCATCTATCCAGGGATTGTGCCATTGTCGGGAATAATAGCTCCCGGAAACATGGAAACCTCAAGAACCTTACGAAACCAGGATGTCTAACCCGAATTACAGTTTGAAAAAGACATATATTTCGCGAACATTTAGAGTAATCTCCGTGCAACAATTTTCCAAGAAATTTTATACGTCATATTTCACCAAATATTTGAAAATACATGCTTCGGTCAGATAATATCGATTGAGTAGTATAAATCAATCGTAGATAAAACGCGTCGCAAATACATTGCATGAAAAAAAAATTCAAGTGCCTCGCGTAAATCTAACGACACGTTACGTTTGATAATCGCACGAACACGGTACATTAGCAAATAAAGTTGCGAAATAATGCACGGCGTTATTATCTCTCGTCGTGTGCATCTTCAGAAGTACTTCGCTTTCCGCGGCTTGCTGAAATCTCGCGAGAAAATCGTAATCGGGGACAAAAAGAGCCGCACAATACACGAGTGTGCCGCGAGATTATTAATTTTCTTCGAAACTAACGTATTTTTGTGCCTCAGCTTGGCGAGAGAGTCGAGCGCGAGATAATTCACCGGCGTGAAAAAATGCCGGGTGATTCATTGGCCACGTGCATCCTGGCTATCCGCCACGTGGGAACTAAGGGAGAATACGCGTGATTGGAGTCGTGCCTATACGGTTCACGTCGGATTAATAAACGTACCTTTTTTCTTTTTATCACGGTAATAATAGCATAAACTTCGCGGCGCATACGTTTTTCCGGGTTATGTGAGCGTATAACGCAGCCAATGGCACTCTCGAACGTCAACCGGCACGAAATAAATTATCGCAACTTAACGGCGTTAAGAGCATGTTGTGTGATCATCGAGAGAGATATCGCGTACGATTGACGGGGAACGTTCTGTCAAGCTGTATCACAAATCATCGGACTTTTATCGCTGCTAAATGAAGTCCCTCTTCTTAACTAACTCTTGCAATGCGAAACGTCGCGGATGGTAGCGTGTCATAATATTTTGGAACGTGCAGAACGTTTCCGCGAGATAATTTATATTTAATCTTACTCGGTCTGTCGAATATAAAAGAGGTGTGTGACCCAAATCGATCGTTCGTGGTCATTTTAAATCTTATTACTTCCGTAGAAGGTGTGTTCATCGACATAATCAGATCGCGTTATAAATCTTCGTTTACGTTTTTACTTCCGAAATTGATGAGTCATAATTTTATATACTTTTGTAGAAATATCTGTTGCGTATCGGTGTATAAATATATACATAAAATTGCACGAATGTATATGCAAGTCTATTACAATTTTATTTTCGATTAATTAATTTAATGATGATTTCGGTAGTCAAACATTTATGTTAGCGTTTCGAGTGTCTTGCACGGCCGATAGATGGCATAAATTAGCGATATAACGACGTATAAAATGCATCATAATCTATACATCTTGTATGCATCGCGTGTACACGAAGAAACTGTCGGAAGATGAAGAGAACACGCGTAGCCTCTCTCCTATGCTTCGTTTTTCGAAGTAGACACTCAGCATTAGCTAATATACACATCTTCAGCTTCGGTCATTTATTTAAACTTCGCCACGTGCAGCTTTAACGATGCGTTACAAGCTGCATGGCGCAGCTGCGAAACGAATCTTCCTTTATAATTCAAGGCTTCTCGACAAACCAAACAAACAGTTCAAAATGAATATATTAATAACATTACATTACTATTCAATCCTCGGAAACGTAGATTCATGCATATCTATTCTACAAAGAGAGAAATTATGAAATACGAATCTTAAAAATAACTGGTGAATTTATTTGCAAGTAATTTTTTCCTCGGCTTCAGTGGCGTAATTAAGATACAATTTGATATAAATTCGCACCATTGACACGATATGCACGGTAAAAAACATTTTGTATTCATATTTAAGTCGAGCCTTGTTGCAATTTCTCTGTTAAATTTTTAACATACCTGTGCGTTAATTTGGCATATTGTATTGATGTGTTATCTCAATATATTTCGTATCGAGCCGATATTTACACGCGTAAGTGTTAAAATTACACATTTTATACTTCATTATCATTTAACGTATTAATTTTTTAAAAATTTTTGTGAAATTTTTCACTGCAAAAAAACTACAAAGTTCTAACAATTTTTACAAATAAAGCAAGTAACATTTATAAGACCCACTATTTTTTTTAGATGTTTAACGAGAGAGAGAGAGAGAGAGGAGTCTTCCTACTTTAGTGAAATACATAAAGTCACCACGATGAAAGTGCCACGTCCGAATCGTGGCTGTTTATCTGGCCCGCACGAGGGCCGCGCACGTGGTCGCGCGCGGTGTAATGCGTTTTAAACGACGAGAACGGCGTCTCGCTGCGGCCGGGCCCGATAAGGACGTAATCGTTTTCGCTCCGACACCCACTGCCCACGTGGAAGGCCCGTAAACATGTCAGATATCATAACCCACCCTTCTGCTAACGATAACATTCCGGCGCTAGCCGAGAGCTCCGAATCGCCGCGTCGAGCCCGCCGTTTTTCCCGAGTCGCGTCGTCGTAGCCGTCGTCGACGACGACTCGAGACAGGCGATTCACCGGTACCGCGAAAAAACACCACGGTGATTCATGCGCCGCGTGCGCCACGGGTATATACACGTGGGGCCCCGAGACGGAGGGGTCGCGGGGGACGCGTGTCGTTGGCCTGTCGTACTTCCTTTCCCGTAGGCCCCGGGAAGTCTATTCAGAGGCTGCGCGCCACGACGTTCAGCATCCACGTAGGGCCCCGGAGCGTTCCACGGTGATTACCATATTGCATGTCACATTGTCGGCGCACCCCACGATGGAGAGAGAGGAGGTGGAGGGCCAACGAGAGATGGCGCAGGACGGAGGAGAGCGAGGAGGATGTGGACGCTAACCGCATCGCAATATAGCCGAGGGCACACGGCGTCTATAAACCACCGCAATTCTATCCGCATCCCTCCCGAGCGTATATAACTCCTGGCCGCCAGGATTAAGCCTTTTATAGTCCTCCGGAGCGGCAGATCCTCGCTCCTTCGTTCGTTCCTTCCCTCCGGCTCGCTCGTTCGTTCTTACCTGCGCGCTCCCTCCAAGCTCGACATCCTCTTCCTTTTCCGTATCGTTCATGCGCTAATCGGACTCTTATCGGCGTCACCCTCGGCGTCGCTACCGATGCCCTCTCTCTGATCACCGCCCGCGCTTCCGAACGTGTCATTTCCAGGACGACGACGCCCCTGCGACACCGCCGGTAGCATCGGTAGCGCGGAGGAAGAGAAGAGAATTACGGCAATTTTCCACCTCTCATCGACGTTACCTTTTTTGACCAGGATTCGCGGGAATACACGTGCGGATATTGGATGCGAACGATGATCGACGATCGACCGTCGGACAAATCCGTGAAATCTCATTGACGACGGTGCTACGGTAATTGCAGAGAATTTTTTACCTCCCTCCCTCGATCGAAAGACGCGGCGATCTCACGAGAAACGCGCGCGGGGCCTTAAAAATGTCACCGGTAAGAGTCGAAGTCGCGCGTCCGGCGCGGCGAGACTTTCAGTTTAATATCTGGAGTTTTCTTTCACGCCAGTATACACGCACCGAGAGAGAGAGAGACGTTCTCACGCGCGGCGAGCGAGAAACGAGTAATTCTTTTATCGCAATATCCTGCCAGATGTGAGATGAACGGCGCAAACAGGGTAGGAAGCGGGGAGGGAGAGGGGGAGGAAAAGGCGAGGCAAGGCGAACAGATATACGCGGCACGGAAGGTGCGGAAGGGCTGGCTGAATAAAAGCACTGGATACGCGTCGGCCGGCGCAACTTCGCCGACTTTAATATCTCAACTTTTCTCATACGTATACCAAGCGTTTGCCCCCCCTTCGTCCTTTCTTCCGTGCGCGAAATACCGAGACTGCCGTATTTCTTTGGTCCGCGCGCGCGATTCGAGTCGCCTGGCGTTCGTAGATTAATAGAGTCGTCCCTCCCTCGTAAACGCTTTCTTCGAAAAGGAGATATGAGCCGACGACACCGCCACCGCCGCGATGAAGAGATCGAGAGACGCGAGGAAAAACGAAGTGAAAGTTGGAAAATTAACGGAACGGATGCTGCAAGAAAGAGTGGAGAATTTCTGTAAGGATTCGCGTTTCCCACGGAAGACGGCGGATGATAAAAAAAGAAAGTAACGAGGAATGTCCCTATAATTTGGGGAATAAGTCTCGGGTAAAAGGGGTAGATAGGAAAAGAGAAGACGGCTGGAAAGTTCTCGTGAGATTCGAAAGGATATTCGTGCGACGGTTTCTCGAGGCGAACGAATATCTTCGCGGCGTCTTCGAGATGTTTCGTTTGATCGTTCGACTCGGACCTTTCCCCGCGTCTTCTTCATCCGCTCTGCCGAGCTAGTGCGGCTCTGCGGTCGAAAGTGTCGCGCGAGAAGAATTGCCATTCGCCGATTTGGCGTTCCTCGAAATGACGAAGGGATCGCTGCGGTTTTCGTTCTCGAAAATAGACAGTCACGGCAATATTCCATACCTTCACGTACGGTCTTGAATTATACATGGCAGCGCGTACGCAATCGCCTCGGGGCATGCAGATTTTTAAGTTAATGATATAAGTGCCGAAGGCACGCCCCGTTTACACGTGTGTGCGATCCGCGCGAGCGAGACGCGAGAAAGAGAGAGAAAGAGACGCGGGACCGCGGCCGATTACTTCAATTACATCGATCGCCTCGCGTGGCGAAGGCATTACATAAACTTCTAATCCCCGGCGTGTACGAAACAACGCGAAATCGCTCGCCGTCATTATTGAGAAATTTTAAGAACTCACATATCCTCCGCGCCACCGGCGATCATTAAGCAACGAAACATTATTATTACGCGAGGCGAGCAAAAGTCAGACGGATATTCGACTTTATCCACGTACATCGTTATTCAGAAATTTAAATGCATACTCGCCGATACGTAGGTACGTACGTACGTGTCCTTCGCCGGATCACGCAATCGTTTTCTTTAACGCTCGTCGCCGTGTGTGAATATATGTCGTATTAGCGATCCCCTCTCTCGTCGGCGAGTGTGTCGCGCATCACCCTTCGGAATTGAATTTTGCTGCCTCACAAGTGTAGCAGGGATCGGGGACGAAACGGACTCGAGGTTACCTTGATTTCTATCTTACACTTACCTACCAGGGCCAAAAATGATATTCGAAACTTCAAGAACTGGCAAGTACCTGTGTTCGTTTTGTAGACACGGTAAATAGCATTCGCTGTCCTAAAGAATGTAATTTTTTCTTCTTGCATTGCGTTATGCTGTTATATGTCACGGCAAAAATAATGACTCGTTATTTGTGTTTTCTCCGTTCACTTCGTTTGGAACTAGACAAATACAAATCTGAGAACTGAACTAAAGAGATTCCTACCCAAACAACATGCATGTCTGAAAGACATCTCAAAGACGTTCTTTAGACGCTTTAATGTTACCTGGATTAAACTAATACTCTCTAATTGCACAGAATTTTGTTGCACTCTCCAAAATTAGTTCGATATTAATGGCACCGATATTTCGAATAAAGTTCGAAGCTTTGAATAATTCGACTTTCAATCTTCGAATTTTGTCGTCAAATTTCGAATTATACCGAAGTTTCGAATATGTCGAATAGCACCACCCCTATTATCTACCGTCGTCCCGGTAACGTAATTATTAAGTATATACAGAAAATTTGTCCCGTTTTCTCTTTCTGTTCCTTTTCCGAGAAATTACTATCGCGTCGGGATATGATTTTGAGAAAGTCAGCCGCACACACGTTGTCCCGAGGTATATTTTTCGCTGATTGTCCCGTCGTGCTCCGGCCAAGATTAATTTCGAGGCGAAGATTACGACGACGGTGAGATGCATCGGACGCATCGCGAACGCACCGGCCGATTCATTAACGACCGCAGCGAATGCGCCGCTCGTAGGATCGCGCGCCGATGGTGCCTTCTGGTACGAAAACATCATTAACAGCATTTAAATGCGCAGAACGCCCCGGGCACGACATGCCAGCAACTAACGAGCGAGTGGAAGAGTTACGACTGGGCTGCCGCTGCTCTGTTTACGTTTACGATATCACGACAACGTTTACGGGCGAAGGAAATGTTCGCTATTAGCGCGGGATTACCCGTTCGTATGGCAGCGACACGCTAATTCCTATGATTTCTGCCTCCTCTTCCGCCCTCTCCCCCTCCTGCTCACTTATATGATATCTCATGTCTCCTCCTCCCACCTTCGTACCGGTTGTTCGCCTCAAGGCCGAACTTTTCTTCGCTCCTTCTCGCTCGGGTGTCGGCATGCTTTCTAGAGGTTTCTTTCCCTTTCGTTCTCTCGTCTCACCTCTCCCTCCCCCCCCCC
>NW_014554309.1:536354-556111 GCF_001313825.1 Dinoponera quadriceps
CCCCCCTCTCTTTCTCTCTTTCTCTGTCTCTCTCTTTGCGTCTTTCTTTCTGGCTATTTCTTTCCCTTTCTCGGTCTCTTCTCTCTTCCTTCTGCTCCTTCGACCTCGACAGCGCCAGGAATATTTCCTCCTCTTGCACGGCGGCGTTCTTCCAGGTATCTCGCACATCCACCACGTGATTACCGTAATTTTCTCGGCACTACGTCACGTTGCTCTGTCTTTCCTTCCTTCTGATTCTTCGGGGGCGCGGACCGGCGGAAGGGAGGTTCGCGCGAAGAGAGCGCGCTTTGAAAGAGATCAATAGTCGTTCCGCGATCGTGGTTCCGTTCTTCGAACTTTAACTTTCGATAGAAATAAAAAAAAGTAACACTGCAGACAACGGCCGGTGAGACGTGGAGAACACTCGGGAATAATTGCGCGTCATTAATGAACGCGGACCGACCGATCGGTCGAATTATAATTAATCATTTAATATTTTATGTTCGTATTTTTGACAATTAAAGCGTTACCACACACAGCACCGCATATTCAAATAATTAAATCTAAAAACTCGACGTGAGAACAAGCATGTTGGAAATAAAGTCGATTATTGTTCATTTATAGCTCTCTGACAGTCATTAACGTTTTTTCTTGTACACCATAGTTTTGGAATATTCCAATGTAAGTAAAAATTGAAAGTTTGAAATTAATCGATAGATACAGAAAACTTCACCAATTCGGTCCCATTTCCTAGGCACGGTGATATCGAGAATTTCCATTTGGGCGCATTATGTCCAAACATTCGCGAATCGTGATTGTCGCGATTATTCGGTAAATCAGGGTTTACGACGCTCTAAATTAGCAGTCATGATGCACAAATATCCAGAAATGATACGCTCGATTGAGAATTTTGCCGATGTCATTGTGTCTAGGGAATGGAACTGCATCAACGTCATATGTCTTTTCCATCAATGGCAAATAATAACGCATAGTATCCTCTAATAAAGCGTTTCGCTAACTGTCAACCGATCGGTGACAAGAAGAGGCAACGTGTTACCTTTCGGCGGTTCTCTCGCGGAGGTGACACTCGCGGAGTGTATAATTGCGAGCTCTCTCGAGCACCAGATCTAATTCCCAGCTGTCCTCTCATTCTCAACCCGTGCCTCCGCGCGCTCGTTTCCATCTTCTTCCCGGTGTCGTCTCGGGCTTCCACGCGGACCACGAGAGAGAAGGAGAGAGAAAGAGAGAGGGAGAGAGAGTGAAGCTACCTCGGCCTCCGCGGTCCGTGGCTTAACTCGTGCACGTACGTGTGTCATTTGCGTGAGTCTCGCCCGTCGCAACGTGTGTTTTTCCACGTAATGCTCCGTGAAACGGGCAATCACGTTGCATTACCGCGGCCATTAAGCGGCTGCGCTGCGGGGCGATGCAGAAAACTGCATACGCCTGCATCATATCGCGGTATTCCCGTCGCCCGCGCGCGCGCGCTTGGCGCGCAAAACGGTGGCTGCCGAGGGAGAAGAATCGAGGCGAGGTAGAAGGAACAAGTAGCCATTATTAATTCGTGCGTCCGTTTCCTGCCGGATACCTCTCCCGGCCTCCTCTCTCTCTCTCTCTCTTTTTTCCAATGAAGAGAGAACAAACGGTCGCCCGCTTTCCCTGTTCTCTCCTTCTTCCACTTCCCGCCTCTCTCTCTCTCTCTCCGTTCCCCGGTTGCCGCCGACCTTTCGCTCTTACTCTCGGCCTCTCGTTTGCGTAGATTACGGCGGACGACGTCGTGGATTCCGGGCGCAATGGAGCGCTTGACTGTTGCATCGCGCTTCCGCTGGCGCTTGTACGCCCCGTAAGTTCCTATCCCTCGCGCGCCGTTTGCGATGAGATATTTTCGCGGTCGCGCTCTCTCCTTTATTTGTAACGACGACGGATCGTAGAGGCTCTCGGGGCCGGGAAGATGGAAACCGCGGAGAGGCTCGTTTAGAATGAGAGAGAGAACGGCTGGAAATCGGAGCCTCGACGTGGAGAGCTCGTTCGAGAACGCGAGTATGCGAGGAATTATCGTCGCGCGAGCGACTCCGGCGTCTCTCGCGTTACGGAGAGCGAACGAACGAGGACGGACTTGCCTCTCCGCCGCTTTTGCACGTCCGCGAATTGTTCTCCCGGCGACGTTTCGATCTTCTCGCAGATGGCCAGATACGTATCGGCGGACAGTCGGCGGCGGTCTCGTCGATCGCGAGCGAGTTATTCGCGCCACGCGCTTATTATCGAGCCGGCGAATTATCTCTCGCCCGCGAGTTTAGATTCGCCACGTATAATCTACTGCACTCTCTCTCTCTCTCTCTCTCTTGCCGGTGCACGTCGCGATACATCGAGATAAAGCAGACGTTAACGCTACGAAACTTTATTACCCGAGATCCGCCGCGCCGCCGATCTCCGTAACACGCTCGACGCGATCGCGATCGCTTCGGTAATCGGCTTGGTAATGTAATGAGTATCATTAGGCGACATTCACTTAATTCAATTATTATCGGACCGCTCTCCCCCCTCCTCATTCTCTCGCTCTAGTCTCCGCTCGGCTCTTTTCCTTTCTAGCGCGCGCGGCACGCCAGCATAAATTCTGCAATCACGATTACGGACTCACTAATGCGCCGGAGAATTATTCTATCAGAGAGCAGCGGCGTCAGAGGCCCCGCGGCCTTCGAAAAATTGAGCGCGGCTTTGCCAGGGCTAATAAGACGCCCGGAAGATGCACGAAATGATTTGCGACGTTTGAACGCGCCCAACGACCGTAATCTAGGCAGCCGGCAAGGAGATGATAACGCTCGTTGGGGTTATCGCGCGTTCGATGTTAATGCGCGCCCGATCAAAGAGTGCACTCAGTGATTTACGCACGGTCGCGGTGAAGATTGATAACGCGATCGATCTCTTGCTGCGCTTCGAAAAGTGCCTTTCTTTTTGTCTTTCTGAAACGCTCGAAACGCGGGATTCTCCCTCGCGCGTCTCTCTCCGTCGCGTTTTCCCAACGGCGCAACGATGCGAGAAGCAAGCGATTGCTCGTGGATTCTTTCGCATCTCGAATACGTTGTAGACGCGGCCAAGTGCCTTCACCCGGAGCTTTATCAATATTTGCACTACCCGCAGCCTGGGACTTTCACCCAGCGGCGATAAATTTATCGGGCGATCGCGATTTCGCAACGTGCATCGCGGCTACGACACCGTTAAGTTATCGCGCGAATTTGTCATCCCCACCGCGAGGACACAATAATGATTGTGTAAATTTCTCTCGTTAAAAGCCAAGGAAGCGATAATTCTCGCGTGCAACGGTAATTCACGTTCGGCCAGGCACCATAATACGTGCCGCACGACGTTCCGTAGTAGACCTGGGCACGGCATCGACTTTGACATTAACTCAGACCATGGCAATATCGTTAAATAAATGCCCCAGGGATAACACGACCTTTGCTCCGCCCTGCTGGAATAGTTTTCAGAATGTGTCACCGTGTGGACGGCGACGTTGTTTCGCGTTTCTACGTCGAAGGTACGGTCGTCGCACGTCGTGAACGTCCGAGTCGGATGCTCCGTCGCGGCCTCGCGGACGAAATCATTTCCCGACCGAACAATTTTCGCGAAAGTGCGCAGTAGCGTTAGACGATTGGAGGAATATTGAAAATGTATAGAGAAAAATACATATTGTATTCGAGCTAATGTTACGTGTTTCAAGTATTTTTCAGAAGTTTCCGTATCCGCAAATCATCATTATTATTAATTTTTCGATAATAATAATAATTGTTATTATTATTTCACATCGTTATATCTCGAAAATTATAATTTCATTAAAAAGCAAAGATAATAAAATAATAATAATTATTTTATATTTTACCGATCGACACATCTCCGTCAGAAGAGTCCTTTTCACTATTTCACACACAATTTTGATCGAGTTATTTCTTTCTTTTTTCCACTAGCCGTGCCTTCGTGAAAAATACACAACTTCCACCACCCGACAGTTCGCGTTCCGGGAGGCTTCTATTTGTCGAGCGAATAACGAAACTGTAAAGTACATTTATTCCGTCGGAAGGCGAGCAGAGATAATGCCGGCGAAAGTGCTACGCGCGCTCAACGGTAATTCTTGTTCAACCGAGCGATATGCTATAAACTACTACGGCCGATCCGGCTACGGCCGTGCCCGAGATCAGCTTTGACATTAGCACGGTCCACGTTATTATCGCCGGATAAATGCCCGAGGTGTATATCGACCTTTGCTCCATCCGGCACGAATACACTTTTTAGACCGTGTCGCGCAACTTTGACATACGTTTCTTTTCGTTCTTTTGCGCGCGCGCGCGCGCTCGCACACACACTTGCGACGTTATTTTAAATTTCACCACCTGTAGTAAATCTCGTCGGGCCATTTTATCGAAATGGGCTCTCTTAACGCGTCGATCTCTACCACCTGCAAAACTGGAAACCGCGGGACTCGCCGTTGCGAGCGGTCTCTATCGTGATACGGCGTGATGGAGTGAATTTTTGATCGCGCGATAAAACGCGAGAACTCGTTCTTTCCGGATTAATATTACATTGGTAATGATATATTGCGGAGTGACAAACGAAAGGCAGTTCGCGATCGGGCGGATAAGCGCTGCAAAAGCGCCCGACCCACCGGTTTCTAACGTTTCATTTAAAACAATGAGAATGTATAATGGACGCGAGAGCGTGTGTGCGAGAGAAACGCTCGAATATTGGAATATTGCCGGCTAAGTATCCGCGGCGTTCAGCCTCAATTTTCAGCCGGGAATGCGAGAATGGTGATTTGTATTTCCCGTGCGAAATAACTCGGATAGATATCGTAGATATCGGCTCGAGTCACGAGCGACTTCCGTTTTTCTCCCGCCCTTAAATTTATTTTCGCACCGAGCCTTTCTCGCGAGCTAGAGATCTAATCTAACACGTTATTCCTCGTTATTAATAACCACCTCGTGTTTCTTTAACCAATTAACAACCTGTTTGTCACAACTCTTTCTCTCTCTCTCTCTCTCCGAGTTTTCGCTCGATAAATATAAATATTTCATCTTCGTTATTCGCGATTCGAGCGGAGATATGTGAGATCGCTTGCTCGCGCTTGCCGCTTGCTGAAAATTACATCGTATAAGCCGGCATTTAGCGTGTATCAGCTTGCAACCGCGTCGAGGGCAATGCGCGCTTTCTGTCATCGCATATGTCGAGCAAGAAGCGGCTGAAACGGCTGCGGGATCGCGTTTGAACAACCGGGACGACGGAGAGCGGATTCACGACGCGCTCGTCGCATCGGAGAACACTCGTGCAATAAGATGCACCTTTTTATCGCTTGATTAACATCGATTATTATCGAGCGTGAGCATGCAACGCGCTCGTTTAATCACCGATTTATATTATTATAGTGTGAGATCACCCGAACGAGAGAGAGAGAGAGAGAGAGCCTCGCGCGCAACGCGTGCGTCGCGATCTTCGCTTCCTCTTCAGAGTGTTGCGAAATAATATACGGAATCACGTCGCGCGTAATATCGCGCGTAAAACAACACAAAGTGTGACAACACGCGATCGTAAATATGCCTCCCATCGATATCGCAACGGCGAAGTCGATGGTAACGAGCGGCGCGCCGCTTTGGAGATCGGCGGGATAACGCCGTGTTTACGGTGAAATTTAATCGGCGATGGTAGTTAGCGTCTAATAATCGCGAAGATACCGCGCCGTAACGCGTCCGCGGGGTAATTGCATCGCGCTTAAAGGACGTCCCTGCGAGTCCGGATGGACGACGGAGGAGCGATAGATAACGCGGCGAGCGCGAGACGAAGCACATCTCGATCTTCAACGACGTCCCGATAATTGCGCAACAATTCCGCGTAAGAGCGGACGAAGCGCGGCAAAGGCGCGCGCTGTTAAACAATAATTAATGACGCGAACGATCGGAGATCGCGGTCGAACTAAATAAGCGTTTATCGCGACGCGGAATCTGCCGGCGCGTCCTCCTCGTCGTCGTCGCGATGCGCCCCGAAATTACAAAGCCCGTTACGCATCCTTTGATCTCCGATCGAGCGAATACGCGGAGCAAGAAAAATGGCTCCCTCTTAGCCTCGCATTATCATTAATCAGGTTACGGCGTAACGAACTGATCGCGGAGGTGGGAGGCAAATTATCCGCATTCTCGGCCGGCTCGTTCGCTCGTTCTTGCGGGCGGCTCACTCCGGCGATGCATCACGTGCGATCGCCCGTTCGTACATACGTTCGTGACGCAATCTGAAATGATCGATTGTTCGTGGAAGATCGACATTTTGCTTTACGCAAAATCTATCTCGGCGACCACCCGGTAGATACTCGAGGCGTGCACGAATGATACGACCGCCTTCGTATACGGAACAGGTACACCCTGTTCAGGGACACTCTCCTTCGCGGGATGCGCCCGCGACACACGTGCGCCGAGCACGCACGTGCGCGAGAGGAGCGAAGGAAGGAAATAATATCGGGCTACTGAATATTCATTGGGCGGCGCACGACGACGGACTAGATCTATCGGCCGCGGCCGGGAGTATTTATCATTATTAACGTTTATATAATCCGCGGGCCGATTACGTTTCCGGACGGCATAGCCGCGAGTTAAACCCGACGTCGCGCTCCGCGGTGCGATTTTCAATACCCGGCTCGGTGTATACAAACGCCCCGATTTCCGTTCCGGTAAATGGATCTAACGGGCTCGAAATGAACTCGCCTTACCGCAGGTAAAGGCACGAGTTTATTGCCGGGATTATCGAGCGGCCTGACAGTGATGTGTCGTTTATACGTAACAGTAACTCAGACAAGGGAATCGTGTGTCGCCGAGAAATTGATACGGAAACTTTCGCAATGATTTTCTGATATACGATCCCGCGCCCGACCAGATGTGATTTATGAAATGAGGGAGGCACGAAAACGAAAGCATCCGCCGTTGTACGCCACCGCCGGTCGTTTCAAGATAGAATAACGAAACCCGACGCGAGAGAACGTGCTCTCGTACCCGAGGAGGGGAATTATCTCTCCGTTGGGCCTTGAAATTCGTCGCGCCCCGCAGCCGTGTTTCGTTAGACCTATTAATTTTTCCATCTGTTTCGACGCGCTGGAGTATCACTCGTCGGAAGATAAATTATGAGAAAATGCACGTCTTTCGATGATTGCGCCAAATTTCGTAATAATCGCGTAAACCTCGCGTGCATCCGAACCGATTTACAACCTTTCATTCTTCACTCGGTGTGAAGAAATATCTACGCTATTACGCAGGAAAACAAGTGCTAGATTTTTTAAGTAAATAATTACTCCGATACTCTTTGACGAATTTTTTTACCTGGATCAAGTAATATTTTTACTTGATTCAAGTAAAATATTTTTCAAGTAAATTATCCAAGTAAAATATTTACTTAATTCAAGTAAAAATTTGCTAGAGAGTATTGGAATAATTATGTCTTCTCCCTTTCTCTCTCTGTCTCTCCCGAGTTTTACGTTACAATAACTAGGATTGCGTTTTTTTCTGCCGAATAAATTAATTTCCACACCCTGTACGCACACTGTAATTTATTTTATCGATTTACTTCAGTTATTTATTTAATTTCTTTTCCTTTTTATTTTTAACATTACATGACTTAGTCTTAAATATTTTTGATTTATCTTTAGCCACCTGCAAATACCGTGCAAGACTATTTACTATCATCTATTTTAAATCTAATAATATTATAATTTGTAATTTATTTATTAGCTTCTTAATTTATAGCTAGAGTTATACCAACTATCTCTCTTTTCCTTTTTTCTGGAATAATATTATTAAGATTATGTATGTTACGCAATATATCATAAAAACAGACATGATTTTCAAACTTGTAAGCAATCGATAACAGGATCTTGCTACTAATAAGAGATTTTAATTGGAGAGCGTCATCAATGAGAAAAATCAATGAATCAAGATTAATCACGTTGTCGGACGACTTGACGTACTCGCGTGCTAGGATTAAGGGTCAGGAACTCCGCCGCTTCGCGTTTTCGCCTCTATCCCGACTCATCGCATGCGTGAAATCAGGGTGGGGCCAGTACGGATTCTCTCTGTTTTTCTCTATCGTCCGCGCGTTGTCCTTCTCTTTCGCGCGCATACGGCACGGCCAATTTTGCACCTCTCATTCATTCCATCCCTCCTCGACGCTTATCTCTCGCGTGATCTTCGTTGCATTTCAGATTTACCCTTTTTGCACTCTTACTACTCTCTACCCATTTGGCAAATTGATTCTATAACGCGTGTGTGTAAGCTAGACAGGGCGCTCTGATAAAATGATCATGAATAACGAGGCGTAAAATGAAATTAGCGGACACCATCGTCAGAATGAGAATAAAAAAGATACGGAAAGATATCGCGGATAATCTCTTTCATTATCGCGTGATGACACATCTTGCGAATTACTCACGCGTCGGGTTATATCGAAACGTCGTTTCGTCGTTTACGTGTAATATTTTGATGTAACTGTATTTTTATTATGCATTATCTGAATTGAAATTTGAAATCTACATTAATCTTGCAAATTCCATCGAATTTGGAGGGTCAATATGTATAAAGAGTCTCTAAGTAATAATGATAAAGATAATGATAATAATAACTCGTCTGCGTTTAATCTTGACTTTTAATTTCATCTAACAATAATATATTAATTGATCAATTAATATATTAATATTATGGTATGCAGACTCGCGAACGTTATATATAATTCGATATAAATGACTATAATTTGCAAGATGCAACAGTGACTTTGATTTGCAAGGCACAAAAGTACTTTGAGTTTTTGTTCGCATACCTTTCAAACATGGAAATGATTTACGGAGCTATCGGCGAAAATCGTTTCGTAGGATTCACTCTGTATACACGCCCACACTTAATACTCTAAATGCCGGGTTAGCAGCGCACGCACCGGCTGTCAGGCATTAGATAAATTTCGCAGGAGACCACCCTTGTCCGCAGAAACGAGAAACGAAAGAAGTAAAAAGATAGTAAGGGTGAGTGAACAGTTCGGCACTAAGTTATATTACACGCGAAATGCAAGTAAGAGTTTTTATGATCTCAGATGATATAGAAAAATAAAGACGAATTTCAAACTAGTTTTTACCTTGATTGTTTAACCGATTAACTAACAAACTTTCTCATCATCAATATGGGTTATAACTTTTGTATCAATTATAAATGATATCTTATAACTCGCTAGACAAGCGATTAATTAAAAAAAAAAGTCCCAGTTAAACACACCGCTGAATAGCGAAATTACCTTATATAGCGTTATTAAAAAATATTTAACCTTTTACGTGGGAGTACTAAAAGTGGTTGTTTTATCGCAGCGGTTTTATCCGCGCGCGTAAATACTCCCATAAACGTCGATGCATTCCATCGACTACTATTTTAAATTTTGTGTTGAAGACGGTCTACTGAATTTTTTGTGTTACTTTAACATGGGGAATGTGGTAAAAAATACGCAAAATATAATGTTAAATTAATATATTTATTCATTGTTAACTTTATACTTTTAACATATACTTTTACATTACTTTTTTAACATATACTTTTAACATATACTTTAACTTTTATACTTTTTAACATATTCACTTTGTTAAATTCAATAATTCAAAACTTCAGTACCGTTTTAACACAAAATTTTTTACTGTGTGATAGTCGCACAGTGTTATCATCGCAGTGGCCCAGTGCAAGCAATGAATTTTGCAAGTATTATTAACTTGTCAGTATAGTATTTTTCATAAACGCGAGAAAGAAATTAGAAAAAGCTTCCCTTAAATATTATTAATTCCTGTTTACTTTTCTTTTATTAACGGACGATATATTTATAGTCGAGAGTGCTTCCTCGTGGTATCTCGGTAAAAAATGATATTTTTGATCCGAAATCAACTGACAGTAGACACATTTTTTGTAGCACAAGATTTAACATCGGAAAACACGTATATAAAATATCTGATTTTTTTAAATTAAGATCTGTAACGTATACAAAAAATGAGAGTATGTTACATCTCGATGTCTTCATCCTGTGTGTTCCTGCTATAATTCTATATATCTTCTTTCTGCGCGAAGTACATTTCGACAGAACGTACCGTGCAATTATTTAAACACTGACGAGTGCAACGAGCGCGCTCGCCATTTTTCGTGCTTCGTAGTGTCATTGCAAATTTTCGCGAATCGGTGAAAGAGAGGAAACAACGAAATTTGATCATTTCGAATCATAGCTCGCGCCTTTTGTTTCTCGTTCTTAATAATGGAAGTTAAAAAGAGAGCGGTCGATCCTGCTGTCATTGTCAGATTCATCCGTTTCATTATATGCAGCATTTAACGACCGCCGGTTGCATAATCCTCCTCGCCGCGCGTACCTGAGAGCGTTACTTTCGAAATTCGCAAAGCGGAAAGGCTGCGAAAACGAGGTGGCTCAACGACGTCGTAGGCGTTTCGCGATTTTCTGCCGTTAAACGGCACTTTAATGACGCGGCGCTCGCGAGGAGCCGATTCACGGAAAGTATAATATTTAACGATTCTTTCGCGGTAAAGCCGTTAACGCACCGCCGGCTCGGATATACTTTCGCTAATCGACGAGATCGAATCCTGTTTAGAGGAAATTATCGCGGAGCGGTTACTGAAAATTAAATTCTAACATGTTCTAAACATCGAGAACAGACTAAACGCTTAACGTGTGTACAAGGCACGTTTCCACTCGCGAACTTGGTCGAATGCTACGTCTTGATGAAAAAAAAATGTTCGCGTTCCTTTTTCATACCAAAGAGATCAGTAGTGTAATTGTCCTAAATATCGTTTATATGCGCATGTTACACGATTGCGTGCACGCAACAAGTCTCAATTGAAGAGAACGTGTGTGCGTTTCCACATGAATATAGTTGTCTGTTGCGTCAACCGCGTAATTCGTCGAGCGGGATATTATCCATTAATTTGGGAGAGCAAGAGCTCTCACTTGGTCTCGGATTAAATCTCTTCTTTGGATATCGCGAGGCTCGCAAGTTGAAAGGATATTGGTATGCGTCGTTGCGCGTGTCCACCCAAGGATACGTGGGCGACCGATCCATTCGGAGATCGACGGATCTATGGACGGCGATACACACGCGCGGCCTGCCTGCGCCGCAGCTACGCAACCGACCGGTCCCGAATTACTCAGGATAAATCGCTAATTATGCAGAACCGAACCATAGATAGCACGTGTGAGTTTTCTGACGACCGGCGGCACCGGTTTCAGGGCCGACGGATTAATTTCCTCATTTTATTTCTGTCAAATCGCATAAATCACGTTTATGCAACATTGGCGAATATCGGCTGATGTATTATCGCGTCGAAACGCGTATCCAATTGCAACATCGAAAAGCTATCTTCATAATTCTACATATATTAATGTTGTTAATCCGTCCATCTCTTAACGTGTTTAATTGCTCGCGTATGTCAAATCGAGTTCGTAATTAGCGTTTTGAGGAACAGCGTATATGGGGAAAGAACGAGAGAGAGAGAGAGAGAGAGAGAGCACGGTGAAATACAGAATATTTCGCGATAAAATAAAATTGCGAAAATACTCGTTATCGCATTTTTGAAATAGTTTCCTTGAATCATTTCTACTGTGCACATATACGGGAGAGTAAAATTGTATATACGTAACATTTTAAGCGTTAAAAGTCTTATCTTACGATCATTATATAACAGGATTATAGAATTTGCATCGACATTTTTCCTCTCTTCTCTTCACCACGATAGAGTCTACCTTATGGCTCAAGTAGAATCGCGGTTTCAGCTCGCGAAATCGCGCATCACCATTCCCCGAGAAAAGTGAATATCCTGCAAAAATCGGAACGTACGATAACATCGGAACAGTCATTAGCCGGTCAACGATCGTATCGCGGCTATCTGCGAGATTTTTTGATTACCTGCGTCCAATTATCAATTCACATCGGCTTTATATCGGGAATAGCGATACGGGCCTTATGAATGAACGGGAGGCGAACCCGTGTGAGTTAACTCGCGCGAATCCACGCTTTGCGTTTATAATACCCGGCGTGGTGCTCTGCAAGGCCGCTTCTTACGACGAGCTCCTCTCCGCGTAAGGGGGCCCCGCGATGTTCCTTTTGTCGGGCCCCCGATGGTCGCCGGGTACACGAAGCCATTAATATTATTACCGAGCGAGAGCGTGTGGGTATCATTATCGCGGACGATGGAAAAAAAACGACGATCGAAAAGGAGGCCGGAGGAACAAGAAAGCGAGGAAGAAAAGGAGACGAGCGAGAGGAACATGAAGAGGTGAAGAAAGAGGAGAAGAAAGAGGGAAGGGTGAGAAGAAGAGAGGCGGTGGTAGTGGTATCCCTCAGTAAGAGAGAACCTCCACACGCTCGATTCGCGAGGAGGCTCCTCGATTACGCGGGCATTCGAAATTTTCGAGGCTCTTCCGACACAGTGCCAGGGAATGAACCCTGGAAATTGATGTTGCCCGGCCACGCAATCTCGGCCTGTTCAAACTGCTCGATTTTTCTCACCTACCCGTAACCTCTCTCTCTTTCTCTCTCTTTCTTTCTTTCTTTCTCTCCCTCTCTCTCTCTCTCATATTGTCTCTTTTTCTTCAAGCATCTTAGAGAAAGAAACATATTTATTATACTTGTCGTGACCCGGGAGCGGCGCGCGGAGTACGCACGTTAGTCGCCATGAGCACTCTCGCACATAGCCACGGTGAGGAAAGTGGTATACCGCGCAAAGATTAATGTCCCGCAAAAGAGGCGAGAAGAAGAATATCGGCCCCCGCAAGGTTCGGTGATTTATCGCGATGTGGCCCGTTTACCTCGGAATGCTCGCGGAATAAATTCTCCTCTCGCGTAATTGCCGAAAGACAAATAAGCTGCGTCACCTGGGAGACATGCTTTTACGTATCGCGCGACGCGCTAGCTGATGCAAATGTAACGATGCCGAACCAGATTGCGCTGACCGGTAATGTGCGTTTGCGACAAATTCATTTCTTGGAATAAACATTTCTTAGGAAATTTTTCTAGATTTTGACGAATTTCATAAAAAGGGATACTCTACATGAAATTTAATATTTATGATACAACATTTGATCAATAATTATAACTTCGGGAATTTCTGATTACTCGTCAACTTACACCTACACTTATTCCTTTCGGCTTAGAACGTCATACTAAGTTCACGAGCATTTCATACGCACCGGCGTCATGTGCCGCTATACACAATATAATTAAATCGAGATAATGCGCTTTACACGATATGCTAAGCACACGCACGATTATACGTTGCGATTAAATCATGATATCATGATCATTACGATAGTACGGTATTAACCCAAGTGTTGGTCGTTAGTTCTGGCGTTATTTTCTCGCGAAGGACCGTTAGAAAACTTACATTTAAAATCACAAGCGTTTGTTCTTTATCGTAATATTATGATACTTATAATAATTATCCTCATGTATGTAATCTTTATAATATATTAAGTCGCAATCTCTACTCTTATCTTCCTCATCTCCATCTGTTATCTTTTAATGATCTAATTAGAATAGATCTTTCAATCTTAATCGCACAAAAACACGTTGAATTATAAATAAACACCGGTATTAACATATTACTGATGCTAAATAACATTAGATAATATGAGAAGAGGTTTCCTTTTTTGCGTATAAATTATGGAATTCTTTCATTGCGTGATGAATATCGCTCTATTAACGAACAACTTTAAATATTACATCATACTAGATATTTATGAGAACATATATTTCCTTTTTGTTTTCGCTATAAATCGCACGGCTATTTATTAACGTGTGTATCGTGTGAAAGTTCTCGTAATTTGCACGATTAATATGAATAATGCGCGCGAAGAAAAATTATACACGTACAAGGGATACTTTACGTTCGGTCGGTAACACAGAAGACTCACTGTCCGTTTGAACGCGTGACGTCACAAATTTGCAACCGTCGACTTAGTTCTCGTCCTACATGGCCGGTGTGTAGACGAATCGCGATTGCTTCCTCGCTATACGACCTTTTTTCGCCGTCTCGTCCGTTTATTCGTACGAACGAATACCGGGAATGCCGAATCTGGCAACGAACGATTGTTTCGGCTCTGCCAGTTTGTCGGGCGATTCGCTATTAACGCGTCTTTCGATATTCGTCGCTTGGTCGGTTTACGGGCGACGATCGGGAGAGTCCATTTTTCTAAGACGCCCCCCTAATCGAGTCGGATCGCCCTTTTTCGTTGTCTCATACACGAACGAGTTCGTTTCCTGTACACGAACGAGTGCTCGAGAATGTCGAATCTAACAACTGGCAATCGTCTCGGCGCAGCATTGAACTCGAATGACCGTGATTAATGCATTTCTCGGTACTCGTCGGTCAACGGTCGATCGAAAGAGTCCATTTTTTCGGTACGCAACGAAGCCGAGTCGCTTTGCATTCTGGGATCTTCGCCGTTCCGTTCGTTCGCTACCACGGACGGAGCGGGAGTGTCGAATCGAAGTACGGACAATTGTTTCGGTGTGTTGAGTGGGCTCAAGTAACTGCGTTTCTCGGTATCCGTCACTCAGTGATGCTCGTCACGTCGACGGCGGTCAGAAGATCCCATTTTTTTTGTTCTAATACGCGCGTTATATACACGGAACACTTGTTCGCCCGACGATTATCCCGAGTCATTCAGCATTCCGAGTACCGAGACGTAAGGATGGTCACGGGACAAATAGAGACAGGTAATTTCACTTGTCTATGATATTCTCCTAAGGTGGTTATTTGCTTGATGTCCGTTACAATTGTCGAACGACACGTCCTCTTTTAAATTTCAATGTCGGTCAAGAGTACAAGTAGTGACATGTTGCGGCAGGTTCGATAATGCCGGGTGAATCTATGGACCAGTTTAATACGTTAGATAATCCGGTTCTTTTCAGGCTGATTTTTTATGAAAGCTCCTCCAACAAAGATGGTCTTGACTAAGACACACACACATACACACACACACACAAAGGTATTCCATTTTAAATGAAGACTTCAAGTATCTCTTGAACAGTACATTTTGAAGAAAAATATTTGTGAAGTCGTCATTTAAAATAGGACACTGTATATATACACGTTACAATTATTTGCCAATTTCAAATTATATATAATAGACATTGCACAAGAAACGTTCTTAAAATTACTACAATTATATTTCTATTGTTGACAGAGTGACCAGCACCGAGTCGTACTTTCTGAGCGAAGGGGCATATGCGCCACCGGAAGAGCTTGAAAATACTCACGAGGTCGTCCTGCAAGTGATAACTATCGGAGCTTACATCCTCGATCCAACACTGGTAAGTTTAACGAACATTCTCCTCTACTGGTGAATTTGAACGAACATTCTCCTCTACAATATAGTTACGCATGATGCACAGAATGAAGGTTACTCATTTTCTTCCTACGATTTTTTTACTGTACTAGTTGGTCACTCTATAATATCATTGCACGGAGAGTTGCGTCGTCGTATCGTAATAAATCAATAAAGAAACGAAAAAGAAGATGCTTAGGTTAAATGGAATTTTAAATTAATTATTAAATCATGTTAACGAGGAAGACAAAATTTCAATTCACAATAGTCGAGTCTGAGATGAAGCGAATGAAGCTTTTCATAAGTTGGGCTTATTTTTTAAATGTTTGCAAACAAGGACGCTTCACTCTGCTTCCATTATTAAAATTGCTCTTCAACCGATAGAATCCGTACAATTAATAAAATCCGTAAAATTATTATGCACGCGATGTTCACGTTAACCTTCATCCCGAGCTTTCTTGCTTTCGAAAAGCACGTAACGTCGCATCCTTAAAGGCCCTTAAAATTCTTGCCGACCGATCGAACGGCTTCATGCTGTTCGGTTCTCTCTCTTGCACGCGCGAGAGCGCCGGCTCAATAAGCGGCGGATAGGCGTATAAATAAAAACACGGCTAATTGCGAAGCGCGCGCGGATGCCAGTCCATCCGTCGACCTTTCTTATCTGACGTGAGCGCCGATTAAAATTACGTATAGCCATGCACGCTCGTATCCGCGCCGGTCTCGCACGGCGCTAGGGCTATCTCGTAGCCCTCTCCTCGGGTCGCTAATTAAATGCAACGGCTAATTAGATAACTGATAAAAGGTTATGGCGAGCGGCACGATGTACTTCGGATCTCCCTCTCTCGTCCGCGCGCGCCCCCGCGCGAATTCTCTTTCGCCACGTCCCTCCGCGCCGGCGATCTTTCCTCTTCCACCTACAATACGCCGAGTTCGTCCCGCTGAAATCTGAAACTCGACTCGAGTTCCACGGTCGATGAGGTCCTCGTGACCTTGAGAAAGAGAGAGAGAGAGAGAGAGAGAGACTTTGGGGCTTTCTCTCCGAATATTCTCGCGCGGAAGATGACTACGTGGGTAGAACGCGATATCGGACTTTATTCGTTTCAAATATGCATATGTGTTGCGCGCGCACGCCTTGCTTAAGAGTCAGACGTCTATTTAAATAGGCACATAATTCCCCGTGGATAAACAATGTTACGTAATGCGGAATGTGTATTGTAGCGTAACACGAGAGTACGGTAAACAGTCGTAAAAATAATAGAAGGTAACCAGAAATACGCCGATTTTTGAATCTTAAGCAATTTTCTTCCCTTCCGCGTTTCTTCCTTTCTCGTCTAAATTTATTTTTGTAACGTTCAAAATATTTTTTCTTATCTCTTACAAAACGAAGTCCCGCGCGGTCCGATCTTTATTCATCGCTACTCATAATGGACGGCTTGTCGGCTCTTTCTCCATTTGGAGAAAAGAAACTGTTATTTCCTGTCTCCGTGGGAAATTTCTTGCGACTCAATCCGACGACTCCACGATAGAATCGTCAATATAAACACATTACAATCCTTTACACCGTCATTTCGCGACGCGCAATCAATGGGAATGATTTATCGTAATAATAAAATTCTATTTTAGTTCGGTACACTTATTATCGTGGAGCACGTTACGGGGTCCGCGAAACATCGATGACCGAGACGAACTTCCTCGAGAAAGTGCTCCCTCGTTGTTTATTCTGTTGCGATAATAAGTCTTGGAACTGGTTAGCATTCCGCTTCGTATGCCTCATTACCTGGCCGAAGGGCCTGGTATTTTATTTACGCGTTTATGCTCGGGTACAGTTATTATAATTGCTTGTCGCCCTTGCGTGATTTATGAAGGCTCGACTAACACTCACTCTTGAACGGTTACGTCCTGCTTCTAATAGCTACCGTGCCACTTTACACCGTGCTACACGATACTCCCGATAAACGACGAAAAATCCGCACGTATACGCGCTTTTTTTTCTCTGTTTCACGTAAATTCCGCGATACATTTATTGATGAACTTGATGTGCAATCTGCTGCATACATTTATGTTTAATTCACCGTTAAACCTCTTCTAAATATCCTCTTCAGTTTCCTATCATTTCGCAGTAATTGCGCGAAAAAATTGCAGTCTCTTTCTCTCTCTCTCTCTCTATCTATCTCTCTCTTTAATTAAATATCACGTTTCTAAAGAGCAATTATACATGAATAAGGTATGCCGTTACCCGTATATTTTAAGTCATTCTACGGTGTTTCATACGAATTATGTTCTCTTGTAAACGAGACAGACGCAAATAACTGAGGATTAAGTTAACGCAGACGTATTAAGTATTTTGCAAACCACGTGAAAGATGTTCATCTTCTTCCTCGACGTTTGCAATTTATATTCTATATTGAGCCTTAATAGTCGATACTATTGACATACACACACACACACATACGCGCATCCACGAAGCGCCAGAGCTACATCTCTTTCTTCTTCTTCTTCTTCTTCTTCTTTCTCTTTTGGTTTAAGCACAATTAGCGTATTTCTACGAGCTTTACCGAGAGGTGTGGGGGAAGCGGCAGTAGAAAAAAGAGAGATACAAGTGGCGGGTAGAAAGAAAGAGAGAGAGAGAGAGAGAGAGGAGAGACTGACTTCGGTGGACCTTTCGTGGTGGTCTTCCGGGTATATTGAATAATGCATGCCGCATCTGGCGGTAACATTGTTGCGCGGCCATGCAGATACGACACGGAAGAAATTGCCGATTGACACGTCGACGGTTTTACGAGTCAACGACTTTCGTGCATCCGGTATTTGGAAATTAAAGAAAGTCGCCGTCCATGTAGGACGCAATTCGTGGAACGCTGTCGCAACGCTCGTTGCTGCGATCGAATGAGTTGCTTCGAAAATAACGTGGGTCCAGGACGTGAAGTTGATTGATTGATATTAAGAAAGAAGAGCCATTTCTGAAATATAAAAATTATTTGCAAACGGTACAACACTAGAAATAATGGCTAACGTCGCGAATAGAAACTTAATAGGGGAATTTTTTTTCAAAAAATTTATGGAAAATGATTCGGACGAGAAATATATCTCTCTTACGAGAGATTGATAGAAAAAAGACGATAGATAAATCTATTGGATGATATAGCTTTTTTAAAGCGCAACACAATGTAGTTGAATTTTTATCAAAAGAATTATAGCGTATGAAATATATTTCATAGAATATTTCCGTTTTTTGACGATTTTATCTCAATAATTTTAATACATAGATATCGAAAGGAGTCGATTTATGTTAAGACAGAAACGCGTACAATTGTACATTGCAGGTGCATTGTTGCACCTGCGGAAAAGGTGACGTTATAAGAAGTGGACGGCCTCATGAACGACCGGTTTAATACTAAAATTATCTTGTGCACACGCTAAAGGAGTATGAAGAATTTACACTGTTTATCAATATCCAAGACGATGAAGTATACGCTTTTTTATTTCTGTATCCTAAGTAAGCATTGCAATCCGTAGCGCGCCGTGGCGAGATATACACCGTCGGCGGTGTTAAATGTTCTCGCGGGCGCTTTAAAGGATGCCTTTCTAAGAAAACGTTGCTAAATCCGCTTGCCGCGGCTCCGCGCTGGAGTAAATGGGCATATTTTTACAAACGAGCGTGTCTCTCTCGTGAACCGTGCTACGCACACGCTCGTCGCGGTCGCGCGTGCGAAAGATGGTCGGTCAACTCGCAGACACAGCAGCGAGCATAAATTATTCAGGCGATGTAGCAAAAGCGATTAATTTTATTGGCCGACGTCCCGGATATGGCTCGTCTGTACCCGTCACCGTCGCTTTGTTGCAACGTCCTATCCTATGCCCCGTGTTTCTCGATCATGTGCCAGCCAAGCTAACACCTTATTAACAGCAGTGGTTGCGCGAATGTCGGCCGCAGGAAAGTTGCGCAAAGTCACTCACTCGCGCGACCGCGCTCTCCCTCCCGCTCTCCGTCCTCCTCTCTTTCCAGAGTCGACTAATATTATCTTACATGTTGGAAATGAATTCGCGAGGCTCACGTGTGAAATTTGCCGCGAACCAATATCTCCGAGTGAACAACAATTTCATGTATTAACGATAGTCCGCGCGAACGACGCAATAGTTCGCGCGTTCCCCTAGCGACTCGATATCGTAATTGTGACGATAAAGTCGCGAATCGGTCGAGCGAGGGTGAGTAAAAGGGACGTTTTCTGGGACGGTATCGTTGCCGTTACTACGTTGCCCGACCGCGATATCAAATTTCTCTCGGCATATTTCAATTTGCATTCCGCGTCTTTCAGCTGATGACTCATGACACGGCTACGAAATTGACACATGGTTCGCGAGTCGAGATAGTCACACATCATTCGCGCCGTATAGTCAGGGGG
>NW_014554309.1:556173-626963 GCF_001313825.1 Dinoponera quadriceps
GGGGGGGGGGGGGGGGTTCAGGTCGAATCCTCCGCGGAAAGTCGCGCGCTCCGTCGCAAACTCGTGAGATTTGAGCGAGATTCCCGCGGTGGACCGGATGGGTATTATAGATGGGATAAATAGATCATTTTAGATCGACATGGATCGTTTTATCTGATTTATATCATATTTGAATAAAATATATGTGACTGGTATTCATAGTCAGATCTTGTATTTGAGATCGTCTTGAGTTCATCTTCAGATACTGCACAGATTGTTTCATTGGCTGCAAAGCATCTGAAGATGAATTTAAAGCGATCTTAAATATGGGTTTAGATTAGTTTACATTTTTGTGCATGTATGTTTTCATTTTTATATTAATAATAACAATTAGTTTAATTATTTATTGAGTTAGTCGAATTATTTTATTATTAATAATAATAATTAATAATTCTAGTCTGCACAAACATATTTTGAATGCCCAAGGCGGGCACAGATTTATCTGTTGATATGATTTTTTTATTCTCATTTGGAATCCGGTCCATCGTTTCGTTCAACGCGTTTGCCTTCCGTACTCGACAACAGCGATGGTTATTTCCCGAATAGTGCGCGCGCGTGGCTTACGCACGCGACATACCTGCGACCACGAGAGACATCGATGCGCCGAGTGAGGTCTTCCATGTTTTTCACCGCGAGGACGCGGATGACGGCGACTCAACTTTCCCAATCCGGGTTCTCGCCGTCGATTCTTCTTTCCTCTCCTAAAAAGCGCTCGCTCGGCCACACCATAGATAGCTCTAGCGACGTCCGCCGGTATCTCGATGGTTTCCCGGTAACCGCGGGGTCAACACTCACATCGGGACATGTTTGGACGATGAGAAAACCACGAACAGAAAAGAAACTTCGCGGCGAGAGACCTCGAGCGGACGCATTTACGCTCGGCTCGCATGTGCACCTGCGCACACCTGGATTCTATGATTTCCGTTCTTTTGCGAATAACATTGCTAACATTCGAGATGTCATTTTGCGTGAACTTAGACGTAACGCGTAGTATTTTCTCTACTTTGTGAAATATTCGCTCTTTATCTCAATGCATAGTATATCGTAGAATGACGGAAATAATCGCGATTTACGTAAAAGGCATGCGGTTTTACTTAAAAAAAAACAAAATCGCACATCGCAGATGTGTTTTCGCGTATCATATCAAGTTGGACTTCGTCACGCTCTTTATCTGCCACTTCTACCATTTTTTTTATCATCCACCATGAGAGAGATATTTCCTGTTCAAGTTGCCAGAATCATGCTATATATTTGTCTTTTCCTGAAATACACGTCACACAAAATTTGTATTGCGTTGCCCGAACGACGACAGCTCCGCATCTTACATATTATTAATAGCTTGAGTTTCGCGTGTTTTCATCTTTTTTTATATCCTTGCTAATACTTATATTAAAAGTCAAAATACAGATATCTCTCGCGGACAAAAAACTAATCTTTGAGATAGTTGGTCGTTAAAGTGCTGGAATTTTAATGGCGATATTAAAGGGCTCCTATATAAATGTATTACTTACTGAAAACAAGATTTTTCTATAACGTTATTAACAATATTTCTATGAACACTTAGAAAGTGTCATCTTCAGTTGCAAATATCTCAGCTTCCGGATGGTCAATTTGTTTTCAACTTTACAAACGCGTGGATAGCATTTCTATCAGTAAACAGGTAAAATGTTTAAAATATCCCGGAGAAAATGACTTGACGGACTACCCGAAGCTCGCGTCAACAACAGGCTCCGTTAAAGCCACGCTCCTCGGTCTTAATTTATCTTTCAAAGAGCCACGAGGTAGCATCATTGTCGGCGATTTTCGGCCGAGTTATTATTACCGATGGGGACGCGAATCATACCGGCGCGACACGGCTCGTCTCGCCCGCGAGTCGCCGATCGGCCGATCGAAATCAATTCGGATTCTCGCGTCTCGTGCACCGTGATATACGTCCGATATTAGCGCGACGCTCTTTCAGCGGGCGAAAACGAATTTCTCCACTTAATATGTGCCATTTCCTGAGAACCGGTCGAAACTTTCTATCGAGTCGGCTGCTTACTATTTATAGGAAACATTATCAGCCGGATGGTATCGTAAATAAATACGCGAGTAACATTTCGCGCCCTCGCGTGCGTGCGCACATTTTTTACGCGCTTTTCACCGGATCGTCGGATTCCTCGGCGGTTGGCGTTATCGGCTCTGCGTAGAGAGAACGTTGTGCAAATTGGCTCTGCGAGATTATCTCCGTCGTCGTAATAAACTCTCCGAGGACGCTTTCCTTTTTTTTTTTTCGGAAGATATCTCACGACATCAAACGAACGAGATACGCGCCGTAAATCCGCAACGAATCGAACGGTCAAATTGGACGGTCGCTGATTACGCGTTTACCGTCCACGCGTTTATCGCAATAAATTGATGTATCGTTTCAAAAAGCGCACGCAGCGTACTGTTAACGCGAATACTCGTAAATATAGCGACTCGTTATTTAGCGAAAAATTTTCACTTGCTCGACGGTAGCTCTCATCACGATCTCTGTCTTTTTCTTTTTGTTATAGTCCGCTAATTATGACCGATTTAATAAGCATTAGCGCCATGTAAACGACACCGCGATACTTTGTAGCTTCCGCATGTCGATCTTCGGTTCTCCGGTCTCCTGCTTCAGCCTGGTAATATACGTTTTTAACTGCTTAATGCTTTGGCATATTTATTTAGATATTACACGACGTCGCATTTAGCATACTACTTTAAATATTACTCAACGTCATAATTTATTGCTCTAGTCTCCGGGAGTCCTCCTCTCGTGGTGAAAACGAGAACACGCGCTCTCACGCCACCATATTTTCGATATTTAATGACGGCCGTTCCGGGCAACAGACGCTCGTACGTTTTCTAGCGAGTCTGCGAACGCGCCCGCGCGCATTCGAAATGAGTATCTTAATGTAAATGACAGGTAACACGATGGTTTTTATTTTCCTTAGATTGACTCTCCCGATGAAACATCGCATTATAAAACTAGTCTATTTGTTGCTATACGAATTTATGCGATACATGGCGCTTATTGATAGTCTCGTCCTGTTATTTTTGCTGTCTAGCATTCGTAATGGAATTGTAGTACGTTCGACCGTTAACAAGTTAATTACTAATTAGAGAGAGAACAGGTTAATAACTATTACCTGACGTAACCGACGATGCATTGACGATGGGTCGAATCATCAGTGACTTCCAGCTTCTTCTCTCTCTTTTTTTTTTCTCTTCTTAATTTATCAACGATTTATTTAGAACACCTAGAGTTCGGGACTTGAATTTTTATTTATTCGTGTTTGGTAGATCAACTGTTCGAATATATTTATTATTATATCGCACGTGCGTGCGCCGCTCGAGCTGCGACTAATTCCCGCGTTCTGAACGATAAATATTGATTTTTTCTAAACGCTTGGCCAGAAGTGGCCGGATTAATTGGGAACACAAATTATTGACGGTGATGACGAATATGTATTGAATTGCAGCATTCTACGGCGATTAAACGTTAAATAGATTAACCACTAATTATGTAGAAACAGCTGTTTGATACATATTATCGCCCATTAAATTTCACGCGTTATTCCAAAATGTGTAAAATACCTCCTATAAAGGTGAATGTAAAAAAAAAGATTAAAGTATATAGGATGGCCTATGAGAGCAGGTGCTGGTCATTAAGTGCGCAAATATAAATAGCAAAACCATCGGGTTAACCCTTGGGTTGGGCCTACACACTTGTGAAGAGATAAAATATTTCACCGTAGTGCGGGGAAGGACGCTTGTACGTACGTGCATCCGCGACAGCGTGATTAGAAAGGGGTTACATCGCGCATCTTCGCGCTACTCGCGATCGATGGCGGCGTGACGGCTCTCGTTGGAATTTATTCGCGACTTAGCTGAGCAATCTGCGACAATAGACGTGACAGCGATGCGAATTGCGTTTCTGCGCCGAGCGTATTTGTCAGTGACATTTCGAGCGATTCATCATGACTGCCGATTCGATTGCATCAACGCGCGCGGCCGGTAATCCGCCATCTACTACGTGGAAGACCTAATAAATGACGAGATGTAGGCGTGTTTTCGATGCTGATGACGATAATCTCGCGGCGGTATGGTGAAAGACGGTTAAAGCGGCCGATTAGGCGATCATTACCCAAGAACCGAGCGAGGATCGGTTTAACGTTTGTTGAGCATCTTGTAACAATTCCGCGCCTTAATTTCGTTGCACAGGCTTCTTCACATTTATCCACGCGAAGCTCTAATGACGTAATCGCCGCATCTCTGTGACCGTGAATTGCCGTCACCGTTACGTTACAACGACGCGGTAGTCGCGAATTAAACAATCATTGTTTCGAACATTCGATCGAACATCCGCCGAATAATAATATTTAAAAGTCAAGCGACATAAAATATCAAGATATAAAATTAGAAAATAATTTAGACGAAGATACACATAAAGATGCTGGGAATCGCAAGTTACTTCTGCTCGAGATGACTTAATCCGCGGTAAAAGGCGATCCAAACGCTGGAAAGTCGAACGGTCTCTTGGGGGGCTCGAAAACTCGGGAATCGAGAGAAAAAAAGAAGTAAAAGCTCCGGCGGGAAATAGAAAGTGCATGCGAGACGCGCGATATCGCCGAGGGTTTTCGCGGCCTGTTAGGCGCGCCTTCAGATGCGGAGTTCGCACGTACAGGAAACTATTCTAGATAAAGATTTTTGGACCGGCGTTATGTACGGCGAGGGGGATAAACATGCGTATCTCGACTCGTGGCTTTAGAGCTTATCCGCGAGAGTGTACACACCGTCCGTGTAATATTTCTCTCCCGACCGGCCTATCGCGGTAGGGATACTCTCCAATTACGATATCTCCTTTTCATGTCCACCTGCGTACTCGGCCAGCCACGGAGGAGTCGTAAGGTACACGCGTACACTCATACGCACGCCGCGGCAGCATGAGAGAGCCATTACCGCAGTGTATGTCCGGCTTAATTGTACGGTTGGAATGTAGCGACGCGCGCACGGTCGCACAATGGGCTCTTCGATATTTACAAGGGGTCAGTCCGTGATATACGCCATTTCGTGATAAGTATGAACGGTCTGCCAGACTGTCGTGTCGTGATAGAGCATACTTAAAGCCGAGCGAAGCGGCGCGATGAAATCGACGCAACTCCGGGGTTCACGGCGTGTGAACCCCGTGGCGAGAAGACGCGTGTGTATCCGTGAAGAGAACCGTTTTTACGATACGCGCTATCGTCCGCGTATCATCTCGCTATATTTCTAATGCCAGAAAAGAACTGACGTTATCCCTTGCACTCGTGTTTTATAATAATCCGACCGTGTTTCAATTTTATTTCATATTAGATTCCCTGTTATCTTAATGGGCGAGCTGACAGTGCTCGATCGTTCTTATAATCGCAGTTTCGCAGGAGAATAATTATGGCGATACGTACAGATGACTCGCGTAATTGTCGAGTGTTTGAAGAATCGCGGAAAACGTTGCGCTCGTGCAACGTCATTGCCCATGTGTTTGAAGGAAGGTATTGCCTATTAATGTTATGTTTTCAGTGGTGCATCTCAAGGGCCCACTCATAAATTTTGTATTTATCAAGCAAAATTACATTGTAAAAAATGTACATTTATTTCACTATCTAAGTAATAAATAATTGAAGCGAATTTGAGACAGACGTATATACACAATATTACAAATACGAAAATATTATTATTTTTTATTATTCTTATTAATGCTATAGTCATGCATCAATTGATCTAATAGGGATGCACAGACAATAGATGTTTTGAAATTTGTATATAATTGTCTGCATATTAGTTTTTAATACCATTAGTTTTAATACCAGTAATTTTTTATTAAAATTTTATTTTTTTTAGTTTAGAAGATTAAAAATAGAAATTCAAAATAGCATTCTAATTTCAAGGAGTACAAAGTATCAGCTTTAGTTACAAATATTTCAGTTCTCTAACGGTCAATCTTTTTCCAATTGCACGGGCAATGATTAAATAATTTCAATATGCAAGTTTCATCGATTTCTTATCAAACTTATTTTACCTTATAATCCTCTTTAAAGTGGAATAACTTTTGATGCAGGCTTTGAATTACTATCAAATTTTTGGTGTTACTTTAAAATGCAACATAGATCAGTTTGTAACCATTTTTTTTATAATATCTTCATTATTTTGAGTTATGGGCAATACATCCTTAAGGGGTAATGAGGTTATGACGGATAAAGTCTAAGATTTAAACGGTCCGGTTTGTTAGCGAGTTGAAACTAGTTAGGTTTGTAACTTACGAACGAAACGAAAAATTATACGGTCGATACTATAGATCAAGTTTTGGCTCCTTGGGATTAATGTGTTACTTTTTACTCGTCGATAAAGCTCGTCTGTTTTTTTTTTCTGTGAAACTCGCGCGTCCACTAAATTAGTCTTATCGACGTACATATATATAAGACATATCGACAACCATTACGCGTATATTAAATGTAACCATTCCAACTGAGTAGACGTTCGTCCGGGACCACGTAACTACACAGCGTCGCCGTCATCGTTGTCGTCGTCGTCGTCGTCCCGTAGAAGGCGTTTCACGATTTCATGTTCGCCGTTCAGCTTGGGTCAAAGTTCAAATCGAGCCGGACGAGATAGCGACGGCGACGTCGATAAATCGCCGCGGTGAACCGCGATAAACGTTCATGGCTCCCTCCTCAGCTCCTTCGTGTTTCTTCTTCTTTTTTCCCTCGGTATCGCGCACGTATAGACCGCAGATTTGGTAAACAAATTATTCTCGATGCCAGAAGTCCTTTCAAGGCTTCATGGGAAATGGACGATTATGCTCTAGTAGACGCTCGTTTAAACGTGCGGTCGGCGAAATAATGATTTCGCGAGATAATGCGAGCCGACGAGAAAATAAGACTCGCAATTTAGACGATTGCGGCGAGCGATTTATGTGAAACGCATTGTATGTAAAATGACGTGGAGCTCATAATCTTATTGCACATTTCGCGAAGGACGGCCCTTTCTTATTTTAATCTTTCTCAATCTCGATAAGGGTACGATACGTAATCGCGTGAATTTACGAAGTTTTGGAAAGTTATTTGAAAGATTTGCAAAGGCTGTAATATTACGATGATGCACACTGAGCATTTAGTTAATCAAGAAACGTCATTTTTATGGAATTTTTTACAAAAACTTCATTTTTGTCATATAGTGTTACATATGAGACACAATCAAACCTTCATATTGAAAACGCCAAACTTCAACGTACATCGCTCGATTAAGTTTATTTTTCTACACTTGTTATTCTGTATTTAAGCATTTCGTGATCACATCGTGAGCACATCGATGATATACGGAAACCTTTCTCAAAGCTCAGTTTTGTCATTTTTAGAAAAGGAATTCATTTCCATTCTTTTCACAAAGCAGAAATGAAATATTCGACATTCGCAATTACTTGACAATAACATATAAAGTCGGGATATTTGTCTAAAGAAGTCGAAAGAAAAGAGAAAGGTTCCGCAATGTGAAATAAGAAAGCTCTCTAATTGGCTCTAATTGGTTCTTACGACCCTTCAATTACCTTCCGAAGAGAAATATTTATATCTAGTATATATTTTTGTCTCTACCGTTTCTCTACTCCATAGTTTCCCAGGAGTATTGTAATATTTAATATACATTGTAATAGATATGCAATATCTTTGCTACGACATATCCCCGCTGGTTTCACTTCGTTAATGCGTTCTAATGCGTTATCAGTCTAGGAAGCGTACGAGAAAGGAATGGGGAGCGGCACAAGCGAAAATTCACGGATACAGTCGATGCGTTATTACCCTTCGGTGGACTTAAAGAGCCATAAACGACAACATATGGCACGCACATGAATGAAAGTACGACACTTTAACAAAGGCGCTCTGCGGTATAAGTTAGGACACACCGATCCATCCGCGGTTGTGGTTTTCGTTCTCGTTTTATCGTTTCTCCATCGCGTCTTGTTTATCTTGCTTTTCTCCTCTCTCGGGGCAAACGTATGTTCGCACTTTTCGCGGCACGTGAAAATAATAATATCCAAGCCAACACCGCAAATGTCCGTTTTACGCACGCGAATATTTTCAAAATATTTCTGCTTTTTTAATATTTATTTGCAAATTGCTTCATTATTATTCCGCATACTGACATTGCCTTCTGTTAAAAATAACTTTGAAAATAACTACGAAAAATACAAAAAATATACGTATATGTATATCGGTATTAGAATATATAACAAATAAACAAGAAAATTAACATTTTTTATTGTCGAACATACTCATGAATTTAAAATAAATTACGATAACGTGAACAAATTATAACTTCCGTTTGTCAAATATAAAAAGGGAATAAATTATTCTCGTTAATGAAAGTTTTATCGTGAAAATTTTCACGAATGACGTTGTTTTTCGTGACATCGCAACTTTTCGATAATGTTATTCCATAGTTATGTGGGAGTCGAGAGCAAGAGAGAGAGAGAGAGAGAGAGAGAGAGGAGGGGACCGACATTTAAGAAAGGAAACTCGGCAAATGCGGTACGCTCGTGGATTACGAGGGCGAATGTAAATGGATTAATATATCACGCGGGGCAGTTATACCGGGTGTAGCCATAATTCTCTCGGAAGACCCATGAAAGATCGGTTCCTTTCGACGCTCTAACGAGCGGAAATTTCCCGAAGTGGGCGCTAACAGTATCGTTTCTTCCGTGGCATGCGGCTCTCTCGTGCGAATGCGAAAACGAGCTAGCGGATTCTCGCACACGCGGCGGGCTCACTCACTCACTTGCTCACTCACGCGCAACGCACGCACGCACACACATATACTGAAGCATACCCGGCGAGCCGAGAGTCACGAATGTACGGGAGGCGGCGTGACATATTTTCCACCCTTTCGCGCTTCCGCGAATTTAACGCGCTCGGTTTCCCGGTGCCGGCCGGCGCGAAAATGACTTTATCATTCATGAGATGCAAAGCGCGTTAGGAAGTCTGGAAAAATACCGAGCAATTAGCCGTAAATCAAAATCGCACGCTACCGAGTGCTTGTACTTAATGCCGCCGGTCCGCGATTTACACGCGGCGGGCAGGCGGTAGCGCCGGCGTTTCGGGCGAATTTACGGTATGTTCAGGGAGAGTTCGTGGCGAAGAAACGTTCGACGCGCTCGCTGTTCGCGCCGCCGACAAATTAATAGGGGCGAATATCGGCGCGAATAAATCGGCCGAGGAAAATCCCCCGGACTCGACTGACTTAACACCTGTGTGCCGTTAAATCTCGCTTATTACCCGCGTGAATATTAATCGCCTTCGAATTAGGAAACGAAAGTGAAAAAAAATATGAACGAGCGAACGACGCTGTCTTAAGCTGGACATTGAACGAACGAACGAACAGCGAGAATTTAAACATTTATTGTTAGGGAAAATGTGTTCTGTATCATTTTGCAAATAACACGCAAATTTTTGTGCTATTAATTAAAGAAGCCTACATGGTTATTTTCAATTATTAATAACTTGAAATTTTGCGTGATTGTTTGCAAAATGGTACTGGACTTTTCTGCTCAGTTTAACCTATTCTATCCGTACAAAAGCATTACTCCATGAATTACCGGACACCCTGTATGCAGTATATGGCACTACGTGATTTGGTTGCAGTAACCAAACAATTGGCAATTGTTACCAAATCCTTTTTTCAGTGTACACGGATACATGCGACGCATGGTAGTGGTGGATGATCCCCACATCCCACGCTCAGCGAGCCCTTGGATCTGACTGGTACATACTTTGTGATCTAAAAGTACAAACAAATCACAGCTGAAAAAAGAAGGAACGAACGAACAACGAAAGCGAACACCCGAGCATTCGCTTTCAGTGTTCGGTTCATTCGTTCGGCGTATATTTCTCAGATTTATATTTCGCTTAAACAACGAGCGAGTCGTTTCATCAGCTCTCGAGATCGAAATGAATGAAATTCATCCGTGAGGGAGACGACGCTATCGCATTGGAGCGCGAGATAGCTCTCAGCTAATAGAGCCGCTCGGCGAATTCATGCATGAGGCGCAGCGTTGCGCGCAGATTATTTACAATAAATAACCCGGGAGCGGCGCGCCGTCGATAACTGTAAATATTATCTTTAGCGAGCGATAAGTCCGAGATTTTGTATTAGCATCATCGACGCGGAGCAGCAGCGCGCCCGCTTCTGTGTTCTCCGAGATAGAACGGTCGGGAACGCAGGCTCGCATTTGCTGCGCACGCGTGTGTGCGACGCGACGCGCGACGAAAAAGTGCCGAAGCATATTCCGTCGCGGCGAGATCAGCTTTCCGTGACCAAATCCTACCCGACGTACCGCCGTAAACAGGAAACATTCGACAACCTATAAATGCTTATCGATGCACTTTCGATCGACAGCCGGGGATACGTTTCTGCGTGCGACGACGCTTAATTTTCCGCTTATAAACACTTGACTGGCCGCGCGCGGCGATCGCGCGAAGATACCTGTTGTAACCGTCGCGACTGTGCGCGCGCGAATGCTCACGCCACCGACTTCATTTAGATACGCATAATCGCGAATGAGCTTTGCGCGACGAGACAGCGCGTCTTAATGATGCAGTCGGTACGAGCTCGAGCGTGCTTGATTAAATAATCAGAGCCAGCAGGACCGGTGACGTACGCGAATCGTTTATCCCGAAACGATAAGCCGATGATAGCCGATGAGAGCGAATTAAACGCCTGACATTTACAGACTCGAGGTAATCTTTATTTACACTTTTATTAAGGGTTTACGCGTTGTGTGTTATCGTTGTTATTCCGTCGTCCATTAATTGTCAACGCATACTTCCCGCGTAAAATGTGATAAAGCTAACGGCGAATCGTGTGTATACTTCGTGGATTTATAGATATAAAATAGCACCTTTGAAATAGTACTTCGTCGATTTCTCTTTAATGGACCATGTTTTATTCATTTAATCGTAATTACCTATCGGAGGCTTGAATAGTGGCGCCAAAATTAAAGTTATTTAAAATCGTCGAATTATATATATTTTACGAAGGAAATTCCTAATCGTTCAGTTTATGAGGGACGAGAATAAATTTCTCGTGACGCTTTTTTTTTTTTTTTTTTTTTTTTTTNGTGAGGCTACCGTCGCTCGTAAACGAAGACTCGTCGACGTAACGTCTGGTCGGCGACGATCGAATCCTCTATTAATGCGGCGAGCAACCTCGGGTCGTTCAGCGCAACGTGACGAATTTAATGACATTCCGTGGCCAACGAGATTTGCACATAATTCCTTCGTGCGTTGCGTACGGCGGCGTCGCTAACGGTACAAGCTCCGCCGCGTAATCACGCCGGGCAGAGAGCACTGTCTGAAGCTCTCGTACGGTTTATACTTTATGCTCCGATCTGTACCTGTATTTTACATCACGGCCGGACGATAATTCAGTTAAGCGGTACGACGCGGAGGTAAACTCCCCGGCTGGGAAAACGGTCATTCACCGATTTTTCGTCGACGGAAGCGAGCCGGGAATGCGTGATTTTTAAACGCGCACTGTCGGCCACGTCGGCTGACATTTGCTTGCGAAGGATCGTCTTCAATGAACGTTAAACCGCGTAATGTCCGAACGGCATGTCGTTAATGCGACGGTTATTCGCGTAGTAATGCTTCCGAAGGCGCGGCGATGGTGGCGGCGCTTTCCTCGCGAGGCGAAACGCGGGCTAATTTAAAGACTCGTCTACATAGGTCGCAACCAGTGTTGGGAAATATATGACTTTTCTCATACCTGAATAAAATTAGATGACGATTATATATCTAGATAAACAGATAGATGAGAAAATAAACTTATATCTCTCTTGGGTATGGATATAAATACGAAAAGGAGGTTTTCATTCAGTTAGAAATTTTTATATTTTAGATATAAAACAAGCTGGGTCGACGTGATAATGAGGCAATCAGACTTGTTTTAGTTGAAGGAAACAGAGTTTCTATTTATAAGAAGCAAATTTGGTTCATGATAATTATAAATATTGTTTCTTTAAATTTTATAAAAACACTAGTTGCGCGCGTTCAACGTCAATATCATGTTTAGCTGTACCTTGAAAAAACGAAAAATCACACCAAAACACCAAAAAATGCACTTTAGAGCTGAAAGCTTGTTGATCAATATAATTTTAACGGAAAGTACAAAGTCGATAAGCGCTCGTTCGAAGGAAAATGTTCGATCGTGGCTGTCGCGCGCAGCTTTATTGTCTCCGTGGTAAGACCTCCAATAAATAAGCAGCCTTAGTCCCGTGGTTGTTGCGCGCGGCAACGTCTGGCATCGAAGGAAACGCGGATCGAGAGGATCGAGGGAAGAATTATTACTCACGTACCGCGGAAATCGTTTCATTATCAACTCGTAAAGAAGCGAAACATGTATTGTGTGCTAAACACCGGTAACGTGGCCGAACCCCCCGTAGAGTGGTGGACGTAACCTCCCGGTCGATTTATGGTTTCTGCCTTGCCTCGTCCACCGTTGCAAAACGGCGTCGACCAAATATAGCGGATGGTTTCGAGGTTTCTAAGTTTCCGAGTTCCGAGACTTACTCGGAGGAGTTGAAAGGGAGACTTAGGTTCCTATTTATAGTCGCGTTTCGACCGAGAAACTTGGCCGAGAACTGTCTCGAGATGTGGATACGGCTCGATAGATGGATCTTGAGAGTTAATTTGATATTCGTGACGTCATTGGCGTGAGTCTGATTACACGGAAGAGCTCGGACGAGAAGTTTGTCTCGGGACACAACTTAAATTCTGCTTCGCGCGCGATTCAATAATCGATTCTTGAAAGGAGCGTTATTTGCAAGCAGATTAATATTCTTGATTCCTTGCATCAGCTGCCGGTCGATCGACATATGGCTGCTGAATCGTTCGCACACGTCTTGAAATACGAAAAATTTCTCCCCGCATATCTCAGCTGGTACGCTTTTCAAACGAGTCTTCAGTAACGACTATAAATACAATTGTCAAAGATTGGAAAATCTTAAACTTAAGATCTTTAATGCGCGAATATTGAATATACGAAGATCCAATTTATGAAAAATGCATCGATTTATTTCAAAATTATTTGATATTTTTTTATAATTTGTCTTCTGTTTATTATACTATTTTTATTGGACGTGTCACTAAATAAAACGTCACTAAAAAATTCTCGACATTGGAATATTTCTCCGTGCAATCGAATAATTAGCAAGCGATTCATCATTCGTCTCGCGGCGTGTACGTAAAATCTTTTTTCTCTATCGTGATAAAATCTTTATTCGTCATAAGTAGGAGAAGCAGAAAATGGCTGGTACCGCCATGGTGCATCTTCGAATCGCTTCACGCTCGATGAGTACCATTAAGAGAGAGAGAAGCCTTGCGCTTCGCACGAATCATCCCCATCTTGCTCTAACAATGAGTTATTAAACATTTATATTTGCATCAAAAGAATGGCGTTTGCCTTTCGATTTGACGTACCGATAACCGACACGAAGGAAGATTCCGTGCCTAAGAATAGCATGAAAGGAACGACATGATGCACTTCGACCTTGTCTTATTGTTTTCCCTTATTTATACTGTTAATTAAATCGGTGTTGTCAATAATGCTTCGGTAAAGATACGCCTCACAAATGTGAAATACGATAACATATGAAAATTGTATGTATTACTTAGCCGTCTCCGTTGAATCTTAAAATAATACCCAATAATCGATACGCTGCTCGAAATGATTAAGGGATCGTGGCCTCAAAATGTTTCAAACGTACCCGATTCAAATGTCACCTGACTGATACTTGAGGAATCTAATATTTCTCTTAGTGCATAATCTTTAGTAAACATATTTATCGAATCAAGTGGCAAATTCCAACAAAAGTGGCAAATATTTATTCTATCGAATCACTTGCAGAAAATATCGATAACAACCGCTTATTGGTTGAAAGTGCATTTATACACGTCGTTATTAATAATCGTCCGAACTCGGATCGGATATCCGCGCACGCGTTTCCCGTGTCTCGCACGTTCGCATCGCGGCGAAGCGTGTCCGAAATCACGAAGGCGGCGCACCGTGTAGTGACCTTTACGCCATTATGAAAGAGAGGAACCTAATGGAAACCCGCTAATGGAGGACCGGGCGGCGACCTTTCGAAAACAATCGATCGCCACGGCGGCGGCGGTCCCGGCCGTGTCCCAGGAACGAGCCTTCCGAGTGAAAGTCCCCGTAGCATTGGTAGCATTCCGTCGTTTCTTCACCGATATATAACCGCGCGGCGTGCCGTGGCGAAGTAGGTCAGCTGCAGACATTGCACCACCTTCCTCCCAGTATATCGGACCCCGTTTCGTTTCGTGTCTCTCTTGATCTCTCTTCCTCTCTCTCTCTCTCTCTTTCTCTCTTCCTCTTTCAGTGTCCTGGTAATGCCGCCGTACACGATCGCCGATTGATCGAACTTCCTGTCTCTCGCCGAGGAAGCTATTTTTTATCCCCACCTATCCCTCTCCTGCCGAGACGGCTATCTTTGCCGATTACGCGTTTCTGCAAGGATTTACGGCGCTTCCAGATCGATTGTGTAACTCGCAATTAGCGGCTTCGGAACGCTTTCTATTTCCAGCGCTGAAAGAGCGCGATCGTTATTGCACTCGCTCGCGGTTACGAGTGAGAGTGTGTCGCGATACGTAATATCAAATGTAGGGAATGAATCGGTTTGACTCGAGATTCTCTGTCACACGATCGCTTTGTATTCGATCTGGTCGACGGGAGATATTCCTCTCGAAAGCGACGAATGAGAAATGATTAGTCAGACCTCATATGGATCTTGTTCTTAGTTTTAATGGGAAGTTTGATCATTTTGATCGAGGTAAACTGTGTAAGTTAAGTTTTTCTTACGCATTATTTAGATGACAGTATTGGTCATACTTGGAATTTACAAGATTCATCGGGTTAGTTAATTATAACATCCGTTCGGAAGCGAACTAGCAAAAGATAAAGAAAGTTCTAAGAAAAGGATTAAAAAACCGATTTACGGCGCTCAATATCGCTCGCTCGTTCGCTCGCTCGTTCGCTCGCTCGCTTACTCGCTCACTCATTTCCGACCGGATGATCGAGCGCCGTGAAGTTATTATTCCGTCGCGATTAACGACTGGCGATATTGCGACACTTGGCTCGTCATGCCGCGCGAGTCGTCTGTCTAATCGCTCCGTTCGTCTTCGTACGACGCGATGCGGTGAGATTCGAGTCCCTCGAGTTAGAGTCTGGACATCTCCGACTCGCTTCTGATCGGTCTAGTTTCTTACGTGAGCGAGAATAGCGGAATTGAAGATTATCAATGAAAAGATTCCATCTGGAGGGGACAAATTTTTATTCGAAAATGATATTGCACATAACAGTATTTTCGTAATAAAATAAACATTTTTAAGAAATAACATTGCATTAATACTAACCACTCTGTTCCGATCTCAAATGTCCGTTCCGCTTTTTCCGTTGTTCATGTGACGGCACACAACAAAAACTACCAACACTTCAAGTAAGAAACCAGACGCTATTTTCGATCAGAAAGTCGGAGGCGTTCAGACTCTAACTGGAGGGACTTTGGAGGCAAGACGAGCGGCACGTTGCAGCCGCGAACTAGAAGAGATACCCGGCCTGATTCGGGAAGCTGAGACACGCGAACGCTCCGGGAGCGATTCTCGCGCTTATCCGTTTCGCGAGAGCCAGCTGGCGTGCCGAGCGCGGCAGTTAAACTTAACTAACGGCTCCATTAAAGTATTCGCGCCCCCGATCCCTGAACGAAACTCACGATCGTTTGTTCTCCTCCGATTCGATGCAGCGAGGACGACGCGCGTTCCTCGATCGGAGCCCTCGGTACCGCGGTTACCGGAAGTGACCGAGCGGATCTCCGACGGCAGGTCGAGAGAGAGAGAGAGAGAGAGGATGACGCGGGGTCACTAGTAATCGATGGCCTGGTTGATCGGTGCCACGACGATCGATCATCCGACTCGGAGAGTTTGTTTTTCTCCCTTACCGGTCTGATGTCGTTTAACTGGTATTCGGTGGCAGGTACGCGCCGGCACCGGACGTCTTTGGAGTAACGTCTTCTTCTTCCAGCGTGATTTTGCGGGCGCGATCGTTTTTCGTACGCGAGGATGATATCGGGAATTATTATACCGATCAACGTATCATAAATCGTATCCTTTCTTGAGTCTTAATCTTTTTCCATTTATGTTTATGCGTTGAAACAGGAAATGACGATAAAAGAACTTATTTAGTTACAATTAAGAAAATATTATTTTAATTAAATTTTTTGTAAATTTAACACAATGTGGATTTATTGAAAAGTAACAAGTATTATGTAAAAAATTAAAGGTACGAAACGCTTTTTATTGTGTACAATTTTTAACTTATGTTTCAAATTTTAATTTTTAATTGTTATATTTGTGATCAACATTATGAAATTGACTGGAAACGACGGTTTATATCCAGGATACAATTTTTGTATGTACCGGTGTTATCTCTCCACCGGCCGCCATTTGTACTCTCCCATGCTTCGATAATTGAACATCACACATATGCACACATATACGCTTAGCGAATTGTCGATGTAATAGCGTACTCTCGGTTATTGTTCGTTTAATAGGAAAATACGGGGTTATATTTCAGATCGTGACGTATAAAAGCTCGTTTAGCTGCGCTTTAAAAAGTGTAAAAATCCACGAGTTTTATTTGCAATGAATATATATATACTCAACCATTTGAAGACTCTCCAAAAATTCGTTGTAAAAATATCTTCGTCCCGAGACAAATGCGACTACTTAAATGCAAAAGTAAAAGAGAAAGAGAGAGAGGGTATGTGTGTGTGTGTGTGTGTGAAAACAATACGGCAAACAACGTAAGGGATACGTTAGAAGTTGTAAGTAGATAGCGTTCGCACCAACTTCTCGTTCATATATTTGTCCTCACGAGAGCGAGATCGGCGAGGTGGTGGAGGAGGAGGAGGAGAGAGGGAGGAAGGGTTCGAGGTGTCCGATGTCACGGAAGAAACGTACGGACGTTCGTTGCCGCGGTCGTGGACGCGGGGTCATCTGCGAGGGATTCTTCCTGAATAAGCGCGGTCGGGACCGCTCCTCCGACCGACTCCCATATCGAGGAACAACCGCCGGTGTGTTACACCCCTACCGGGGAGTCGCGCACGGGGTCTTCCTGGACTCCGCGAGAGGTGCCGGCGGGTCATCGTACGAGAAAGACTTTCTACTTCTGTACTACGCCGGGTCGGCGCGCGATCTCTTCCTGCACGATGTAGATTACCCGGCGAGCATCTCTCCTTACAACGAGATACCAACCGGGCGATAAGCTACCGTGTAACTTTCTTGGTGCTTGAGCAGCAGCGCGCGGCGGTATCGCTCTTTCGGCGTGATTTCGCCCCGGAGGAGAGGAGAGGAGTACCGGAGACCGCCTTTATGCAAATGCATGCGTGCGAGAAAATCCTATTAACAAAGCTCGCGCCACTATCGCGCCGCCGCGCCGGTTTCTCTTCGCATTCTTATAGGAGAGCGCGCGTGTCGTGTGATTCCCTCGCGACCCGAGAAAGTTGTATTTCTCCGGCGGAGAGATACATCTACTCCGGAGTCTCCGCCTACATTAGAGGAGGATGTTAGAAGTCTTCGTTCGATTGCGTCCGAAAGAAGAAGCGCATATTTCTAGACGCGTTCGGCCGGGAGAGCCGCGAGAAACGAAAGAATCTGCTTCGATACCGTATCGATGTAATAATCGCGGATGAATCAAATTATGGGGTGAACGTGGTCAACGTTATGAACTCGCAACTCGCAGGAATTATAGTAGCCGAAAGTAGCTGCATAAGGAGTGTAATGCCTGCGTAATGACCGGAAGAGTTTCTGAAAATAAGTCGAGGCGAGTGGGACGCGAGTCGACAAAATAATCTTCGAGACTGAGCTTCACTCGCCACACAAATTCGCTTGCTTCGTAACAATGGCGTATTAACGTAACTTTGCGTGGAGTAACATATCGTTGCATATGGAAATTGATATATTAAAGATACGGGAACAAACAAGCCTTTGTAAAAGCATAAAAATGTTGATATTAATTTCACGGAGTATTTATGAATATGAGAGTAATTTTTATTAATGCAATACTGAGAGAAATACAAGAAATACTGAGATAGCTGAGATGCATGCTGAAAGTACGTAATATCGAATTATCAACACTGCCGATAATAATTAACCAAAACGGTAATAATTAACCGTTTGCAATATCAATGAAGGACAATAGCGTGTGTGTAATGTTATATTTCGAGATTCCGTATTGGTCCTCCAAGCACACAGAATTCGCAAGGTTAATTTGCAGGGAGAACCGAAATTCCGAATTAGATAATTAAAATCGATTAAACTCGTTTATTTATTCATTTATTACTTTATTTGTCGAACATATTGTATCAAAGGGATATTTCTCATATACAAATATATAAAATAAAGTAAAAACATTACCAATGACATAGGATTCCAGATGATTTCTATCATTTCTAATTATCTTTTACACACACACATTGTACTCGTACTTAACTCGAGTTCTCCAAATTGAGAGCTCCGATACATTCTACGGACGCAGCATCGATCGGGGATTAAAAAAGCAAGTACCACGTAAATCAACTCGGTGCGCTAATTACGTGATATCTCATTCAAACGTCGTCCGGCAATTCCTGCTCGCCTCCGCCTCGCGCGCCGAAATCCTCCGACGCTTTGTACCTCGTTTTGTACCTTGACAGTCGCGTTACAGAACGGAGTTATCGGCAGCCGTTCTCCGGCTCCACCTTTCCTCGGTACCCGGCGCTTCCTGCACGCGTACGCCGACGCACACTCGATCCTGTTTGCAATCAGTGTTACACTATAGCACATAAAGTCGATCATGCCGCGCCAATCAGATCCTCATCCCCGAGCCTATTCATGCTCATATTCTCGCTCGATCGCGGCCGGTCGGCTGATCGGGCTCACCCCGTGATACATATAGCTTATTATTATTCCTCGAAGCTGTCCAATTACCTTAGCCAGCGCCGCAATTCGCGCTAATGGATCGAGAAGCACGGCACGTCGTCGTCGTGGCGAGCCGCGGGGGGAATCGCCATGGAGCGGCGCGGCGCACGGCGGCGCGTTCCTGGATTTCTTTGGCGGATTTCCAAACGCTCCGAACGGCCTGAACCCGCCCCGGAGGAAAAGTTACGTTTACCTAAGGTTTCGATCCTATTTCCGTACGGGTCGGTGACCCGGTCTCTTTCCCTTTCTCTCTCTCCTTCTTCCTCCTCCGGCGATCGCTCTCCCGTGTGATTTCTCGCTCGCTCGTTCGTTCGTTCACTCACTCACTCGTTCACGGCGCCCTTCATCACTCTTTGTCTCCTACTCTGTCTTTCACTTTTGCCGTGTAGTGCCTCGCGCGTGCTGTTTTCTCTTTCTCTCTTTCTCTCAGCGCCATTTCTCGCCTCGCCCTTCGTTCTTCCCCCCCTTCTCTCTCTCTCTTTCTTTCTTTCTTTCTCTTTCTCTCTCCCCGGGAGAAGTTTTACTCGGCTGTCTTCATCGTCCTATCTACGCACTCGTTTATTCGCTCCCTTCGCACCCGCTGTCTCTCATTTATCCATTCAATCTATCTGTCCTTCTTCAGCTCAGGTTTGCATACACCGTTTTTCTCCCTCTCTCTCTCCCTTTTCCGTTTCTCTCCGCAGCCGTCTCTTGGCCTCGCACAACCGACACAAACCTTTCAACGTTTCGCGTTGCACTATACACCTGTCAGGCGTCGCGTAATTGTGAAACGACTTTATAGCTTTGACTGATATCCGCAAAGGGACACGGCGAAGTTTCCTTACGTATGTCTAAAACTGGACGCTCTCTTTTAAGCGCGATGGACGACAGATATCGCGCATCCGCGAGATGTCGGATATTTTTAGCCGCCGCTCCTCGCAGTCGCATGCATTCGATCTCTACTTGCGCGTATACATCTCGGCCCGAGAGTGGAGGGCACTTCGGAATCGTCCTACGAGGATTATCGAATGACCAGCGATAACGTCGAGCCATTCTTTATTTACGGTTGGCGGAGGGAATTCACTCGCTGTATTATATTTGATTGATATTTTAACGACAAAACAAGACTATCAAATATACAGCATCATGCGTTACAACTCGGATGTTACGATCTCAACATGGACATGTTAATAGAAACTTTTACGCACGATCGGTTTCGAATTAATTCCCGCGAGATACGCGGCGCCTGTCTCACTGCGTTCCCGTTACCCTTTCTTTACGCATAACTACACTTACCCGCTGGTATAGATAAATCATCGACTTTTTTTTTATTCCCGCTGAGAAATGTCGTATACGATGAAGTTATGCGCCGGTTGCATCGTATTTTTCATATCTGGTGCCACGAAGGAGGCCGATCGGTCGATTAATTACATGGCAGCGATCGCTCAATAATTAATGCCGGAGCCGCGAGATTCTTCGAGCGTTCGACGTGAACTCCGGGTGGCCCGTACGAATATGCTTGTGTACGCGCGCATATGTAAAAACCACGCCTTCTTCCCGCATGCTCGGGCATCATTAATTAGTCCATTCCGTAATTTCTAGCGTGGAATGTGAACGAGACGCAGCGCTTAAATTCCAACGCATGTACGCCGATATAATATTCAATTTGTGTGTTGTTGAACACACGCACACGCGTGCGCGCACAATTGCACGTCTACCGAAAGTGGAACGTGTCCCTCTGTAAATTTCTCGGACAGAATCGGGACCGATCTTATCTTACAAGTACAAATCGAAATCGAACGATTCCCATCGCGACTTCGAATATCGAATAACTCTTTCGCGGGTAGCACGTGGTAGCTACATTTTAAATTAAAATGAACTCACGAATCAAGTATTTTAATTCCCGTCCGTCGTTAAGCATTTCCGTGTGTTTGATGACCAATCAAAATATTGGATCGTCATAAATAACTTCCGATGAGGAACGAAGAATCATTTCGACGGACGCTTACAAAAAAAGCCGATAGGTTGCTTTTTATAATTGAATGCTTATGAATAATATTAACATTTATTAATATTAATAAAACAGAAACGCGCGTATATGTGAATACAATAAATTTTATATTTTTTTGTACAAATATATAATTATACGAAGTTTGTGGAATTCTTTAAAACTTTGCGTGCAATTCTAAAATAGACTTAAATAAAAAAAAAATAGATAAATTTGTACGAGAATCAATTTATAAAGAAAGAAAATTGGAAGTTACTTTTTACTCAATAATGTTTATTATTACCGCGTCATTACCGTAAAAACCGACGGTGCGTTTTCTCGAGAGTCACGTTAAATAAAGGAACTGCCGTGAAACAAAATTTGTCTGCGTCGTAGTCTGTCTAGTCTAGTGTCGCGTATCACAAAAACAGCAAAATGTCGCGCAAAGGAATTCTACAGCGTCATTTCGCCTCCGTCATTCTTTGTCCCTCGGCTCCTCGATGAAGAAACGGCCGCTATTTTCGATGCGACGCGCTAATCATTAATTAGCTCTCTCTTTAATCACCGGTCCGGCCGGGACGCGTCGATCGTTTTTGCTACGCGACGATGAAGTTCGCGGCGGCAACGACGACGACGACAGGATGCGCTGGAATGTCGAAGCATAACCATCTTCGCGAGAACAACGATAATTCATTTGTAAGTTTCTCCGGTCGCGTCGAGCGGAAATCGACGAGTCTGCTCATACGTGGTGACATATATACATATTACATACACACGCACGCACGGACTCGCACACACACAATATGTATATATGTTTCAACATTCTCCAACTTGTCTTGTTCTCAATTCCCATATAGATGATTCCGTTCCGCGCTTTTGTTGAAGGATTAGGAAGAAGATGCGAGCAAATTTATATAAAGAAGAGGAAAAACCGAATGAAAATGACATTTTTAGTATTCCTTTCCGATAAGAAAACTTCGACACTGTATAAGCACCCGATTATCCCGAAGCCAGCTCCACACAACATGGCGAATGCATGCGCCAACATTGATCAATATAACGTCGGCTGTCCAAATTTCTTATTTGTTAATTCCTTTTTTACATAAATTTGTTAGTATCGGCCCAACGTTTGTTGGTACCACGTTCTCGATGTCGTTCGGAGGCGCTACTCTCTACGGGCTTTTTCATCAACTCGACATCGATAACTGCTGCGTTTAGCGGAACGGACCGCTCGATAAGCTCGATTATTGTTTAGCGAACTCCGCAGGACTGACATGTACTCGCGGATATCTAGCCATTAGGTCACGCGACTCCAAGTGCCATTCGCTAAAAAGCGGAAGTATCTGCGCGGCTGCTCGTGCGCAACGTGCCATCGATAACTTCACGGTATTTATCCCGGCATTCAATTACGGAGTCGTTAAACGGCTTGACCCGCGCGCTCTCTCCCTCGGGACGACTTTTTGCGTCGCGGGTTCGCGACGGAAAACGTTGATACCCGAGACGGATATTAATCACGCGCGACACGCCGATTTAGTTGTTCGACGTCGAACGCGTCTCCCGCGGCGGCATCTTTTCCTCGGGAGGAGCTATTTCGCGGAGGAAGGAAGGAAGTAAGGGTCGACCCGATGATCCGCGCCGTTACGCCTGGCGTCGAGCTTAGTTTCGCGTTCGGGGGGGNGGGGCACCGTCGGGGAGCAGCGACCGTCGCGTCCCCGCGCGATAATCATCGATATTTTCTCTTCCGCATACCGATTTCGCGGCTGAACGTGACCCGGTGGGCAGAAATTGCGGCGTGCGGTCGATACTCGATACGATAATGGGCAACGACGCAGAGAAATTTCTCTCCGTGGCCCCGGATACGGCGTGACGCCGCGACGCTACGTGCCCGCAGGATTCGAGGCTGCCGATTTTGCGATAGAAATCAGAAGAAAAACCGGCGGAGACGGCGTGATCGAACGAACAAACAACGTTCGAGAAAGCAAGCGTCGAAGCCCGTAGTCTCGGCGCATTTCCCAGCGCGTGATACCCTTTGTCGAGGTCGAGGCGGCGAATTTGTATCGGACCACTCTAGCTGCGGACGAACGGCACATCGAGAATATCGACACTCTGGCGCTTAGATTGTCAAACTGTCGCGCGTTCAAAGGTTCGCTCGCTCGGCCCGTCACTCCTGTCATACGTGGTCCGATGGGCGATCGAGTGCTCGGGAAAAGTGGAGCGACGAAATGACTCTAATGTAATCGTCCTCGGAGATGCTTCAAGGTTTCCATGTGGGTTCTTTATTACTCAACCTATTCGTTAATGATATTGAAAGCTTTTTTTTTTTTACCAAATTCCAAACGTCTGTTCTATGCTGACGATCTCAAGATATTCGGGCGAATTGATAAACTTGCCGACGCTCTTCTTCGACGGTAAGACTTAGATAATATTGGTGCCTCGCAAGTAAAGTTAATTTTCATCCGGGCAAATGTCGTGTTCTCTGAGAGCTTCTCAGGAAAAAGACCCTTTTGATCAAATAAATAAATTAATTAATTCTCTTCGACGGATGGCGAATCGACGCGATCGCGAGATCTCGTGTTCTCAGAGGAATTGCTCGGAGCATGTACGCGCCCGTGAAGACGCGTAACGTCGCGTGTCCTCTCGCCGTGCCCCATTGAGGATCCCTCCTGTTTGTTCTGCACTTTAATAGCGCGTCCGCGATACTCGCGACGTGGACACGCGGAGGAACGCGGCCCCTCCGTTTCTCCCTCTCTCCGCGTTCCTCATCCGGCCCATCTTCATCTTCCTCTCGTCCTCGCTCTCTCCCTCTCGCTACCCGTCTCGCTCGCGCCGCCGCCCCGGCCCTCCAGGATTCGAGAAGACACAAGCCGCCCACTGAAGAACACGTTTCCCAAGAGCAACGTCAATATTGACGCATTCTCGGCGCAAATCGACAAATGCGTTTTGCGCTTCTGGAACTCACGCGATACAAGCCCGGATCGCCTCGCGATGGCTTTCGCTCGAACGGAGCTGAAAAAGGCGGCGGCCGTGCGTGTTTACGCGCGTTCATCCGGGAACTCGTCGTTTGGAATACCTCGCGCGTTCTCTTCGAACCTGCGCCATCGAACGTCTCCGACGTCTAATCGTGCTGGCAACGCAAAGAAAATGCTTTTTGCATTCCAGTCGGAGTCAGAAATCAGGTAGAAGCGAGGACAGGTTTGGAATTGCGCGACTCGGTCACGGGTGGTACGTGTGGAAATTAAATCAAGACAGATCAGTCGAGAGAACGATAATGCATTGACTGATATTCCCGGTCCGTGTTAAACGGTCTTCGCGACTCGCTCGATATCCCGGCCGCATTTTCGCTGAAACGATCGCGTATGCTGATACTGTCGTCTTCCTGACGATACCGTAAGGGAACAGGAGCGATAAAAAAAAAAGAGCCTCGCAGCTTGTAAGTGGCGAGAGAGCGCCTGTGACGACAGCGATACTAATTTCACCTCTGCATTCCATCGGCGCGTTGGCTCGCCGCCTTGAGGCCGCCGTCGACGAGCGAGGTGTGTCTTGAAGCGGCTGCAGTCTCGCCGAGAAACGGAATTTTTATTGCTATACCGAGAAAAATGAGGGAAACGACTCGAGAAAAGCGTTTGTCTCGGTGTATCGCGACGCGCGCTAGAGAAACGGTGGAAATTTCTATCGATACGAAGAGGAGGCGAAAGCGCCGCAACTCCGCCGTGAATCGCGGCCGAATCAATCTCACGTATATTTTATCGCGGCCGTCCATTTGTCAGAGCGATAACGTGCGAGGGGAACTCACGTCGAGCGGTCGAGCGAATTATTTCTTCGCGGGGACCTATCCGTTCCCGAGTCGAAACTTTAAATTCTACATTAAGTCTTCGAACGGAGAAAACGGAGGTAACTTCTCATTTGTAACATCAAAAGAAGCACGATAGAAGAAGACTTTCGAAGACTCAGGTCCGTATTTTGGACTCCCTTTTACAAAAGCGCATCTAAAAGTGGCTTAGGCCGCATTCAATCCACTTTTAAAAGAAAGCTCAAAATACGAGCATTTGTGTAAAACTAAATAGACTTGATGTAGAACTGAAATTTCGACTCGTTTCGCGCAGAGAGAGAGAGAGAGAGAGAGAGAGAAAGAAATTCGAACGCGTGTTCAGAGCACCGCGTCGAATTCGCAGCGTATCGCAACGTACATGATCGTGACACGGACATAAAAAATGGACGACACGGTAGCGTAATTTAATTTACTTTGTACTCCCGAGCGCGGAATTCCAGGAAGGAACGCGGATCCCTCGACGGCACGCGGCCGTGGATTTACTCGACGAAATTCTAATCTCCGTAAACACACGTATTAATCACGCCTTAGGAATCGCCGTGTCGGCGATTATCATCCGCGAGTAATTAGATCGTGTACTTATTAACGAGAACACCGATGCGCATCGAGCTTAATGGCCGTTGCCTGGCGCGCTTGTGATTACCGGCCGATATAATTGCCCCGATGACCTTAAAAGCGGCGTGTACCGGGGCATCGAGCGGTTTCGAAAGTTGGAAAAAGTGCTCGGCCACGTAATTTCGTCGTGGAGCGTGGCTGACATTTAGAACACCCGTTACAACGACATTCACCCGTCGTCGTCGTCATCTTCGTCGTCCTCGTCGCTACCCACGCTAACCACGTCGCGCATGTCGCGTAACGGACGCCGTTATTAATGCGCGTAATTATTAATCTATACGTATTTATGTAATAATTAATGAGCGATCGCGCGACGGCCCGTTGCGAGCGAGTGCGCGCTCCACGCGGAACACGAATGTCGAGGAGTTATCTATCAACGTCCTACTTCGGCGTCGTTCTTATGCTTCTACCCGGGCGACCCTAATGTCATGAGAAAGAGGCGTGGACCGCGCGCGCGGAAGAAAATTCAGTCCTTATTAGCCGTGTGGGACGACCGACGCTCGATCGCTTCTTACCGTTGTCTTCTTCTTAAAAGACGTCGATTGTGCGCCATTAATTACACACCTTGCGAAACTTTTTGGATGCCGGGAAGCTCGAGAAGCGCGAGGAATTCGGAAGAGAGAACTCGGAAACGACGGAGAGCGGGTTCGCTCGGAAAGTTTCGTGCGGCAAAAAAAAAAGGTATCGGACTAAAGCGAGAGCTAAGAAAAAAAGATTCGTAGGCGTGCTCGTTAATTGCTATTCCTGGGAAGCAAGCGAAAGAGAGAGGGTAGAGAGAAAAAGACGGAGGAGTAGGTAGCACGAAGGACGAGGCAGCGTGATATGTTTAATCAGTCCCGCGATACGCTTTGCTTACTTCCACGTCGTTCAACTGTAAATATATACTCTATGTGGTAACGTATTATGTAACTTAATACACGATGCGTGAATAATCCGTAAAGAAATTCGCGCTGCCGTTTCAAAAATAACAATAGGTTACTTAAAGGTAAAGGAGCTCGAAGGTGGATAATTAATTTGTCTGTCTTTAATTTCCGATAGAAGACAAACGCAGAAACCGATTTATGCTGTAGAACAGTTATATGAGAAAAGAAGAAATATATACGATAGGGAAAAGGGTATAAATATGGGGTGAATTCAAACGTTAAAAAAAAATGTTTAAAATCTAAATATTGAGTGAATAATCGTCAATAATGTTAACATATACACAGCACACGTATTTCCAAATAATTAACCTACCATTTCATATTTTAATTTTAGTACCATTTGACACGTAGGAGCTAATATTTTACATTTAACGATATACATTCGAAAAATTTGTAAAATCTTACGTTGTGGTTACATTGTACTTTCGTAAAACGGAATATTTGTTTACACGGCTGCGTTATTTTAACGTCAACGCTCTCAAGTAACCTAAATGGAACCTAATTTTCTAATGAGTGTAACTATCGAAAGTTTCAAGCAATGATTTTAGTATAAATACGAATTTCATATTATAATCCTGCTTCATATTTATACGTTTTCCCCTGCTTATGTATCGGTTGAAATTCTTTTATGTTAAAAATTATTGGAAACATTGCACACCGAATGAGGCCGCGTTATATTTCGCGCGGAAATAACTTCACAGAAAAGAGAAACGCGCGGATGTTACATACGGCTCTGCCCAATAATATGCACGTTAATAAATCGCAGCAGAAATCGTAACGATCTCTTTATACGATTGTATACGTCGCAAATAATCAGTGGCTTTTTCTTACATGTTCCGTAAAAATAACCGTTTTATCGCACGCTATTACTTATTTATAACTCGCCAACATATAGTGCGAGCTCTCTTTCGGCTTTCACGGATTAATAAATTAGCTGTGAGTCTCGATTGACTATTGCGAGATCCATTTTCGCTGGAAATGTAGGTCAAATGCAGATCGAATCGCACGTTCATTTACCAATATCGGAATAACGAAGAGGGTAGTTCTCAGCACGGAACTTTATTGATTTATGTTATCGAGCGTGAATACCGGAGAGAGAGTGAGAGGAAAGTAATTTATTTAGACGTTTCACCGCGCAGAGAAAGAAACGTACAACGTAGTTTCTCGTTTTTTTTCTTCTCGACGTCGCAATTCGACGCGGCTGCGATTAGCGAGCGAACTCGCCGTAAAACATCGCGATCGTGAAACATCGCGGATGAGTTCAATGAAGACAAGAGTCGTGCTCGCTCGCGAGGTAGACGACGGCGTTCGGCTGACTTCTAGTACCGGTTTAGGACGTGGTCACACGTACAACGTGTGCTTCCAAGTAAGTCCCGTGGCTGAAGTTGCATGAGAATGAGCCTACGCTGACCAAAACGAGCATCCGAGACGACCGGCTCGGCCCCCGGATGGGTTCTCCCTTTTCTTCGGGATCTCGTCTCGGAATACCGTACCGTTCCTTCTTGCGAGCCGCTTCCGATGAAGCCTTCTTTATGCCGCTCTTCGGGCGGCTCGTCGCTCTCCACGCTCTTCTGGCTAAGTGTCGATTCGAGGAAAGCTACGAGTCGAATAATGCATAACGGATTCTCGGTCTAGCGAGGCGATTTCGCGCCGGGGCAAAAATAATCTTCCTTTCGCGTTCTCGTGGGTGGCGGTGCGCATCCGAGGATATCGCGAGGAAGTCGCGCGCTTAAACCGCGGCAAAAAGGAAACGACCGATGCATGCTCGCGTTCACGGCAGTGACGCGAACATTTATTTATATCGTTACGAAAATACATTTCCGTTGATCATATTTACCGTGGCGGAAGTAAGAGTGAAAGTATGCTGTCGTTGAAATTATTATCTCTCTCTCTCTCTCTCTCTCTCTCTTTCTCACTTTCCTTTTCTCTCTCTCAAAATATTGGAGTAATTTCTCAAACGTCGCGAGGTTTTGTCCACATGATTTTTTTTCGTACGCGAAACACGAAGTCTCGATGAGCAAAATAGCGTAAATCACGCGCAAGTGGCCCTCAGGATTACCACAGATCGTTTCGAGAAGATACGCGAAGCTTCCGAGAGGAGAGAGGGCGTCATGCTTCTCAAGAACGGTGAAGAAGCGCGGAGGCGGCGTCAAAGGTGGGAACCTTCGAGGAATCTTTAATAAACACCACCATTGTATGCTAATCCATAAATATGCTCTGACTATGGTGCAAGCTTGCGTACAAACCAGCTGCGCATGCCTGCGTACACGTGCGGTTCCTCTCGGCTAATCGCGGGCCTCTGGACGAATGCTTGAGAAAAAGACAAGTGAAAAATTTTACAATGTGTGCCCCGCGTAACAATACATCCTCTGTGCCGACGAAAATCACGACGTTGTTAAAGTTGCCGAAAATGCGCGTTGCGTCTCACAAGATCGTCTCATATTACTATTTTCCTTTCATTATTATTCTCTACCTGAATAGTGCGCTATGTTGTAAAAGAATTAAGTTCCTATACAACAATATTTCACCCTTTTCCCACCAATTTCAATTTTTATTACTTATATAGCCCGTTTTTAACCTGTTCATTTTTATGCTCATGCAATTACCGCTTGGCAACTATAGCTATAATTTTTCATCTCGTAACTGTAATCTCTTTTGTTTCACCATCAGCCAACTCATTTGTTTAGCCATTATCGGACGGAATCTAGTGAACGTTACGTTACTGGTTAATAGCGATGTTAAACACAAATTTATATCTCGTAACTAGACACCCACGAGGTTCAATTTCTTCCAGAGTATCGAGAGTTTAATTGTTTTTATCATCGCGATATATAGGATCAGCTTTTTACGAGACATTCTTCTCGAAATCTTACTCTTTATATTATTCTTTCTGTATATTACAAAAGAATATATTATATCAGGTATCATTCTTTCTCAGGAAATGATTTTAGTAAAACAGCTTCGCCATGAATATCTTCTACGTGTTAAATAAATCTACGAGGTTTTTATCTCGCGATAATATTCAATAACATTGTTAAATCTAAATGAGAGAATAGGTCATGGCAGTCGAAGTTTGCGACCGTTTGAAAATAATTATTTTATTACCAAGTTCAGAGCGCCGAAGCGAAACGTTGCGGAACTTTCTTTCGCGAAGGAAAACTCCGGGGCTTTATCGAGGACGAAGTTTTCCACGGCGTCTACGAGGAAACACGAGGCTAACGGGAAAATTCAATTCGCCGCGAATTTAATAAGAAGTCCACGATCGGATTTGTATTACGAGAGGCGCGAGACTTTATTTATTGATAAAATTAAATACTGTCTCGTTTTGTTGTATATATTGCTCTTCCGTTTAAATCGCTCCTCGTCGTTAAAGAGATCCGTGCGCTTTTGATTCGATGAGGTACTCTTATTATCCGTGTTCTCCGCGACTAAATTTATAAATGATATCCTTATTTCGGACATCTTTAATTCCAATGAGTCTGCAAGCAGATTGTTCGAGTTATATTAATTACTATTTACACTTTGGATTAATAGAAAAAAATTGTGCAGGAAGCGTACACAGTAAAAGAATTTTGTGTTACAAACGGTCCGCTTAAATTTTTGTGTTACTTTAACAAGGTGGATATATTAAAAAGTAATATGTTTCAACAATATATTAATTTAACATATATTTGTGAATTTTTCAACGTACTCCCCATGTCAAAGTAACACAAAAATTTCAGTGGACCGTTTTTAATATAAAAACTCTTACTACGTATTCGGGACATGTGAAGTGTGTTAAATTCAACGCAAAATTGTTTACTGTGCCGGCACATGTATTATAACATTTAGCAGTCGCGACTGGCGCGGGTACTATTGTTAAAATATAGTAGGGTAATTTATCCGGGTTCCGTCGCCGAGACTTCGCACCTCGAGGAAATCGTGTCGAGCTGATTGCGAAAAACAACGGCGAGCGCGCAAGCGTTGCGGAGCGTCGTTTATCGGCAACGACCGTTGTGCAGCGGTGGGCGAAAGGGAACCCGAACGCGAAAGGGTAGAGCGCGGGGCTGGCTGTGCCTATTTACTAGCGGCACGTAATGCGCGATTTATGTAGCACGTGTTTCCAATGTCAGTGCGAGCGAGCGCGCGCGTCCATTGTGCACGGACCGTGTACGAGGAGTCGCGAGTCTAGGAGGAGGAAGAGAGAGAGAGAGAGAGAGAGAGAGTCGATTAGAGGCTCGCGCGATATGAAGCGCGCGCGTGTATCGATGGCGTGCCGGGGGATCATTGAATCTTAAGTGATCGCTCGCACCTTATTCACGCCCCGGTTCGCCTCCCCGAACCACGACTGCCTGCACTATTAGAGTATTTTTCAAACGGCGGGGAGCATCTACTCTCGACGTTGTTGCACCTTGTTACTCCGAAACGACCGCGAACCGGTGCGAACTCGTATGGCGGCTGGAAAGTAACGGCAGGCCAATTTCCAGAGAGACGGTTGTTCGAATATCTGATGTTTTAGTTAAGTTAGACCTTCTTTGATATCCCAAAATGCAATTACAGTTGAATTTATTGTGGTGATGAATTTGTCTATAAGATAAAGAGGGAAGCTGCGTGTATGTAAAAAGAAATATTCGTACCTGTCATGAGTTAGATTTCTCAGTAATATTTCTAACTTGGGCTATATTAATCCTGAGAGCAAGACTCGCAGTCTTAACGCTGAAGTAACAGACCTGCATCATGGGAGAAATAGCAAAGATCGTGATATTTTGCATTTTCTTTTTGGTCTTTTATGAATTATTGGATTTATCAATTTTTATTTTGCGACGTTTTGCTACAACAGCAAAATTATTTTTCCGCGCAACAAATCTTTTTACCGTTTGCGCGGTAACTGACAAATTCGCTGTACCAGCAAATATTTTCTGCCACACTCACAATACGTCATAGTTACCTTGTAAGAACTACAATCCCCAGAAATGAGAGCTATCGGCTCCGTTTTGCTTCAAAATCAAACGTCGCCCCGATTCCGCATTCGAGGGAGAAGCTCCAGCTATTCTTCGCCCCGAGCTCCTAGCCGGGGTGAAGCTGAGAGGCGTCACGTGGGCGAGAGAAGCGCGAAAAGCGCGCGGTATTTTCCGCTGGGCGGATCGACGGTGGCGCGCGCGGCCGGTTCCTTCCTCGCTTTGAAACGACGCGGGCCGCCTGCGGCGTTCTCTTTGTCGCACCGACGACAACTGCAATGAGACATAAATTGCAATTAGCACCACCGTATTCTGCGACGCGCGCGCGTCGACGCAGCGCTATGCCGGCGCGCGCAGCAGCGGCCGCGTTCCTCTCGCGGTTGTGCGGCCACCGGTCTTGGAGAACCGGCCGGGACTACAATGCGGGATCTCGGAGACCTCTAACGAAGCCTTGCCGCTGTGGTCGCCGCTGTTCGAGCGAAATACAATCGGCGGCACCGCTGCAACGATACCGCGCGCTCCGCCGCTTTTTAATTCTGCCGCGCGATCGCGCGCCAGGAATGCATCCGGTGCCGCGTTTCTCGGACGAGGTTCATTCCTCGACTCGTTCGCCGCGCATTCTCCGTCATACGTTAACTCCGACTTGCGATTCAGCTCGCTCGAGCGGTGCGGAAACCGCTGCCAAGAATTGACGAGTAATGAGCATGCTCTCCGGCAAAAATTGAAGATCGACTCGTGTTCGGTTGATCACCCGATAACAAGAAAGTTTAAAACGCCTCGGTTCTGTGTTCATCCGTATCACCGGATAGAGATGGCGGACGATAAGTCTGAAGAAACAGTATCGTGTAACTCTGATTTCTAATCAGAATATTACAATGATATTTTATGTGGAATAAGCGTATCAGCCGGTACGAGAATTTCTACAATATGTCATCGGTCGCGAAAGTTAACGGAAGAAGTCGGAGCGAGCGCACGTTTGCGATAAACGAGTTTCTAACTTTGTAACTCGATGAAAGATGTTGCGATATCACGGAAACCTATATTCTAAATAAAACGAGCGTCTAATCGAGAGAGTATCGATATTATTAATGATACTAGTATTAGAAGAAAAATATCGATACTTGTACCGACGAAAAGCTTAAAATTAAAGGAAATATAAAAATCAGAGAAGTGTTTGCAACGTGTTTGTTTTGCAAACTACTTTTTTACGGTTTCGTGAATCTATGCGCAATAATCTTACTATAGTGTAAAGATACTTTTACCTTCTGCACGGGACTTTCTATAATTTGTGATTTAAAAGAAGGATGTGTTATAAAGCCAGACGCGATACGCGAGATACGGATGGAAATCAGAGGGAGATCCTAAGAGCGCATGGGAGATGTCCTCTGAATTTTTCGCGCACGTCCGTTAAATCGTCGCCGCACTTACGGGCGCTTCTCTCCGAAGTCTACGGGCCTTAAGCACCGTAATAAGAAGTCCCACCGTCACTCACGCGCGCGGGCTCACGAGCTCGTGTAACGACATTCCATCGAGGTTGCAACAAAGGAGAGAAGCCCACGGTAAAAATTCAGAAACAACTCTATATCGCCGGCATAAGTCACGGTAGCGCGGTATCGGGATCACAGGTAGGCTCGCGAGCAACCGAGCGTTCCGCGATGCGATCGACCTGCAACGAGTGCCGATCTGACTCTTACCGAGAACGAGGAGGAACGTCGTAACCGTAGCAGTACGTCGCGTAGCGGGGGAGGACGGAGAGAAAGATAAAAGGAAAGAGAGAAGGAGAGAGCGGACGAGCGTCGAACGACGTCGAGTCGCATCACGAAGAGACAATAGAAAGAAGACGCCTACTGTGGGGCTCTTGTTAGGCGGAGCTATTATCATTAATTAAACAGCGCTGGCGCGCTATCTCAGCTCGCGTCGTCGTCGTCTTCGTCGTCTCGCCGATGCCACGGTATTAAGACCGCGCGACACCGCGAGAAGACCTCCTCGAGTCGCAGCTCGTTATCGGAGAAATGTCGAGGGATCGATCATCGTCGTTTCCAGGCTGGACGTTAACTGGCTGGCTAAGATCTGCAGCTTAGGAGCAATTCGCGCCGTGATCTCGGTCGCGTGCCTCTCGCTCGTGGCGTGGATGAAAGCGAGGTAAACGCGTGAACGCAGCAACGACGCATCGTAAACGCGCTCGATCGTCGCACTTACGATCATCGCTTGTTGCGAAATTTTAGTGCAATCGCCTCGTGCGATCACGGAGAATTTAATAGCAGCCGTTATAACTCGTCCGGTGGTCCAAATTGCGATAGTTGTTAGGGAAAATGAAACATCCTTGCGAAGTTGCCTCTTTCCTACCCTGAAAATTTCCTTCCACGGCTTCTCAGCTAATTAGGAATGTTACAGGTTAATTCTCCTCGCTCTTAAACGGTCACGATTACACGCGCCTACCTTCGATCGGCTCCTGATTAAATCCGGAATCAATTATTCCGGTGTTTGCGTGAGCACGGATACGCGCACAATGCAGCGCGATACGCCCGAGGCGACTTTGAGTCCAGCCGCTGGACTATGGCGAGCCTAAAAAAAGTGACCAAAATTTCATTCGGATAATAGCACGGAAGAATATTTTCTATTGTAATATGCAGCTCTTCTTATAGCTTTTTCTACAATTTCACGATAGTTGTATAATTACAGTAAAATTATTTGAATCTTTTAAATATAGAGTTTCTGTACAATTAATTCTATTTGAAGGTATTTCGAAAATCGTTAATTTTGTTACACATCCAAGAGTAAAATATCTGTTAATTTCTTTCATTATTTTAAGACGAAGACGAAAAAGATTTGCTTTAAAGAAAATAAAGAGCAAACCTTTCGTTCAAAGAACTAAACCTTGGTTTTTGCGATCGAAACATTTGTTCGCCCATATCTAAACGATAATTTAGTTAAACCAAGCAGGCCTCTCAGTGCGCTGCTTAACGCGACGCAAAGACGTCTCGCGACACAGGCGAAATTGGGCGAGAACGTCGCGGGGATATTCCTCCGTGGCGCTCTCGCGACACGACTAGCGATTATTCGTTCCGCGTTTTCGCGTTCCGGGGTGCGGATAAGAGCGGAATGCTTCGCGAACGGCCTAACGCCCGGTTCTTAAGGCGCGCCGCGTCAAAATATCGCGCACAAAAGCATCTCGTTCCGCGTGCCACGAGAGCGCCGTCGCCGATCGGCACGCGCAGCTGCCGATTATGCAAACCAGTTCGAATAATTAAAAATCACCGCCGCGGCACGAGAAGTACGGTAAAGGGCCGCTTGCGCGCGCGAGAGAGTCACGGCGATTTTATTCGTCCCCGCCGTCTCTCTCGCTCGCGCGAGCCGGATCGCGCTCCCGATTCGCACGAGCGCGCGATCGCACTCCTCTCGCGGAAATTCCACGTGCCGCCCGCGGTACCCCCTCCGATACTCAGCCGGAGGTTGTTTACGAGGCGAGGTATTACTCTCGAATTGTTGTCCCGCGAGACCACTTCCCACAGAGCCGGCGATTAAGCGCTCTATCGGGGGCTACCAGGAAGCGGTAGACCACTTCCACGGATTCGCCGCCGCTCGTGCCGCCTTAATCCAACACACACCCTGATCCTCCGTCGTATATTTTAGGTCGGTGCGCGCACGTTATCGCGATCGAACGAACTTAAACTCGGTGTTGCGGACTGCTGCGTTTGTACCGATATATAGGAATCGCGGAGAAATGTGTGCGGCTCAGGGACGATTATGAAAACCTGTGACGCACGTGTGTGTTGAATCTTTTAGCTATTTCCACTCTTGTCTTTTGCGTACGCGAAACTTTACGCCCGCTCGATATTTACCCGACGTTCGGTACGCGCAAACAAATTAGCGTCAATTTAAGATTTATTCTCGTGTGAGTAAGAATATGTGATCTTCAAGGTTACGGTTCCACGGACCTGGAAAACCGGGAAAAATTGTGGGAATTAAAATTGGTCGGGGAAAATCTGAAAGTGTCGAGATAAGATATAGAAAAATCTAGAATCTCGAACTTTGCTCACAATTCCCTTAAATGCTTTTCATTCTAAAGACTTATAATTTTTTTAAATATCGTATGTGTAAGCGAGCCTCATTTTCATATAAAATTATATATTCTTGCCTATATATGAGAATATAAGTCTTGGATTGATACTGATTTTTTATTCTACATGTATTCGCCAACGTCAGTCTACATTCTCGTATCGCGCGGCGTGCAGCACCGACTCGGGGCACCGTAGTCGTTTACTTCCGCGGATACGATGTGTATGTGTATGTTCTGCGCTCGAGCCGACGTGCACCTTCCACGGCGAACTTTACGTTTATATGCACCCGTCCGCGACGGTATCCGGATAACAACACAAGCCAACCACACGTCGCCGAATCGTGATCCTAGGAGACCCGAAGTCGATGTCGCGTCCCCCATCAAAGCCAGAAGTTCTCGACTTCGTGAGGTCGAACGCTTCTTGCACGCGAGCTGACATTTATAAAGGATGAGATGCCGTTCCCGTATCGTAGCCGCTGGTTCCGCCTTCGTTTCCTCGTTCAGGGACCACACTAAGCGCGCTGGATCGTAAGGTATTCGAGATACAACGTATTCCGGCTCGCGTACAGCGCAAACATCGCAACGGCTCCACGCTGATGATCCCATCTTTCGATTTTTCGTGAACATTTAAATATGAGCTTGCGAAAGAAATATTCATTATTTCGGTAAATAAGTAATGTGTCATGTGCCAGTGAATGGCGACAAATTTGGATTACAATTAAATATTAATACAATTAAATATTAATTAAATTAAATTTCAATCTCGATTTCGGTGGACATTCAATCTAAATTAAATATTTTATACTACCATCTTGTTCTAGCTAGCCTCTCCCTACTTAAAATGTCTAGGAAAGATATATAGTTATGCTCTATTTATGCATTCTTCGAAAATGAAACGCGCAAAAACTTTGCATTCTATTTGTCACGACAGAAACAGAATTTTTAACGGAGCGGCTAGATGGATAGCCAGTCAATTTCCCCACCTACAAATACCTGGTTATTCAGCAAATCAAATATGTAGAAATTATGCGCTAATTATGCGCTCTTATATCCAGGTAATTCCCAGTTTTGCAACCTTTAAGGGATTCCTCTCTTGACGCGAAAAACATAATCGCAATAGAATTTTTAAAAATGAAGAAAATCGTTAAATTAATTATATATGATGAAATCTACGATTATGCGTTTATATATATTCAAGTAATTTCGATTATTTTGCTGCAAGCATTAAGAAGTTTCTCTCTGTGGCTATTTCATATTTTCATTCTGATCAACTCTGAAAAAGGTATGATTTATACGTTCTTAAATATGTAATGTGATTGTATAAGAGGAAATCTCATAGGCGTTGAAATTTACATAGCTAATGAGCAAATAGAGGTTCGCTTAATTTATTCTATGGCAGCGTCGTGCCAATTTGAAATGATTGAAGCATACCGATTTTATGATCTGTCCGAACATCGGCGCACATCGGCGGCTTGAGTCACGCACATGTGCGTGCATAAAGTGAGTGAAAATTCAACTTCGTCGATCGACAGTCCGGCAATGTCCGCATCGCGAGAGTTCATCGCGCTTCGGGACTCGCCACCGGCAGCAAGTAGCGCGACTTTGTGGCAGACCGGTTGCACTCTCGGCGGGTCTTTAAAGCACCGCTTCGGCCGATGGAAAACACTTGTTAGCGCGCTCGGCAAGCGAATAAAGTGGTGCCTGTCCGAACTAAATGTAGATACATCTTTTATACACGCTATCGCCAGCATCGCGATCGAGTTCTCTTTTGCTCTCTTTTGTCCTCTCCTCGTCTTCCGCGCGGCTTCCTCGACACACACACACACACACACTCTCTCTCTCTCTCTCTCTCTCTCTCTCTCTCTCTCTCTCTCTCTCTCGCCGTGTGTTTTGCTGACTGCTGGTATATGACTTGTGATCAGGACTTCGTGACACCAAAAACTCATACACACTTCTGAATTTTTCGTACACGAGCGAATATCGGACGCTTTTATAGTACACACACACCCGAGTCGAAATTTCAGACCCAATATCGACCTGAATTTTCTAACATCTGTAGATTCTAGAGGATCAATGTAAGTTTAATTTATGTGAACACTTTAGTCCTATTTAGCGCTTCTAAATAGGGAAACATACAAAATGCTATTTGTAAGTTTTAAGAGGATGACTATAGGCTGCAGACTCTCTAAGTAGACTTTACATGGAATATTGAGGTTAAAAATAGAGCTACAATTTCAGCTGGGAAAGTTAAATAGAATCAAACGACGTTCATATGGGCTACAGGTTATGAAAGTACACGTTAAATCGAATTTTTCGATCGAAAGTAGGATCAAAATTTCAACTCGGGCACGTTTGAAAGAGGAATCCAGGTCCAACAAACACATTTAACGAATAAAAGGGGAACAAAGGCTGCAGAGAGCGACTTCAGTATATAACGATATTCCGAAGTCGGGTGATATTTAAAAAGTTGAGTTCACTTGCGCGCGAGAAATCTCTGCACAACTGCGACATCGTTTTCCAGATAATAACAATAAAGTCACAATTAATGGCAAGATATCGGAAAGATATCGACGAATGTTGATTATGAACGATTTTCTTTGAAAGACACAAAAAATCGCCTCGACCGTCTGCGAAGCAGCCATCACCAGCGGGTTCGTGTCTGTCGGTGCTGGCGACCGCGGAAAATTATGAAATTATCGCGATAAGTGCCAGAACAGGAACCGCGATCGCTATACGTCTTTCCGCGATGCAAGTCACGTAAAAAAAAGAGAGAGAGAGAGAGAGAGAAAACGGGGAAAAACGAGAGAAGCGCAAGAACTAGTTCGTTGGCGGAAGAACTGAGTGGACAGAACGAGCTGCGCGACGGCGCCGCTGCTGCGCCGCGCCGCTCCGCCGCTAATTAGTACCGTACGAGTTAATTATGCCACGAAGCAAGACAATATTGTCTATCTTCTATCTGGCGCTACGAGCGTGCGCGCCCGCTCGGCCTGTTAATAACAGGTAGTCGCAGATTTGCTTAACTAGAGAGTGCTACAGGTGTTCGCAAAAGCGTGTTAGCGGTGTTTCAGCGCGACGCTCGGCAAGCCCCGAGTCATTGATTAGGGAATTAAAGGTCAGGCATAATTTATGTCGCGGCACTTTCACGCCGTCGATGAGGAGAGCAGCTCGTTTCGCCGCCGAACGACGAAAAATACGGCTAATGGACGTGGGAAGACGACGAGTGTAGGAATTTACGGCATGGGCGCGCGCGTTAATGAACAGGACGACAGTGCGCGTAATATAATAAATAAATGTGAAATCCTCGATGGCGGGAACAAATTGCGAGTGAAACGTCTCCGTGGCACGACGGACGTTTACTTTTATCGTTATCTTTTCACCCTATCTATCCCTTATGGCTTTTTACCGCCGCGACTCGCGTGTTTCAATTATAAATCGAGCGCGCGGAATTAACTCGATGCTCGCGTCCAACAGCTCGTCGGGTTTTTCAGACTGCATGTTTTCCACGATGCATGATAGAATATAAAAATATATAATGAAATATTTACACACAATATTTTTTGAAACACAACGAGAATAAAAAGGATCGAATAGGAACACCTGAGCATAAAGTGCTATGTAAATTAATATGATATTCTGCATCGAATACGAATAATAAATAAATATATGTTCATACTTTTTGATCCTTGATATATTTTATATTAACACGTTATAAATATAGGTGATGATAAAAAATATATCTTTTTATTTGAATTTATTCAGACAATGTGTACAATAGATTCGTTAGATTTGTCAAATAAAATTGCCTAAAATACTCATCCAGTTTCGCGGCGCTGGTAATATTTACGAAAATAAAGTATTTTCCGCTTAATATACACCGAGAATCTTCTGCGAGTGGAAGTTCAACAGAAAAAGGACGAATCTCTCGCGATTATCTGACATATGTGCGCGAAACCGTATGTTCCCCTCTCGATTGTACAGAAGAATTCGATAGAATTAATATGCAACGTATGTAGGCGAGCGCTGCACTATTAAAGTGGGATCTACCGAAAAACATGGATCCACAGACAGACGCGGGAATCCGTTGTCGGTGCATGAAATCTCAAAGAATACTACGTCATAGGAAACTCTCGCGTTACAACGTTAATACTGTATATAATGTCGCTAATTACGGACGATCATGGTGGAAAATTGCATTCGAAGCGAGTCAGTGTTTTTTTAGATTTTTCGGCGACTTTTTTTACGGTTTCGCGTAATGGGAGGGAGGCGTCGATCGCACCCGGCCATTTGCGCGAACAATGGGGCGACGAGAAAGAGAGAGAGAGAGAGAGAGAGAGAGCCTGCGTTCGCGGATGTATCGCCCGCGATTTCCCGGCGGACATCGCGCGTAATTAGAAGCGCGGGTACCGAGACGAGGAGCGAACAATGGACGGCTCTTTTCGCATGCGACTAAATACGTCAGCGCCACGGTAATTGGCCGACAATTACCAGCCGTAGAATCTCGCAGCAACGTCGAGATAGTAGCCAAGTAGCACGCAAATATGGGAGCGAAACTTTATCTCGTGCGATTTATTTCGGCGAGCCTCTGACGCCGTTGCAGCTGCGTTGCGCCTTCAAACTGCGCTTTCAAACGTCGAAAAGCAGAAATGGAATGTCGAGAAGCGACGACGAGGCGAGGTGAAGGTTATTACACACAGAGGAAAGGGTTTCTTAGGATTTGATATTGTGTTTGTTTGACTTTGGATTTGCTTGGTATAATATATAAGTTACTTAATATAATAAAACCGATGAGATTTCATTTCCATGCTCAGGTTGGGCCTGGAAGAAAGTTCCTTTCTATCCAGATGGTATTTCCATCTCCCTTTTCCTTTCACGGGAGAAGCTTCCGCGGACGGAAGCCGCTCGCCTGCTTTTCGTAAAAACGGCGCGGCGTCTTCCTCGGCACCCCGCAAGAAGGCGGAACGCTGCCTTTTTCGCGCTTAGCCCTGAACACCGTGACACGTGCGGTAGTACTTTAACGGCGCTTCGGCTCCGATATCGACAAGAAAGCCGTACGAGGCGAGATCCGGCGATGAGATACACGTAGCGGGGCGGCGTTTCCCGCTGCGTCGTAGTTGCTCGTCGCTCGGTGGAGAGACACGAGAGGAGAGGCGAGGAGCGCGCCGCACCGCCATCGTACCTCGTTCCTTTTGCAATAAACCGCCCCTCCCCCACCTCCTCTACCTCTGGCCCCTCTCCGCCGTCCCGTGCCGGTAACAGGAGAGAGAGAGGCTCATAGAAAATTCTATTATTCTATTCTTATCATCGCGCTGACGCGTGCTGGTGCCCGGTATCGACGGACGGATACATAATGCAACGTGAGTTTCCGAGCTTGCGAGCGCGCACCTTACCGGATGCGGCCGCCACTGAGCTTGCATACTGAGCACAGCCAGGCCCCCGGTACGCGAGGAGCCCTCCTACAAAACGTGCTGGCTCGTCGTGACGACTCGCCGCCGCCGCCGTTCGCTCGCTCCTTAACGTGGCCGAACGTGCCCGCGCGACGTTGATCGAAGAGAGGGTAGGCTCGACGTCTTTACGAATACCGACAGCGTCGCCGTGGGTACGGCGAGATTTCCGCACGGCCCCCACGTAGGTAGAAGATACATCGCGCCGCCCGTGGAACGCTCGCGGGCTCTCGTCTTTTCTCCTCGGATTTCTTCCGTTCGTTGTGCGTACGGGTTCCTTTTGCCGCCTATTAGGTCGTCGTTGCCCAGAGGAAAAGGTTTCTTTCGGTTTGATGGAGTTTCTTTAATTGAAACAAAAGAGCGTGTCAAACACGCGTGCAAGTCCAAAGAAACTTTTTCCCTGCGCGGGGAAAAAATGATATGGTGTTTGTAAATGTGATACCATAACTGTACATCGTATTCTAAATTAATTATCAGACCAGGACCATTTTGATATGAAGCGTTACTATAGTGCTGATGATAATCAGTATGTGGATATTACTAATATTATTTTTGTGGTTAAAACAAAAAAGACCGTATTGTTGAGGCGGAAAATAACTGTAATTTTTCTCAGTGCATCTTCTGCAATTGTTGCACATTTTTACCGGGACGAGTCGCAAAAATATGCAGGTTACACTTTTACCCAGACAACACCATTGTCTGAAGTACGACTTAGAGACATCTGAAAGACATCTAAAACAAGTAAGATGTCTTTTAGACATTTTTTCTCGCTTAAGCAGAAAAAGAACGTATCTAATCGCGCTAATTCCGAGGATTCATCCAACATCTGTCTCTCCATCGGGTCAAGAGATCTCGCTGATTGTATCGGTAATCGCAATCAGAGAGAACTTCCAAGTTGTCTCGCGAGAGTGATTTATGTCCGCGCGTGGGTTCTTTACTGATCCGCGATTTGTTCAGCGTTGCGGGGTCCAAAATTCGCCGGAGAGCACGGGAATACGTTTGATAGAGTCTCGTTTTTCGTTTGAAAAAAGCAACGCACTAGGCGACCGGTGCGAACGTGCCGCGAGTTTCGCGAGAATTGTACACTCCCTCTCTCTTTCCCCTCCTCCCTCATAACTATCCGTGAATGCACAATGAGCTGGTCGAGTTCGTGCCATTTTGGGTCAAGACAATGGGCCGGCATTTGCATATGGCACCACTCGCCTTAATTGCGACCGCGAACGGTAGTGTGACCGACGATCTGCCGCATGGCGCGCGCACGCACGTGGAGGGACGCGAAACGGCCACGTGCTCCTCGCGAAACTCGTTTGCCGTTGTGTTCGGCTATATGTTCATCCGTATAAATCCGGCCCCGCTACTAACTGCTCTTCGAAACGCGTGTTGAGCTAAATGCTTGTTAACGAAACTCGCACCGCGCCGGGGAAAGCGCGGGAATGATTTCGAAGCGCGCTTCTAATTGCGGAGCTGCAAATATCGGAATACGAAAGGTAAAGGAAAAGAACACACAAAGATAAAAATACAAAGTAGGAAGTACAAAGATAAAGCTTTGTGTTCATTCGGTGAAGTCTATGAAAATATCTAACGTGTAAAATCTGCGGAATAAGATGTCCTATAAAATTTTCTAAAATATAAGTCTAAAGCGAACTCATTCAGCGAACCATTTTCCGATCACACAGATTACGGTTGTATTAAATTGAAATGCCGGAAACGAGCAATTATCCGACGAGACTTTTTGCACTGCGATATACGTCAAGATAAATTAGTTCTTTCCCGTCATCGTTCATGCTCGATAGTATTGGTCAAATATTCCGGAAACTCCGCTTCTGTTAACCGGCACTAACAAGTAGATTTATATGTTGATCTATACTTGATTTACACTCGTCTTCGACAGAAACGAACTCCGCGATAATCTATCAAACTATTATTATCGCTATCTATTAAACTAAGACGCACATCAGTATATCTTATTAATCATATCTACTACTAATGCGGATAAACTATTACAATGTATGACGTAAGGAAAAAACACGACTTCACGCAAGTCATCTTACGAATAATATATCAGTTGCGAAACATTTGAAAAGTTTAAAGCGAGAAAAATAAGATCAATGTCTCAGCATACCAAGAAATTAATGCAATCGATGTTTTGCTCGACGTTGTAAACAGTGTTTTCACGAGAGCTGCGTTCGTATTACATTAATATCGCGATGTCGGCGATAACATGTAGAATTGATGCGCAAAGTTCTAGAAAATTAGACGCGCAAGAATCTCGTCGGAAAGAAGGAATTAGTTATCCATGTAATACAACTAATATTTAGTTACCAGACTTAGTTTTTAGCTGTGGGAGCCAAAAAACTAGGTGCAGGAACGAAAGAATTAGCCGAATTAACTAAGTTCCGGTTGTATTATACGGACAATAAATTCTTGCCTGTGGCAGCTAATTCTTTCTTTCCGCGTTTGCCGGAAGAAAGCAAACGAATCGCTTCGCAAAACATCGTACATACGGATAAGACTCATGTACATATGGAAATGGAGCGGTATCGCGCGCGATCACGTGCTAATTTCGGCGCATTGCAGGGCCGAAAATACGTGCCGAAATCGAAGTCGGCGTATTATCGCGTTATTGCATTTGTGTCGGGTGCAACGTCCGACTTTCGCGCTCGAGCGATTTAAATTTAGCCGACAATGACATTTCGCTTTATACTGCCTTTCCAATATTATAACCGACAGTTGTGCGAGCGATACACGAAGCACTCACACACCCCGTCGTGTTTCTTTCAATATATATCGGAATAACACCCAAAAAGGGAAAAAAATATGCTACACGCAGATAGAAACGATAAATCAACGACGTCACGGGTTACGGATCCGTAGATCCGCGGATAACCGCAGAAAAAAAAAGAGAAGAAAAAATATTTTGACGCGGAAAATACTCGTGTACGTGTATTATTCATCTTCGTAGTCAGGCGCGAGTAACTATCGCGAGTGAAATGCACGCACTGTAAGCGTAATAACGTTTTGATTGAAAATATTAATTGCCGAGTGCATCGAGTGGAAAGTTCTTAACGCGCACTCGCGCGCGCGCGCGCGCAATTTATTCGCACGCCGTGCGTGTCGTGTGTAACGGAGAACCTATGCGAGGGAAGTTTGAAATGTTAATGCCTGCCTGCCGGGCATTTTGGTTGGAATATAAGGAGGAAAAACTATTGGAGAATTACACGAAAACAATATGACGCAGGCAGAAATTCCCTCGATGATTATCACCACCGTTCCGCGATCGCAGCCCGCGGCGATCCGTCGACTTTTCCTTTGCTCGCACCCGACGCGGTTTGCCGGTTAATTTGCAAAAAAAAAAAAAAAAGAAAAAACGTCCGACGAGAATTTCCTTGTGAATCATCCGGCGTACAAATATTGCGTGTCTTTGTACTCGCACAGCGCACTCACGTGGTACCTCCTTCCTGTGCAAACTCGCGCGATAAGGAATACGTCGATACAATTAAAAAGTTGCCCGAGCAAATCGCAGGTAATTTCCTGCGGTTATATGTTTTGCCACGTGTCCCGCATATTCCGCTCGCGATATTCTAAACGAGCGATTACGTGACACTTGCAGAAATATCGCGATTATTGTGGGGACGTTCCTCGCTAGAACGAGACACCTACGACCTCCGCGACTGCACTCCACAAAATTAATTCACGCAATGCGTATCATATATATTTTACTATTAAAATAATTATATTAAACACAAAGTAATTACGTTGAAAAAAATTAAAATAATTGTATTAAAAGTAATTATGCAAAAAGGAATTACATTATTCTATTGAGAGGTAATTATATGCACTCTATCTAATAAAAGCGTAACCGACATAACTTTTAACAATCATAAACCACTGTAAAAAAAATGAAAATTACTAATCCTTAAATACATCGTTCTTTAGCGAACGTCGGACAATAACTGGGATCCTCTGTGTAACGCGTCGTAGGGGAAGAAACCTACCTGCTCGTTCAAACATTTCTGATGTAACGATTTTCAAACGGAAGTTTGCCCGATCATTCTCTTATTAGGCGGGCTGTATTTAATATATTAAAATGCTATAAATTTACTAATTTACCAATGCAGTATGTTTATGCCATTAAATAACATTTTTAATAATAATTATGTTGACTAATAATTATACCGTTAAATAGCAAATAGTAAACATACTACTTTACACTTTGTGGAGTATAAAAAATTAATCCGACAACCGCGCACGATGTAATCTCGCTTGGATACAGTATCGACGTGCTTGAAAAGGAGAACTCCAATGATTGAAACATTGTACGACGAGAGCGCGAATACGCCGAGACTCGGTAAATTCGAGGAAAAGAGAACGGAAGAAAATATCCCCTCGCGAAAGCGATTCCAATCGAGAGGAGCTGTTTAAGAGCGTTGCTTTCGTTGACATCATCGCCGGCTGGATTGTAGATTCGCGCTCCGATCTGGTTCAGAGATCGCGCGGTCGCGTTAAATCAGACACGAGACGCGCAAGATGAACATCTGTGGAGCGCGCGGTGCGAAGGTTGCGCAAAACGCGCGCTCTTATCAGCCCGAGACAGATTGAGAGCGGAAAAAACTCATCGCTCCATTTCTGCAAAATTCCGCAGCTGCACTCGAGCCGCGTAATTATTCGCGCACTCGATCGCGCGTATCTCGCGACGGGGAAAAAAGGTGCCGTTTAGCAGCATATGCCGCGTATTAACAAATCGCCGACGGCGGCGCAATTGATTTTTCCCCGGGAGGGGGTGGAAAAACACGGACAAAATGCGCGATTACGATGGAAAAGCGCTGTTTAATTCAACATCCGTAAAATCGACGGTATTTGAGAGCCGCGCGGAATAAATTGTTGTCGCACAATTATTCCCACCGATCCCTTCCGACCTGCATTTTTATCCCCCTCTTTGAAAAGACAGGATATCGCCGGAATTTTGAAAAAACGAATAAAATTGGAAAGAACGAACTGTCGCGTACACCGTTCGTTCAGAATCGCCGACTCGCCGCGCAAATCCCAACCGTTCCGACACCTCGTCCTTTCGCGGTCGTAACTCTTTTTTGCACCGGACGCATTTTGCGCGATTTCAGTTTCCCAGAGGGGAAGGGGGGGGGGCCACATTCCTTGCCTGAAAGTCGCGCGCTCGTCCAAACTCGTTATAGTAAGCTTTGAGAACCGCTGGGCACGGTGATTGTTGGCTTTGCTTTTTCCCCTCCTCCCGTTTCCATCCCCCTCTTCCTCCGCTCCTCTCCTCTCCTCATGATAGTATTACACAGCTCACCCCGCGCGAGCGAGCGAGCGAACGAACGCGCGCCGTTGTATTTCATTGTTGTGAACGCATGCAAATTGCGATCCCGGTGCCGGGGCCGAGTATCAATTCTAACAGAATTAATTCGAGTGCAGTCATTGTTTTTTGCGCGTCACAAAAAACCCCTCTATACGCGCGGGCAGCATCGCGTTTTGCCCCCGCTACGAACAATATCCGGTTCATACGAATGGTTGCGCGTCCCTTCTCGACCCCGGGCCGCCTGCCCGCGACGGTCGACTCCCCGTTTAGAAATTGGACCGAATGGGCCGTGGGCTCGATATAACGTCGGCAATCGATCATTTTATTGGTAATTATCGTCAACGTTTCGTCAGAGCGCGTTGTCAGTGCGCGGCCCGGCAGCGTGAAAAAAAAAAGGATTGAGTAATACAGCGTCGCTAATTCGTAGAAACTGAATGGCCGTGTTACATCATGCGCGCACACGCGGTTAGCTGCCAGCGAACCAGCTTCGCTTTCGGTAACAAATGGCCGAAAATAGCGCGACTACCGGGGAACGAAAAATGCGGGTGTGCGCGCACACGGCGCCCTCGAAGGGGTCGTCGTTTAGCACGCGACGAATGCGTGTAACACGTGTAAATGTGAGTCGAAGGAAAGAGACGCGCCGAAGCTGCCGTACATTCCACGAAGAAAGCCATTTTTTATAAAATAATAATAAAATAAAAATAAAGTAATGATAGAATTGGATCGTTGCGAAATGGGATGATGGATTTCTATATAGTTGACCGCATGGAAATTTCTCGCGATTCTCCCGAATTTTGATATTTGTGTTACAGAAGGACGACTTCAGCACCATCTGTTCAACATTGCATAAATACATTCCTGAAAAGGACACTCCGTACATCTTAGACATCGACCTCGACTTCTTCAGCACCAAAAACCCGTTCAAGAATCTTCACGAACGCGTGGACCTCTACGAGAAACTGGCTCCCCTATTTACGTACAAGCGACCGGAATCGAACGATCCTGAGGTGAGTCTCTCAATTTTGAAGCTATATAAACGGTACGATCGTCATTGGTGAAGCGTCACGGCGCGTTTTTCGGATACGATTGAAAGCATCCGGTGGAGCGTTTACGAGAGCGGAACTCACAATTCCTGAACTATTAGGCTGTTGCAAATGTCTGATGATTACAAAGTAATTCGTGAACATCAGTCGAATATGCCTGAGACTCAACATAACTACAATATTAGGCCACTAATGAATGCTTCATAAAATGAGACACGGTCAACTCTACATTTTTAAAAGTTACAAAAAGTGAAATTATAACTTTATCGTAGCACAGTTGATCAGTGGCATTGTTAAAAATTCTTTGTTTATCTTTCAAATTAGACGGAATTTGTGCATGATTAATGTAGAATCCAAATTTTCACTCTGACATTTTCGCACATTGTCCCAGACAGCTAATTAAACCTCTTTATCAGTTTTGACTCACTCACAAAGGATGACGTCATTCGCGAGACCGGGATAATTTGAGGAAATTATACCCGGTGTGGACTTTCGTGACTGTACTCCTTCAAAATTATGAAGAATGACTAACGTGTTATCATATCAGCAGGCTCGGAAGAGCGAGCACAGAAACGACATATATTGTTTTGTATCAAACCAACCGTAATGATTCCGATTAAACTTCTGCGTGGTTAAGCGGATCTATCGTTTGGAAAAAGTGTCCCATCTAAATCAGAATTGCACGTTGAAAAAATAATTACTTAAACATTTATTTGCAGGATATAAGATTTATTTCGCGGAAATAAAATTTTAGTTTAAGAAAAATTTTTTAGTTGCGCAATAAAAGATTTATTGCAGCTCAAATATTTTTCTTAATCCAAAATTTGATTTCTGTGAAATAAGCCGTATATCCCATAAATTAATTTTTGAGCTGATTTTTTCTCAGTGCGCGGCCAGTTCCGTCTAATTTTTTCGCTTGTTTAAATATTTGAAATATCCCGACCTTCTCTCTCTTTCTCCGTACTATAATAAGAAATTATACGCGAGACCGTTGTCGAATGTCAAGCCTCTCGGTTTGCGATCGCAGTCATATCGAATTCGAGTCGACGGAAGCGTCACGGAACAGACGTCGAATATCGCGGAGGTCCGATCGAGGATGAGAGGAGAGGCAAGAGATCGGGTAGATCGCGAGCCGAATCGACGGGCGGCTTCAGGCACGGCGGAATTTCGCGTGCCGGCGGAGAGAGGGAGGAGGAGGATGGGTGGGCGCTACCGGCAACGAGCGGAAGATTTGCGAATAATTAGGTGGACCGACAATAGCCGCGGCCGGGCCGGATACACAATGTGGCCTGCCACCAGCGGGATAATAGACAGAGAAGAACGACTCTATGGGGTTTTAGGATTCGACGGACATAATGGCACTGGCCTATTGTCTACGTAGCTGCAGACTGCCAACATCCGCCTCCGGGGTCGACCATGTCGGCTCATCTGCATACCAGCTTACAACCCTTCGGCCGTTTAGTCCCGAGCATCGAAAACGCCAATTCTGCCCCCTTCCTCTCTCCGCTGCCGCCGCACCGTCCGCCGATGAATCTCGATCGCGCGGCCGCATTATATAGGGCTACGCGTATGTCGGCTCGGCGCGTTGCTCCGGCGAAATGACGTCTCGAGATTAATGAAAGGTCCAGAGCGACGCGCGGCGACACGTTCCGAACGACGAACTGCTGCCGCTGCTACGAAAGAGTGAAAATCGCGCGGTCGCGGTTGGCTCGAGATAGTTTTTCGCGTCACCGCAGGCGCACACGTTTTGCGTCGGAGCCGCTCGCTCGAATCCGCTTGGAATTATTTCATCAACGGATGCGTTATCGAAACGAGTCGCCGTCGGATATTCTCAGCGGCAATATTCGTTAAGCGTGATGGAACGGGGCAAAGGGGGGGAGGAGCCAGTCATCGATCGGTAGAGTATATTCTCGGGGTCTTCTCTCGCTTTACAATTCCGGATCGCTCGTAAATAATGCGCGGGGCGAGATCGGGACTGTGTGTTGATAGCAGATAAATATAGATTTATACTCGGCTAACGGGTTAACACTGCAGGCACGCGCGAATTCTTTCGCCATTGCCGAACGGTGCATAGGGAGAACACGGGCGCGTTTTAGACCGCGTAGTTTCTGCTTTAAATTCCGCGTAGGAGTCACCGCCGGCTCGATTCGCGCATACCGATACGCACGCACCGTCGTCGTGCGCCTCTCGCTACTTGAATAATATATAAACTGCCCGTTCTCCCGTCGCCGCCTTTCCCGGAAATTCGAAGTGAAGAAGAAAGAAAGAGAGGGAGAGGGAGGGAGAGAGAGAGAATAACCGTTAATTATTAACCCGCGGGAAAGCGCGTCCTCGCGAAATAGCTGCCGCAAACGAGGCACGAGGTTTGGTTTGCCAAAGCCGTAATATTGTAATCGCCGAATCGGGTAAACTCGGCGAATAGCTAATCGCGATTGTAGCCGTATTTACTTAATTACCGGATTATGGTAACTAACATCACGCGTTGAATGTATAACAAATTTCGCCGCTGAAATGGAAATGTTAATTGCCCCGCCATTGACCGGCCGTTTTGAGTAACAACAGTATGTCATTTGAATGCATTAATAAATTAGAATACCGCGGATTTTGATTACGTCTGGTGCACCGCGGATATGTTTATTAAATGTTTAAATCGTTGAGGAAAAAAATAGAAAGTATAACGGAAAAACACGTGTGACACTTTGGAAAATAATTCGCGAACAGAATTTCTTATTACCTATATTTTTTCTGGTTAGAACTACATTTGGGTCGTAAGAATCAGAAATTCTGTTTTCTTCACCCAGTACGCATCTGGTTATTCCCTTTCTGGTTAATGCAATCAGATTTTTCCCCGTGTAGTGAAGTAAATGTATAAGAACGTAATTTCGCTTGATAAATACTAAATTTATGAGCGGCCCCTTGAATTGCGCCACTGAAAATACGGCACTAATGGGTAAAATGCGTCTTTAAATGTAGTAGTGATGAGAGCAGTCGAGAATACAAACGTTCACGAACGACTTTCTCGCGCGTATTCTGCGGTATTTCCCTTTTATTTTCTTAACATTCGTCGTCATTTGCGCTCGGATCTCTCGAAATGCGGGCTGCACGATCGTTCTGCATGCGCAACAGTGTAAACCATTTCTGCATAATAGCGAAGTTCCGCTTTGCATATCTCCAATTGACGAAAAGACTCCGACCTGGCGGCCCGGGCCGTCCGCAATTTCTCATGTAGCTCCGCGCGTCTGCATGCATCTTGCATATCATTTGAAAAACATCAGAGTTATCCTCCGCACTCGAAATCGCCGATTTCAAGGTCGAACGGCCTAACCGTGGGATCTCCGGCAAGGTGCGCGTACCCTTGAACGTGGAGTCGCGCGCAGTCGGGCCGCAGCATCTGGAATTGCTTACCGTTATGTTAATGTTGCGAATCGGGCACCGTTTAAATGCGCGCGCCGGTTAAACATACGAGACTTCTCCGGCCGCCGCATGCACCGTAATAACGAAACCGTCTGTAACGGATAAGCCGGCCAGCTTTCGTCACCACCGATACGACAGCGAAATGTCGTGCGAAAGAGAACAGACGATGCGACTTATCGCTGTGTCACCGGCATGAAAAATATGCAATTTCCCAAAAAGATTCCTGCGATCCTTCGATCAGTTGTTCAAGAAGTTGTTCAAGAAGTTCATGCGAAAGTAGCGCGAAGAGGGATACCGGTGAGAATACGGTCGGCATGACAAGAGCGTAAAGTTACGTCTGTAAACATTTTTCGAACGACAATTAGACAACGCGTTTTCTCTCTTTACGACAAGATATTTTTTTCTCCTATATACATACACGTACATATATTATATCGTTATATATATATATATATATATATATATATACACACACATGTGTACACAAACACAGATCCGATGATTTCGATTTAATGTATGCGGGTCAGACGGTGCTACCTGTCTTACCCTGAGAACCCGGCGGTGCATTGTGATTGTAATCGCCGGCTGCAGGTCACCCCGTGGCCTAACCGGGGTCAGGGTCATTCCTGAATTATTTAAATTACGCAACCTACGTTCCTTCCTCCAGGCTCGTACGCATGCACCGCTCGCGCCACCGTCCACAGTAGCATTTCGTGAAGTATAATAATTAAGAGACGATAAATTAAGAAGAAAAGGAGAGAGAAAGAGAGAGGTCGACCGCTCTGAGAAAGCGACAGGTTATGTCTACTGTTAAAATGCGTCTTTTGTTGTTTTGACGATTGATGTCGATCTGATTTAAAGTCCACGCGCTGCTGAAAGAACGTTTTATTTTTCGACTCGAGTTCTCGATTGATTTCCGGTGAGCGAACGCTTAAAGCAAACGTCGAAAGAACATTTAGAAGTGAGTTTAATTCTACGTTATACACTGTCCTGAAAATTAAAAAATTTAACGTATTAAACCTCTGAAGGTGTGTGTGTGTGTGTGTGTGTGTGGTGTGATAGTTCCCTTAAAGTTTCAAGAGTGCAAATAGTATTAAACTTCCAAAGTTTCGTTCGCCAAATTTTTTAATAGCCGCGTAACTTTACGGAATAAAGTTACTCAATTTAATCTCGCACGCGTATACGAAGTTTAGAAGCGGCGAGCTGAGATTCAACTTGAGGGTTGACGACACGGTGGCGATCGAAGCGCTTAGGGAAACGCGGACTTTCCGTCGGATTCCCGTCGTTGATTCCGCCCAAAGTTTAAGAGTATCAAAACGTGCGACAATGGATGAAACGCGCAATGATAGGAGTTGCTGGGAGCGAGTACTTCGAAATATCAGGTGAATGAAAAGGTCCGGCTCGACTCTCGACGGGAAACATCGCGTATCATGCGGACGAAAATGTTCCGCTGTCGGAACGTTGAGCGAATAATAATAGGCAACGACGGCTATTATTCGCGGTTGATAAGTAATTTATCCCCATTGAATGAAACTGTAATCGCGTTCAGAAGTTAATTGAAAATTAATCCGGAGTGAATTTTAACGAAAAAATCGAGGCAGATATATGAACGTAATACGCGCGAACGAGCGTGTATGTCGAGAAACGCGTTCACGCCCAACTTGCCGCGGATCGATTCGCGCGTTACGATCTGACGACGGATGGACGGACGGTTTCCTTCGTTTCAATTCATCGGCACGTAACATCGCACGGAGCCTTGAGCGGCGGTGGTCCGCGACTCCTTTCTCAGGATCTCCGGTCGCTCGCGCGCTCGATGTCCCACTGGGATCCCTGCGAAAGGAGAAATGACACGAGCGGGGGGTCCAGTATGCAAAGCGGGGCCCGTTTCCCGGTCGCCCCGAATATTGATGTATAGCCGAGTATGTAGATGAGCGTGAGAATGCAGCTCGTGCCGGATGGTGGCGCGAATAGGCGAACCGGAAGTAAGCCAGTTCCCCCTCCCCGCTCTCCCCCCCGGCCATTCGGTAGCTCTCTCGGGTGCTCTCGCGGCGCATTCGTTCCTTCTTCGAAGGCGCGTGCTGTCGTTCTCTTTGATTTTTCCGAAGGACCACGTTGCTAAATGCGGTGATATCGAGATATAATCGACAAATTCTTCCGTCTGAGAAGAAGGTACGTAAAGTCGGAATTCAAAGTTCAACGGAGGTTTGTCACACGTGTTTCCCCGCAACGCCGATTGGTTACCTTCGCCGAGCGTTGCTGTGAGAGCAGCTGTCGTGTATTTTTCGACGTTTCAAGATTGCTTCGAAATAATTTATCTCAATATTAGCATGAAAGAAGTGTTTAAATCGAGTCATTTCTGAATATTATATGTGTGTTTCTTCTTCTTCTTTTTCTTCTTCTTCTTCTTCTTCTCTCTCTCTCTCTTAGCTATTGGTAGGGATTAAGGGCACGCGATGTTCTGGTTGATTATAAAAAAGTCCGGAAGTGCGATGTCACATCAAAATTATCTCTTTGTCGGGAAAGAGAGAGAGAGAGAGAGAGAGAGAGAGAGAGAGAGAGAGAGAGAGAGAGAGAGAGACGTGAGCGCAAATTTTAATGAACATTTCCGCTGCAAATGGTAGCGTCGCTATAATGTACAATTTGCCGCGGTCGTTTGTGCTGTACGATCAAGCAAAAATGTATCTTGTTTAACAACGCGCGAGATCGACTCGCTCGAAATTGGCACTCGTGGTTTCAAAAGCGGATGCGAGGGGGAGGGGGGCGTATCGTCGGCATTTGTTGTATTCAGCTCGTTCTACCAATTTCGCTACAATTTATTGGGTTGATCTAGTTGTTTGAGTAGAATAACCACAAAACACTCTGATAGAATAATACGTGGTTTACCGATGTGCATGTGAGTGAATACGCGCGTGTGTGTGTGTGTGTGTGTGTGTATGCATGTATGTATGTCGTATTGTTATATCCAACAGGTTAGATTAGCTGCGGGAACAATATTACAAAATATTGTTCGATAACACGATAAACACAATTCTACGAAAAAGGAATTTGTTCGATCTTTACATAAATATTTTGTTTCTATATTTGTGACGCGCCCGTATCTTATAATATGAAAAGAGAGTTTCATTGTTTCGCTGTTGCAAAAGTTACAAGCAGCTTGTTACTTTCCATTGACTATGATCGTAGTTCGCACGTGTCTTCAAATATTTTGTCGTTGAATATTTGGCAATTACGATGTTAATTATCGATTGACTTTGCCGAAACATCGAGCTCGTTTGATCGATCGCGAAACGTAGACCGATGGGGCTAGTCTGCGGCGGGAAAAAAATTTAAAGAGCAATAACGCCACACCTTTGGCAAGATTTCATCGTCTTCCTTCCCTTATTTTCTCATCTATTTTTCTCTCAGCATCGCTCTCTCAGTCTCTCTCTCTCTCTCTCCCTCCCTCTCACTTTCTCTCGCTCTCACGGCAGCCGTCCGCCGTTGAAATATCTGTTTAAACCTGCACGAAGTACGAGAACGGGACGGGAGATAAACAACGAGGAATTAAATATACAATAAAGTACGGAGTCCGGACAGCGAAAGGGCGTGGTGGGGTGGCGAGGTGGGAAAAGAGGGAAACTCCTTTACCAGCTACGCGCGCCATTCCGCCTCGCGCACCCTCTCGCGTGCTCCAACCCTCGGCCACCCGCATAAATAAATCCAATTGGCTCAAATAAAATGTACGAAACGAAGTCGCGCCAATGGCCGGGGTATATTTTATTTTCTCTCATTTTCTCTCCATCTCGCGGCACTTTCGTCTTCTCTCTCTCTCTCTCTCTTTTTCTTCCCCGCCCACTCGCGTCATCCCTTTTCGTTCGTACGTAGTGTTCTTTTACTCTCTCGTTTTGCTCTCTCCTTCCCTGTCTCTCTTTCTCTCTCTTCCTCCCTCGTGCACCTCTATACTGCGACGACGGTAGGATAATTCAATCTCGACTTTTCACGGATTTCCCATCAAAGGAGACACACCGGTTACGAGCCGGGAGATTTCTCTTTCTCGGCGCGTCTACAGTTGCTCCGACTTTTTGGATTGAAACCAGCCTTATCTCTTATTCGTTTTCACCAACTCCGACCTTCCCCGCGTACTTTGCACGTCTCCACGCGGTGTATATGTATTTCAATTTGTGCCAATATTTCGCGTAATATTCTGAATATTGTAGTTATTATGTTTGTAAATAATGATACATTTATATAATATATAATGAAAATCGTTACTACAATTGTTATTATAATTTTACCGTCCTAAATTCAGTAACAATTGGAATACGGAAATGACAGCATGTTACAATAAATGAAACATTAATTATTATGACCTATTCCATATGTAATACATATAATTGTATCTTTTTTCACACGTTAACGTATTAAAAAATATTATACGTTATTATAAAAATATTACTTCTCACTGCATTAATCTATTCAGGTCTGATTCGACATAAGCCAAAGGGTTGTTGAGATTACATTTACAATACATTATCGATTTCATGACAATACATAACAATAGAATGTTTCATGTAAAGCGCGCCTCTTTATCGACAATGCATTATATTTCGTTGATGTACGAAGCCATATCGACTACACGACATTTAATTAATCCATGATGTAGAATGATGTATTAATTATATAACTATTGTATTTAAATAAATTATTAATGTACCGGTCACATTATATGCTTAAGTATCACACATGCGCGCACGCACATACATGCACATAAATTTAAGTCCAAATCGATTTACTATCTGATGATGTTATCGAGGTAAAAAATGCAAAAGAAATTTATACACCTTCAACATTTGATTCTGTTGACACTCAGCTTAACAGAACCGTTATAAGTAACGGGAAATATTTGATATATATTCGTGATTGTTTCAGTTCTATAAGTTTTGAACAAAAATTTAATTTTGGATTTATATGTCAATTTCCGCGGATATCTTTTTGTTACTACGTTATCTATAATAGACATATTACGAAACTTAATGTAAACATCTACTGACTTCCGTTAATGACTGTTAGCGCACGAGAATGCTGGCCCTCCATTCCACGCGGATCAGAACACGTGCAACGGTTTCTTCATTAACGAGGCTCTCGGTCTGAGTGGAAGGAGGCGAATTTCGTTGGGGCAGGTCACTTTCGTAATTACCTCCTCTCACGGAAGTCCCAGGGTGCTCGAACTTCGGTCTCGGTGGCAGTGGCGACCCTCCTCAAGGTCGCCTCTCATCCCCCGCAATTAAGCCCTCCGACAATTAGATCGATAAACGCAAGGAGGCGCCCTTTAACGCTCTCTCTCTCTCTCTCTCTCTCTTCTGCTGGAGCATTATGCGTTCCATGTAATAGCGCTCTCTTCTCTTCACTGTCACTCTCCCTCCTCCATTTCTCTCCGTCTCTCTCATTCGCATTCCATCGACGTTAATGAATCGTGGAAATTATGGCACGTTGTTAAAATCGGAATAGGATCTTCTTAATAACGTTACCCGCGTGTCACGTGTAATCTTTGATTAAGCGAAACATATCTAACGTTAATTGCTGACCCGCGATCTCCTTCCGGAAATGAGATGCTCAGAAGAAACTTGCACGCAAAGAGAAATGCGAGAGTTCATTTACGCTTCGCTTAATCCTGATATTTCGATTAAGATGTCTAGATTGTATCAGAGCACGCATACATTAATTTCTAATAATAATAGCGCTGATAAATTTTCTTTGGTAATAGACAATTTCAAAAATAATTTTCACAAAAACGGAACAAAAAATTGCCTCATTCTTTTTAGCTTTGTGATTTCATTTATGAATCACGGTTAATACGAGTACGCTTAATACGGAAGTACGAGTTAATTTTTTTTGTCGCAGTGCATCGTTGCATCGCGTATATCTCAAAATTTACCGGTTATATTAATAAACGACAAGTTTGCTTAGAACGGCCGCACGTATGTCGGATTTATACTTAATCAACGCTGTATGTCGAATTAACAGTCAACACGTCCGACCTGGCCGCAATTATTTCGAAAAGCGTATTCTATCTGTACAAACGGACTTGACCGCAGAACGTCGCTAGGATTCCGTAAATATCGGGGGTTGTCCAACGTTGGACGGGAGGGTTAGCTTCGCGCCCGGTGGCAACCCCTGGAAAAGCAGATAAGAACCAACATCGCCATCTATCGTGAGTGATAAGAACGAGGGTTTTCTTCGCAGTTTCCGGAGAAGCCGCAACCCCGTCGGGTGACGTGACGAGCGACCCCGACGCCATGCGTCCAAGATGGCCGCGGATCGTTAAACGGTCACGCGCAAGCTCCCCGGGGGATAGTGGGATAAAGAGGGTTGGTTTAGGAGTGTCCTTGCTCCTTAATAGGGTCGAAGAGTAGTTACGATCCTCGGATGCTCGCACAACTCGGCTATCGAACTCTTTTCACTCGGCGTTGGACACTTAACGCGCGCGACGTGTCACAGCTAAGTTGTACTTCACTCTCTCTTTCTCTCTCTCTCTCTTTGACCTTGTTCGTTGCTGTTAATTATAGCGTTTCATGCATCGCCGCCAAGTTTTACCGAGCAGTTCTCTTTTCCGATGTAGCGACGTTCGCGAAGTATCGCTAAGTCGATTCTAAAATTAAATCGGTTATCAATAATTATGTATTATCCTATTATATCCACATTACAACTACACGGAGAAACAAATTTGGTTGTGAATTGATGCGACAATGAACGAATCAAATGCATTTTGGTCGAATAAAACAGAATTTCCGATTGTAAGAACCTAGTTTGGTTCGTACAGAAAAAAATTGTCTTAAATCAATGATGATGACAGACATTCTCATATATAAACAAGAATATCGTAATATTCTTCGAAGGTATTTAGTGTTGGATTGAGCGCAAGCAATATTTGCACCGATACAAATTCAATCAAATTAAAATTAAAAATCTTCCGTGAAGATTATGATATTTTTGCTTGTACACGAGAATATCTATCATTGATTTAAGACTAATTTTTTATCCGTGTGAAAACCAGAAACTCCCTTCAACTAAGGCGCGTTTAGTTCGTTCATTGTCGAGATTAACTCAATCAAACTTTCGTCCTCGTGTATATGTAACTAATTTTAATACGATTATATCATCACACGATATCATATATATTATCGAAATAATCGGCGAAGAATTTCGAAAGAGAGCAAAATGTTATATTGAAGAGGTATATTTTACATTTTCTCTTCAAAATCGCCACGGTTAATTCTTTCGACGACTGTCGAGTACTATAATACGCTACTAAATTATAGTATATTACGGTACACACATACACACATATCCCCCCGTGCGCACGCTTTAGAGTAAAGAGTAAAGCTCCTCGTAAAGCCAAATGTCCGGTTCCGACAATACCACGGTTTCGGTTATCGATCACATCGAGCACCGCGAACGGTGTGCGTGATCGATAAATTACAGTGCGAACGCGAAATTCCTCGACGTCAACGGCCGGCGTTCAGTGAACACTTCATGAGCGCGGCGAAAGGTCGTCGTCCTTTCGTCGAACAATTGCGGAAAGGACAGTGGTCATTACTTTTAAAGAGGCGTAAAGCGCAATGGGCGCATACGGTCGCGGTGGCGTGTTTGCACTTTTCAGTACGAGGCTCGTTACCCCCGCGGCATTGTACACATACATCCTACTTGCCTCTCTTGCGCCGATACGCGCGCGCGCGCGTACTTGCGTATTAAGCGAAACGTGCGTTTCCACGGCGACTCGTCGTCCTCGCACATGTTAGATGACGTTACGCGTATTGACGTGTCACGCGCTCGACACCATATGATGCGTCGGAAGTCGCAACAACGCGACGGAGAGACAGAGAGACTTTCCGCTGAGTCGCGCGCGCGTGTTGCGCACGGCGATCTTCGCGCGGCGATGCGTAAAAGTGCGCGCGTGCATCTCGATTCGGCCGTTGGCGGGATCGCTGACCGACAATGATCCCCGGCACGTCTCGCGCACGAGCGGAGAAGTCTCAATTTGTTTGCTCAGTCGCGAGACCAGAAATATCGAATATTCGCTCGTAATATAATGTGTCTTCCTATGTTTCTTTCTTTTTTTTAATTAACATATTTATCTTCGTGTGAAATATTTCACGATTAAGAGGAGGAGAAACACCAAAAATCGACGTACCATTTTGTTCTTGGGCACTAAAGTCTTGTTGAAAGTGTGAAACTAAAATTTATACGAAGCGGCAACACTATCGTAACAAATATATGATGGTCTTGTGAAAATTATTACATTACTTCTTGCAAATAATTATTTTTTAAGATGTTCGAGGACTGACGCTTCTAGAAACTCAGTCTTAAAACTGACATCCACGATACCTGCAGGAAGTTATCAAAGATATCAAATAAAAGCACTGAAATTACATTATTTTGTGCATTTATTACATTACATTTGTTGCATATTATCTTCCGTATCTTTCAAAATTTTCAAAATTTTACGATGTACATTATTCCTTTATTATGTGGGAAGCAATCTCCCGATTTCTTCCCGACCACTTCAAACAAACAAGAAACGAGATAAACGGAGGAACATTTATTAAACAGGATTTCGTACTTTACAGCTGAGGAACAGTAGCGTATGCCGGTATTACTATACCTGTGTAAGTTTTAGTGCTTTTCTCCTATGACATGTGTCTATTTGAAATTAACAACGACTCGTGTCCCCGATTAACAGACAGCTCGTCCTGTCGTACCGCGAATATTCTAAATATCGAGTTTACTGCACTCGTCGAAAGTAATTTACGGTCGTGCGTATTCTTACTTATGGCACACAAGATGTCTCAAGGAAAGAGTCACATGCTTTTCTTCTTCGGATTTATTAAAGATAGCGGCACACTTTTTACCAGATTTTTTTTTTTTTTTTATTAAAGGCCAGTCGGGCAGTGAGTTGTTTGAAAGCAAACGACGCCACATAATGCAAATGCTCACCGTCACGACGCGAATAACGGCGTTTCTCTTTACGTCGCGCGTCGCCGGCATTTTTCCGCGTTTGGTACGCATCGGTTATCTCTCTCTCTCTCTCTTTCATTAGCGAATAAAATTTCACGACGCTGCGCATCCGAAAACGTCCGCACTGCGCGATCGTTTCATCAGCCGCGAGATGACTCGTCAGTTAAAATTACGGGCAAAAGAATGACATCACGGTAGCGCCGTCACCGTGTTTTCCGCGATAACCGCGCAACTCATGCACTCTATATATACGTTTATCTATAAATAAATTGCTCGCACGCCGGAAGGTTTACGCGTGATGAAAACGTACCCTGTGCGCTATCGATCTTGAAGCTCTAGAGCGATCTCGGGAGCGATACGACGCGGAGCGACGTTCCCGACGACAGTCCGATGGCTCGCGATAACAACGCACTCGCGGAAACTCGAGCGAATTAACGAACCATTCTCTCCCGGCGCTCCGCGATCCACGGTGTTTTCAGGCTAAGGCGTAGAAAGCCGCTTATTTCCGCGATCGTGCGGATTCACTCGGCGATTCAACGTTTAGTCTCGCCGATTTACTCCCTTAAGTTGAATCAGTGAAAATGTCGTTAATCGAATCAGCGAAACCGGTATTCTACCGATAACCAGTATTCAACAGTTTTTCGTGGAAATTCTCCCCCTTATAGTTCTTTTGTTTAACGCTTCACTGACTTTGGACAGTGAAAGATTCATCGCATCGTTACGCGTCCCGTAGCAGAAAACATATGTACATGTTGTATATGTATCGAATCGTATGTCGTATTTGGCGTAGTTCGCTGTGGTTGGATTTAAGAACTCGAAATTTCGAGTCCTATCGGAATAAGCGTGTTTTTCAAATACGATAGGAATTAAATCAAATATATTTAAGAATATTCCAGGCAGAATCGTTGATCAATATTTTAAGGGCGAGATTGAGATAATAAAAAAGAAAGTAACAAATGATATTTTTTCCCATCGTTTTCGCAATTAGATTCCTCCGATGGAAACAGTTGCTACTATTAACAGACTTCCACAGCGAAATTTTACTAATTTTCCGTACTATATTTACAACTATGATTACTAGTAACTATTGACTTATCAATGATAATACATCGCATTTTAGAAAATAATGTCGTGATATTTACCTACGGTATTTCATACATCACGATTATTATTTATTCATGATTTATCTCATGACCACTTTCCTAGAAAGGGGGGTGGGGGATGTTTGTTACGTAGATACACGGTCTCCAATAGAGAAGATTCTAACCGACACGGTTTCGTCGCGGGCTGATCGCAAAAAGCGCAGAAAAGACAGAGACGACCTGACACTTCGTTAAATGATCGCTAATGATTTTGAGCGACGTCGCGGACGGGAATAGAGGAGATCGTTCTGTTCAAAGTCGGTTCGAAGGACTGACGAGTATCCATGAAAAGGAGTCTTGATTGCGGCGCAAGTCGTCGGAATCTCGGCTGCTGCGTCGCGTAATGTGAATTTCTTACTGATTGCAGATAGTCGTGTTTAACAGTCGGCCCATTATCGATGGCAGATGTTGCGCGCGGCCTGAGTGTTACGTTTCGTGTGTATAATGAATGGGATTATCATACGCGCGTGCACGGCCATTAGATGATCGGTGATTACGCGCATCGCGGGACACGCGTATTGTTGAGTTATCGGCTCAACGCGTTCACCGTCCGGCAATTTTTCGTTCACGTAAACGTGCGCGCGCGCACTAAGGTCGCTTCCCATGCGGGCATTCACGAGCGCGTCAGTTAATTCTAGATGTACATGCGTGCTGCGCAACCCCCAATGTTAGACAGTATATCATCGGTCATGTCGCGTGTACGAATGTCTTAATTATTTTTTTCTTCTCGGTGAATTTTTGTACCGATCACATTGAGAGAGAAGAAATGAAACTACTCTACTAATAGCATATTTATTTATACCAATATGTATATTTTTACACTTTTGAAAAAAAAGTTCTTTTTTTCAACGTGAAAGTATACATTTTCTTAAATTTCTGGCTTTTCGCGCGAGGGCAATTGCTCGTTCTGTATTTAAATAAGAGAATCTTAATTGAAGTAAATATGTTATCAGTGTCGATCGAATAAGTAGATTTTATTTTCTCAATATTTCTTCTCTCAGCGTACGAGTGTCGCTGTTAAAACGTTGACATACGTTTGCCGTGCTGTCTCGCATGAAACGAATTAATTTGAGAATCGAGGATGCATCGTTTAAGTAAATATGCGCTGAGAGAATGGAAAATATGAGAAATTAAATTCACGCGGTCAAGAGAGAGACTTCGATCAAGACTCGAGCTTCGATCGTCGATAGGAAATTTTGCGCCGGGGACTTCGCGCGAGGCACATTTTTCCGCCGGCGATTTCGAATCTTGCTCGAATCATCGTGAACGACCTATCATTTCGTACTCTTTCCCTCTCCTTCTCAAGTCCGAAATCACAGGGGCGGGCGTTCGGGAACCTCGAGGCCCGACTCCCGATGTCAACGACTCCGCGTAGGACCGTATGTCGCAAGCTTCGAGCACGGTTGATTTCGATCACCGGGTACACGCGCGTGTACTCACGCACGCACCATACACACACACGCGCGCGCGCACGTACAAATACGTCGTACATCCATTTTCCGCCGCCCCTTCTACCTGCCACCCTTGCCCCCCCCTCGTCGCCCAGTCCTCCATAGTCACGTAATTGATGCTCCCGCGAAAACACCGTCAATTTTCAGAGCACATGGTTCCGCGATATGCTCGACGCATAAGCGCATGACCTCCCTACAGGTGGTATGCAACATAGAACGCGAGAGCGCATTGAACCCGCCGCCGCCGCTGTTGCAACGAAAACGACACGCGTACCGTATTGTCCGTGACAATATAGAAGTCGATGACCCCTCGCGGACGGAAGCGCGAGGTTGCACCCGAAATTTTCGCGCGCCGCTAAATCGTCGACCCCGTCGTCGTCGCGTTGTTCTCTTCAGGGAGACCGAGCCAACGGTAATAATCGGTGATGTCACAAACTCCGACGACGTACGAGGCGCGTTTACACCGCCTTTATTCAGTGTGAGAAAACCGGGGGGAGGTGAGAGGCGAATCGTCACGCGTGTCTTTCGTATTGATACCGTTTGTAAAACCTTCTTCGAAACGAAACAGATTTCGAATCGAAATTTCTCTCCTTCTTTGGCCTTCAATTTTCCAATATTTTCGATATTTTCTCAGCCTAAATCCTCCAAACTTCGAACATTCAAATCGACCGCTTTCGATTTTATTCGACCTAGCCCGACCTTCACTCAAAGTCGCCGGATTTCACTTGAGCTCGCCTTTTCATTTTCTCAAGGCTCCTCCTCTCAACCGTTCAATAAGGAAATCGTTTATTCGCGTCGCTCGTCGTTTCCGAATTAATCCGCCCGAGCACGCTGATCGTGCGTCAAGTGCATTAATCAACGAGCCAACGATAATTAGCGCGGCGTTGGTCGGGTAAGCGGTCCCGTTGATAAGCAATTATTTTGGCGAACGGAGCGCTTCGTCGTTCGCGGGCGATCTCGGAGCTCATAAAATGAATTCGTTAGTCGGATCCGAAGGATCGAGTCCTCGATCGCGCGCAGTTGATGCCAGTAAATAGCCGAGCGAGCGAGCGAGTCGCCGGTGAATGTGAATGCGATTAATCCACGAGAGAGAGAGAGAGAGAGAGAGAGAGAGAAGGTAAACAGAAAACTGGATAAGTACTTAACAGGATTTGCACACGCGCCTGTTACGTCCACTTTCGACATGTATTTTTTACGCTCGTGTTCGCATAAACGGATCGGGACAAGGCGATACGTACAGTCGGTGTTACGTATGTATGCTGTGCCGTTCCCTACTTCGAAAATTATACGATTTTCACATATGTACACAGGCCGGCGGTGATCTCTTGACACTCGCTGGATACAAGACAGAGGCAAAAGTTTTTCTTTGGATTTAGCGCATGTATTTGTTTGATTTGCACGGTAAAAAAAAGCGTTTTGTACTTTTGTTAACCCGGGAATAATCACCTGGGGTCATTTCATACCCCAGCGGTCAGAAAATAAAGCTCATGTCGCAGTGGATTTTCTTTACTGGTCAGGAACCAATGTATATCTTTCTATATCTTATAACTCTATCGTTATAATTCGAGTTACTTGTGCGATTTTCAACCTTATAGGTTATATATAAAATTACATACACGACGCCGACTATACACTTACAAAATAGTTTTCGGAAGGAATTAATGACGGGTCACGAGATCCCCGTCTGTCAAATTTGACAGGAATTTGCTTACACGTTTGATATTAGACGGGATTAATATAGAACCGAAATGCCGAGATGCAGTATTCTTCAACTCTCCGAGAGCAATAACGGTACTTTCCACTGATATTTGCAACAAACGGACCTCATATTCTAATTGCGCGGTGAAAATATTATCTGATTAACAAGCGCGCTTATTCTGCAGTTAGCAACGCACCGTTACTGCTCTCTAGACCGCGGTTACCCGCGGTTTAATGTGAGAAAACGTTACACTCGCGCTATTACGGAAAACAATTAATATGAGTTTAGCAATGAATAGTTAGTTAAGCCACTATTACGACACGCGTAAGCGCACGCGAGTATTTGTGTGTGCGAGCGAACGCGATTGTAGCTAAATCATCCATCAAATTCGCTTCGTATAAACAAGCGCCCGCAGATGTTCCCCGCTCGGCTCTCGGCCACGATAAGTTAGCGTTTTCTCGAATAACCGTAAATTTCGACGGAAAAATCCCGCCGTTGCACGCGTTATTCGTCGATGTTGTTGCGACGTATTAATTCGGGATACGGTATTTTATACCGTTTCATTATTAAAACGACAAAATTGTCATTTACGGGCGTTTTCCGAAATTTATTCTGTTATTCAAGCGGAAGGCGCTTCGCCCGACCCCCCCTCCCCCTACTCCAGCCGCCCATCCATATTAATGAAACAAATACGCCGGTGCCTAACGACTATTATTTTTACGCGTTCGTTGAACCGAATCGACGAGCTTTATTATTTCTCTTTATTACGCTCGAAAAATATCTTGCCGTCGCGACCACGCAGGCCATTTAATTTATACGGAATGCAATTTCGTTCGTCGACTAAAGGTGTAATTAGCTTCGGGCTAATGGCGAGAAAAAAATTCCAACGGGAGAGAGAGGCCGGCCGGCGGTGCACGCTCGCGCTTTTCTACCGGATAATACGTGAAAATGCAGACTATAGCTTTCCCAATTAATACTGGAAATCGAAGTGCCCCGGGATATTCCCATTAACTACAATCACACGCGCTGTCGGTGGTGCGCGCGATTTTCTTTCCCCCTTTTTTCCATTAGCTATGAACAGTACCATTTTTACCCGTTAATTGTAAACGCGAGTGAGAAGTAAAAGTTTTTCCGGAGCTCACCCCCTCCTGGACTTTGGGTTTTTCATGAACGTGAAAATATCGGCACGGTTCTCCCCACGCGTGTCTCTCGCGTTTCTCCGACTGACGGAACGCGTCTGAGGCACAAATACCGTCGGAATTTTGCGTTAAGTACCTCGACGTCGCTCTGTTAACGTGACTGACGTGTGTGTGCAAGTGTATTTAGCGCGGTGAACGAAAGTTCGCCAAGTGTACCCCCCGCTCGTGAGCAACGTGGAATTTCTCCGACGGCGAACGGACGGCGATGCGCGATCGATTCCGTAGTTTGCTCGTTTGCTTCCGTTTGTAATCGGCCTTTCTGCGCGAGGGCCGATCAAACTCAGATATCAAAGGTACGAGAGACGATGAGTCGAGTCCTTGCGGTTTCGTGGCGGAAGTTCTCTATCTACCGGCGCTTTTTGTTCTCCGACCACGTCCTTACCGAGTCTAAGCGAGTTTTAAACGAACGGGTGAAAAAGCCGGGGCGAAAATGCGTCGAATAGCCGGAAAATTCTGACTGACGTGTAATTTGACGCTCGGAACTTCGTATTTTTAAATTAATGCACGAACTCACGACAAGAGGGGGAAGAGAGGAATACGGGTAATCTTTCATTCTACTGAAACGAGTCGCAGGTTCAAGTAACGCAAAATTTCAGTGAACCATTTTTAACACCAAATTTTTACGGTGAAATACTCGCGAGAAAAATCGATAAGCTATTTGGTGTCGACAAACTTACTGATTTGCGCGATACGAGTTATTATCTTAGTGATATGAATATAAATAATATTATCATGAGTTTATAATTTTTCAAATCCGTTAATTTAAATGTATTATTTTAATTAAAATTTATCGTAACATATATTAATATTTAATTATACAATTACCAATGGTTATTAGTAACATTTATTAATAATTGTTACCAGCAGTAAAATTAAGTATTAATCGTACTATTAATTGTTACCTAAAATAAATACATTTATATTATTAAAGTTAGATTATTAAAAATAAAGTTATATTATTAAAGAAGTTAAATTCATAACATTTTTGTGATATTATTAATACACTACCATAAGATTCTAAATTTATATATGTCTTTGCTTGAAAATATATATCACAAATCAGGCGGTTTTATGTCGCGAAATATTTTACAGGGATGAATTCAAGGGGAAGGGGAACGGAAATGAATTCGCGATTCGAGGCAAAATATTTCAGTTAGTCTTCTAATGCTCGCATTATCTTACATCTTCAAGAGACACGCGGTTAATTTCCTCAACGTGCTGTTTGTTCGAATTATACGTATCTGCGTAACATTATTAACCGCGAGCGACTGCATCGACGTCCGTTTAGATAATCGCGTGATAATCAGTTTCCTGCGCGCCGTCAAAACCGCGTTCAAAAACCGGATCTCCTCTGCACCATATTCGAGCAGCAGTTTCAAGAATTCATGAACAGACGGACGCGTTAAACCGCAAGGAAGGAAAGGTCTCTCTCAACTCGTGCCGAGAGGACGTCTAACCCGCTATAACTTCCACAAGCTTATCCTCGTTCCTCGATCCGGCGAAAGCTGTCGTTCTCCGTTTCTCCCATCCGTCTTCCGCACGTTTCGCACAATATTCAAACTCATCACCCCGGATAATTACGAGAACGTTTTTCCGGCGCTATCAGGCGGACACGCAGAATGCGTTTTATCGGACGATCGAAAATGGGTGCTTCCCCATTTCATCCACCAAGCATCATCTTATCTTTGCTCCATATTCAATGAACGACAAAGATAGGATGATGCTTCTGTCGACTTGTGTCATCAAATGAAAACCCAGTATTGGCGACACGCATCCTTACGTTGAACTTCTTCAGCTATCTTTCTCGTCTAAAGTTCCCTCTTTCTTTTTTGAAGCCGTGATCGAATGACGGTAAAACCGGAGAAAGATCCATACGCGTATATAACACATATGCGAAGTAGCTGTGTCGAGGATGAGATTTATGGAGCATAATGGAGATTTACAATGAATCTCGCGTCCGGAGGCTTCATCGCTAAATCGAGAAGATCTTCTCGATAGCTTCGCCGTTGTGCCATCCGCACCTGCAGCTTGCGGATCGCGTGAGATCGCGATACGTCGAATGCGTCAAGCGGGAAGATGGGAAGAAGAAACGGAAATAATTCGCGAGGACGGGGCGAAGATTTCGAGGAAGTTACACGGCCATTATTATTATATTTTTTTACGCGAGGCTGACGTAAAGATTATGGTTCCCGGCTGCGAGGAATTAGGAGCCCGAGTATATTTGTGTTGAAATTGGATGATTCGAAGATGCGCCGAGTATCTTAGAATTTGACAATTCGACTGGGAATCCAAAAATATATCGCACAATTGAAATATTAAATTCAACAGATAGGTGAAAAGTTAAACAGGAATAGAATTATTTAAATCTATTTAGTCTGAAAAAAATTGAAAATACCTAAGTTATCCGTTGTGTCAAATTTTACTTTGATCTCTGGTGTGTCATATTTTTCTCATAATATTAAATACACACTTAATACGCCAAGCTGAAAATTGGAATTTCGTATTAAAAAATTTTTTTATTTACTTTTTGTTATGCTCAAAGTAAGTTAATATATTATTTATATGCTTTTATTATTATGTACATAGGATTTATGTACTCTAAATATCTATTACGCGATAACGCGTGATCGGCCGTTTGGTGAGAACTCGCAATGAACGTGTTAAAGGAAAAAGTACTATGTTTAAGTAAATAAAAATAGAAATTTTCTAGATCACTTCTGCATCACACACACACACACATACGCACACATAATTGTTCGCTATATATCGTAAGACGATTGTGCGCACGTGTGCGTAGATTAACTGAATTTTTTATTCAATCTTTATAGGCGCCTTTTTGTTCAGGGCTTTCTAGTTTCGCGGTTGGTTAGTTCATATCGAATCGGAGCGGGAAGTACAGTCGGAGGGCGTAAACGACGATAGGTTTATCGAGTAGCGGCGCGGACAATCGCGAAAAAAGGGGGGTACCGACAATGTAAGCGAATGGTCAAACTCGACAAGCCGGCTGGGCACGCACGGAAAGATAGCGGCATGTTGCCGGAAACGTTGTTGAAAACGAACGAACGGCGAGACGACGTCGCGCTGTTGTTGTCGCGTCGATACTAATTCCTCGTATTCCAGAAAACCATACGTTTCCGTGCGCTGTGCCCGCAGACAGATATATTCGGATATTTCTCTCTTACACGCAGGACGAGCGTACGAATGATCGCGCACGTGCATAAAATTCCGAGCCGAAGAAACGAATATGTAACGGCGCGGAGTTGGGCGGAGTTGAGAATTACTAATAATTCGTAAGAATGCGTCGACGAAATCGAAGGGTCAGTTAACCGATGTTGCAGCCGCGCGCATCTCGCCCTCCACGGGATTGGAAGCACTTGCGAGTGTTAGGCATCGTGCGCGCCCGATGCAACGGTTTGTTGATCAAAGCCACCGAATCATCCATCAGTGCACTGTGCGCGAAACAACGCTCGATGGAACTTGATCACTGATTCATAATCGGGGATGCGCCGTCGGCATTGCAAAGATACAAAGAGCGAGAGAGAGAGAGAGAAGGGGAGGAGAGAAACGAGAGAATGAGGAACATAGAAAGAGAGAGAAGGGGATGGCGCGCGCGAGAGACCGAGAGAGAGGCTTTTCAGTTGTCGGATGTTGCCACGCTAGAATCGAATTCCATTTCTCGGAGCGTGGACCGCGGGTGCTCCGCTAATTAATGTTTACGATTTCCATTAGCGCGACGCGACCGCAGTCGCTGACTTCCTGCGAGGGGGAGAGCGGCTTGTCCATCCGTGTGCACGGACACCTTGACGCGATAACGTCGCTACGGTACCTTTATGCAAATGCGTTTTACCGACTACGCATCCGTCAGAGAGAGAGAGAGAGAGAGAGGGAGAGAGGCGGGGGAGGAGGAAGAGAAGGAGATAGAGAGAAATTCGAAAAGGTGCGCGTGTTTATTTTTTACGATTTTGAACATTCCACCGAACGAATGTCCGCCCGATGCGACGGCGTTGATGTTTCGCTCTTTCTCTCCCCGACACGGAGAGTGGTCTTCTCGGCTTTGAATTGACGCGAGTGGATCGCGAGGGAGATCGATACCTCGATAATCGGTCGGCCGGATTGATCTATCAATATTCTCCGATAGCGGCGGGCTTGAGCGACACGCTAATTACGCGGATAAGGATCTCCGGCTGTTGTTTCAAATGGATACTTATTGCATTGTTATCGGTTTCGTGATCACTGGCTCTGGATATCGATAGCTATTTAGCTCGTACGGTGTCACTGTCCTTCCGTTAATGAACGGGATAACAATCAACGATTCGATTATTCAGCGAAGAAAAATTATCACGTCGATTTAGTCCAAATTGTGCCACGGGTTGAAGAGACGTATTAATGGACGTTGCACGGTATAAATAAAACAATGATTTCTCTTCGGCCATCGAAACGTCAAGATTTATTTATCAATGGAAGGTGTACAGTTTTAACGTGGTAATTAACAGATTTTGCCACGACAGCGTAAAATTCGCCGGGAAATTTTTTTCTTCATATGAAATCACCGTATACCCAACATCCAGCGATGGTTCTGCCAATCTTTTTCTTTTTTACAATGAGTGAAAATTGGCGGTAAACTTAATAAGTGTAAATAATTAAAAAATGAAAAGACACCATTTTTACCATTTTTTTTTCATAATGTCAATCTGAGAGACTTACTCTCAAGTTTAATCCCCGATCCACTCTTGAATTCCGAATCACCTCTTTCGACTTGACGCAAAAACGTTCACGCGTGAAAGAAAAATTGAAACCTGCGTCCACCTCGCTCGCCGATGGACTCGACTCGGGGTACGTTTTCTCTCCGATGGCCGAACACCCTGTGCATGAAAATTCGCGTCATACGCGTCATACGTAGCAAAGTTCGACGACCGAAGTCGTAAGCAGCGTGTCTTCTTTGTGCGATACAATGAAATGCAATTTGCGCCGAATCCGCAACCGCGCCAGGTGTCACGCTTCTGCAGAAGCCCGTGGTCAAATGCTGCGTTTCAACATTACGCGCGGGGCCCATTAATGTTTAACTCTTTTCGCGTCTGCGAATCAAATCCTGCGATCGATCTCCCATCATGGCGCCCTATCGGCGAATCCGACGAATCCTCAGCTCGCGAGATATTCGCGAAGAAAACGCGAAAAAATCAACGAGCGTCCTACCGTCTAGTAACATTTATGCAATTTCAGCCCGTTGAGAAACGCAAACAGCGCCAAAATGCAGATTCATCTTCTCGGGAAATCCCCTTGTTAACGCGAAGTATACATACTCGATACTTAAAATATCCAATAATGCCGCGCACATGGGCGTCCGAAGAAGAAACGATCCCCTAATTGTTCCGAGCTGCGTATTACCCGCAACAACTGAACTCGCGAGTCTAACGTTAATGAAAAAAGAAACGAGACGCCCGCGCGTTACCTGAGCCTTTCTGTGTACCTGCGCCTACCCACATATACATATGAATGGCTTATCATTAGCGAACAGCTAAAATACATATTCTCGGATATCCTATACAATTCGTGTGGAAACACGCAGCCGGGGCTTCGAGATCGTTCGTTTTCGCGTGACATTCCTCCTCGAGTCGGACACGCCGAATAATCGATAATGAATCCGCGCGCACATACCC
>NW_014554309.1:627029-638025 GCF_001313825.1 Dinoponera quadriceps
CCCCCCCCCCGTAATAAGCAATACGCGCGTGACGTATTGGAAAGGCAAGATTGACAGCTTCGCATAAGTAATTCGCTGGCGCGAATCTCGCACGGTTGAGGCTTTTTCTCCTCTTCCTTTTTGCCCTCCGCAAAAGTTCCGCGGCACTGGATTTCCCGAATCGTCCGCGAGAAATGGCGTATTTCAGGGGGGTTAGGAGGGGTGTTGTTTCGTCATCGGGGTGAAAAGCGAGCGCGAGTGTGGGAGCACTTAAACGAGGGATGGATTCCTGTTTTTTCGCTCGTCCAATCGGCACGCCACGGGACAAACATGGCGGTCGCCATAATTTATGCACCCCACCTTCACGTGCGTGATTTTTGTCAGAGCCGACCGCGTACGTGCGTGAATACATACGCGCGTACGTGTGTGTGTACGTGTGTACGAGTACGTTGCACGGAAAAACGACCAGATGCTGCTGCCGCGTGACCGGCGCTCTCTGCATCTTACCAAATGCCGATTCGTCCCGAACATCACGCGTTCGTTCGGGAAAAAAAATGGCACGTCTTGAAAAATCTCAATCCGGGGAGGAGGAACACCGTATCCCGCCGAGCGACGAAATATTCGGGGCTGTGTCGGTCGTAAGTCGAAACGGCCGTTAATTTGTCGTGTGATGCGAGCGTGCGACGTCGCAGGGAGAGCGGCGATAACGAAGTGGGATTTAGTCGCAAGTTAGTTGAAAGTTAGTTATCTAAAGTTTGGAACGAGATCGATGACAACTACTCGGCGGTAAAAGAGACTCGTGTGCAAATTAAATACGTAGGAGTGAGTGAAAGCTCTAATTGAAACGTCAGTTCCCAAAGGGCCGTCTTATTCATTTTGCCAGTGAAATTGAAACTTAGTGCCGCTCCCTTCCATGTTAAATTATCCTGGAAAGAAGGTATGAGAATCACACAGAATATTCGATTATCTTAACATGCATAGTAAAGGGTGAAGTGAAATAACAAATTTTTCTCTCCGTGATCCTTTTATTACTTACTCCTCCATTGGCGCCGGAAATGTATGCACATATGAAACATATATTTATTATACACACAGGGCGAAAATGATTACTGTCTCGAGTATCTTTGAAAGATAAAAATATTTTATTAACTACCAGGTGAGGATAAAAAAATGTATATCCACATAAATTGCATTCGAAGTGATGACCGTTGCTGTATCAACGCAATTTCCGTTAGCTACATTTTTCATCATACTTAGATATTCAGAGTGGTAGTGTTCATTGCCTCGCCATGTACATTGACGTCGCGATATTATATCAAGAGATACGTGATGCATCGCTGCTCGCGTCCTGCCGCATCCTCTGTTCTGGCTTCTCAATCTGGCATCTTGCTACTGACTGCTTCGTCATAGCACATCGAATACCAGCTCGTGGCACTGAACGACACCGTAGATACGACTCGATCGGAGAAACGCTCGTCAATTGACGCGATGTCGCCGAGAGTAAATATTCCGATTAAATGTTTCGATTAAATATTAAATAAGAGTCGGTGAATTCTACGCGGAATATGATGTAACATGTGATGTTGTTATGGAAAAAAAATGTAACGCGCAAAAAGTACCAAAATAATCGGTGAAAAGCGTAAACATATCCCCCCTCCTCATCAAACTGTCAACTGTCGTTCATCACCGTACGCCGAGCGGTTACAACAATCAAAATAAACATTCAAGGCGGGCGATCGTACTTTCGTGCGTCGCAAACTTTTCCGAGTGTTTTCATTATGTTGCGAGTTGGCAAACGACGCACATACCACGACGTGGAATACGTGTATTAGAACGTTAATTATTAATTTCCGTGGTCTGATTACAATATCTTGTTGGCCCTCAAAATACTTAATCGTGTTCTCATCGACAACGCGTGTATTTAATGCGTCTTTGATCGAATCTATGCGAGAGTGTCAGTGCCAAAAACAGTCGATGGAACAGTCAGGATGCTGGATCGAGAAACCAGGATGGGGGACACAGAACGTGGCCGGCGATGCATTATGTATTTCCAGATATGTCAAATCATTTATTATACAAATGATCGATTTTAACGATCGGACATTCGATCGATTTTACGTTTTAACGGCGAACTTATCGAGATAGAGGAAACGCCCGAATCGAAATTCAAGTTGATATTCGTAGTCTGTCACCATTTGACAAATTACAGTTTGCCTATTGCTGCTTTATATATTTTTAATTATGTATCTTACTTGTACTTATTTCATGCACGAAGAATTATTGTTTTAAACAGTCGACTAATGGTCCGTGAATGTGAGTGTATAATATCGGCTTTAGAATCTAATGTAAATCTTGCAAGTACTGATTTTTACGTCTAATAATGCTTCTTGGATCACGAGTACGATTTTGCTTTTCTTATTTTTGCTTGGTCTTGTTATTGTACGTAATTTAGATCTAAATTTCTACTGGTAAACAGCATTATTGTTATACACATAACTATTATCTTTATCTTTGCAACTTCTTCCTTATCAGCTCTTTTAAGAGCTTCTAGTTCCTTCTAACGCCTAAGGAAAAAGAAAGCGACTATAAGAATAAAAATGTGTTGCTTTCACCCATTCATACCTTAATCCTTATCGAATTATTTAATATTTATTTCACATACTACATTTGCAGCTGAATAAGTTATATAATTAATGCATTACTGACTGAAATTAATAATAAGGATTCAATTTAACAACAGTAGAGTCGAAATTTCGATTCGGGTAACGTACGAATTTCTCCGGCTTTCTCGATAACCCTCACGTAATAGTTGCGCAATATACTATCTAACGTAAGATTAGAATCCAGAAAGCGACGTTATTCAGATAAATACTATCTCGGTTCTCTACGCGATAAAGGGTTCCGCGTGTTTGATAGATCGGGACATACAGTCGTCACGAGGCAATACATCGTAGCTCACGAAAAAGTACTGAAAAACGAGAATGATGAGGCGAGGCTCTGAACCGGTTGGCCCTTTATCATATCTTCGAGATAAGCCAGGGCCTGTGTGCTGGTTATCTCGAAGCTTCCTGACGGTCGTTTCGTACATTATGAAGTTAAAAATTTCATTCGAGCACGACATTTTACGTTGTACGATCTTTCCCAAAACACGCGATTCTCGGACTTCCTTTCTCAACCGTAAACTAGCCCTCCCTTTGATGCATTTCTGTATTTTTACGAATCTTTATAATTCGCATATATTTCACATCTTATTTACTCAATATCGTTAGTATATTTTCGCACTTGATCGTTTTATGAGGGACAATCGTGAATTTTGTGACAAACCACGAATTTCTCTTCGACGACCGATCAACCAGACTTTACTTCCGACATTTAGTATCCGTGTAATTCATTGTAAATACAGTAAAACGTTGCGGAAGATAAAGGTCGCTCGAGGTGAGAGAAATGAAGTCACATCTTCGGGAAAAATGTCGATGAAATAGGCGCTATTTTTAGAAGTTGCACTTCGCGGAAATCCTCTGACATAATTCGACGCGTTACTTGAAATATTGACGAGTCTCTTTAATAATAAATCGCTCGCCGAATACGTCGTGACAGAATGTGACGGGTCGGGTGTTCGAAGGTACGATAATAAACACCCTCGATTCGACCGAGAACGAGAGAATGCCGGGTCGGTCGCGGCACGCTAAATAATCCGATGGCAAATGTAGGCTCGTGTCATAAAATGTCTTATCTCCGTGCGGGGTGTAAAATTCGCGTCGTGTCGGGGGTGTGGTGGGCTCGAGGGAGGACTTGCCTAGTAGTCACCCGTGTCCCACCCTATCCGTTCCTCCAAGGCAGTTGGTTCTCTATTTAATCTCGAGGTGACAAATGGCCGTGGCACTGATTCGATGACTCAAACATAATCCTGTCACCACATGCAAACACCGATCGGGACCAATATCGGCTCGCACTTTGTGTCGGTGAAAACCCCCCCGCGATCCAACCCCCGAGGAAGATATATGAGGCGAACAGGGCGATCTTCTCGACCTCGCCGGAGGAGAAGGTTAGGACTAATCGATGAAATTGTCTCTTCCTGTCGCGGTGCATAAAATATCCCATTGCTCTTCCTCGGGATCGCCTCGTGCGCCTTCTCGACGATCGGACTTGGAAAGGGAATTCAAACAAACACGGTAATAATGCGAGTTATCCGAGATTCGGTCCCCTTCGCGACACTAAAATATCACCGACACACGAGCCGTGAAATATTTGTTTTCCAATTTAATAAATCCCACCTTTCCGTGAATTTATATCAGTGAAATGCACACGAATATTTTTACGATGAACCCTATTTTTTACTATATTATTGCCATATTATTATCAATTATATTATTACTATATTTTTTGCCCCGAAATGAGATGCGAAAATTGAAACGATAATAATATAGAATTACTTTAGCCGAATTAGAGTGAATTTATTTATATTTATTATATCTTTGATCGAGTTCGTCGAGTCGTCGAAAACTACACGGGATATACAGTATTACAGATTTAACATGTATGTACGTGCTTGCAGTGGCGTGCTTTAATTATAGGATCGGTAACCACATGGTCCGATGGATCTGTTTAGCTTCAACAACGCTCCGGAATTATTTACGCGAAAGCTTCGACGGCGATATCGTTTGACGTGTAAATTACACCCGTGCACTGCAAGACGCGATTAATTTTCTCGCACAATTGCGTAACGATACGTACACACGTGCATACTTGATTCGGATTCGCGAAATGCAACGCGCAACCGTAGTTTCGTTTCAGCTCGTAACTCGATTATCCGTTCGATGACTTCTTCGGCGACACGCACACGATCGTGTCGTGTATAATAATTCCGAAAACCATGAAACATGCGGTAAATTGTTTCTTCATTACATGTACACGCACAGAGAAAAATAGTGCTTAGATTCAAGTAAATAATTACTTCAATACTCCTCAGCAAGTGTTTTCTTGGAATCAAATAACATATACTTGATTTGAGTAAGATTGATTTAAAGTAAAAATTTGCTAACCTCTTGAAGTTAATTTTGAAGTTGAATTTTCAATCAATTACTAAGCCATAAGCACACAAATTATAAGTAGAGTTTCGACGATGTTTTTAATCTTAGTTCGTTATTCTCTTATTGCTTCGGATTGAAGCATAATTGTCCACGTGTCGAAATTTAATTCCTTGTTGCCAATTCCCTATATTTAATTTCTCGTCCCTTGATCCTTTCATTGGGTCTGAACCCTGAGAGAGTGGACTGCAGCGAATCTGTTTCCGTAGTCGTGTTCCATCGCGTAAATTAGCCTCGATCGGACTCCGCACAGTATTTTCGCGCCTCGAACGCTCGCTCGCCGATGTTCACAGGCGCGCATACCTGCGGCGTTATCGTAAGAGTCATATCGGAGTTGACAAACGGTGAAAATCGCGCGGTCAAATTGCGAGTCACGATCGCGAGGTTCCCTGAAGACGCGGACGTTTTTGAGACCGCTCGCGCATAAGTAACGCGTCTCGAGCGAAGCGGCCTGGCTCTCTCCTCGGATTTCATCCGTCCGTGTTATCGCGAATGCCGCTTCGGAGTTGATAAACGTCGAAAATCGCTCGATCGAATCGCGATCATCGCGACATTCCCGTTCCTGAGGACGCGTTTTCGAGTCGCTCAAGTAAATAACATGTTTCGAACGAGGCGGATTTTATCAGCCACGTCCGTCGTTCAGCGGCGAACTGGCTCCTTTTCGAAAAAAGGAAGAAAAGAGAGAATGGGAGAGAGAAGCGGCTCGAAACCGGTCGATTATTGCATCGATTAAAATGTAAAACGCGTCTCTGTCGTGACGGTTGGAACCGGCGGAGAGCCGGTCCCTTGTGCCGCGCGTAACGGTGCAACATCGTCGTCGTCGCTCGCCCGATGCGACCGTCGCGATTTCGCACCGCGTAAACATAAGCTGCGCGGGGTCACGCGCCTCGCCAACGGATCGCGACGAATCGATAATTAATCACTAATTATTCATCGCGACGGTCTTAGCACGACGGACTGCGGCGAAGGTCTTGGCATTAGGGGAAGATGCGACTCTGTCCGACGGTAACAATGAACGCATACGAGTGGCGAATTCGACGCAGCTTTATTGCGCAGTTGAACATTGGCAATTACGGCGGCGAGTGGTCGAAAGCAATCGTCGCAAAAAATTGCTAACGAGCGCGCGACCGAACCGATAAGTGCGCTAACGCGAAGTTAACGCTCTTGGGTGAACTAGAAAAAAAGGCTTAAAAATTTATTTGGGAAATGTGAGGTTTATTTCACGGGAATAAACGTTTATTTGTAAATAAATAGACGTTTCGAACGAAATAAACTTTTATTCCTGGCAAATAAGCCGACAAAATGAGAAAATTTGAATATATTTCACAGCAAAATATATATCCCGTCATCGCAGTCAATTTTCTTTTTTCAACCAATAAATATTGAAGATAACGCCGTGAGGAACTTTTGTTTCGCAAAATTTCAATTTCTTTTCCCCGCTATGAGCGCGAGTGGTGTTGAAAATTCGCACAAGATATACTCGTAATTGCCAATGTAGAAAAACTGCGAAGCAACGGTTGAGTGATTAATCAGCACGGTAAAAAAATTTGTATCAAATTTAACACATCTCGCATATCTTAAACGGTCCACACGAATTTCTATGTTAATTTAACCCAAGACGAATATATTGAGGAGTAACACAAATATGTCAAAAATTAATACGTTAATCGACACTGAAATACAAAATGTATTATTTTAGCCCTCTAAACAGTAAGATTGAAATCGGACGCAACTCCACGGCACGTTTATTTCACAGCGTCCACAGCGCTGTTTCTCTTCTTAAGGAATGTTTCATGTTGTTATTTACTTATCTATTTTATATCCATTGATTACACGAAGAATGAAGAAAACATAGCATGGATCCGACCCGGCTTCCTCGAATACATTGAAAATCCATCTTGCCGTTCGAGGGTTAACACTTATATATGTTGAATATCGACCCGATAGAAAATATACTTACATATATTGAGATAACATAAACACAGTATGTTGAATTAACGCACGGCTGTATTGAAAAATTTCACGCAGAAATATTAACAAGGGCCGATTTTAACACAAGTACAAAATGTTTCTTACTGCGTGAGAGTGACGACGGTGAAACACTAACGGAGCACGAACACGTTCGTAGTCCAGTCTCTCGTTGCTTTCCGCGCACATTCAATACCTCGGAGATACCTACGCTCGGTGCGAAAACCCGTGTTCGCGTCTCTCTCTCTCTCTCTCTCGCGAATGAAATCGTACCTCGTGACTTACATGCTCCGGGCATCGGCATCCAGAGGAGAGGTCCGTCAGAACGCACTTAGCGGGCTCCGTGCCCACGTTAATGTCACGTACGGTACGTTCGTTCATTTCTCTCGTTATTCATCCGCTTGCGCTGCTTGACTCGGCACGCACTTTCTTTCTGCCTTCTCTTATTTCTCTCGATCGTGGAACACGTGCGGTGGGCGGAGTATCGGTCGAAGATTTTTCGGCAAGTCCAAGAGCACGGTATGAAGTTCCTACTTTCTGAACGCTACGTAGGAACTCTATACCTCGCTGCTGGATCTCTACCATATTCATTAGATACCGTCTCTCTTCTTTCTTCGTTCTTCGTTAGCATTTCGATCGGCGAGTGAGGGGCCGCTCTCCGTCGTGTGAGGTCCGAGACGTCTCTGTCTCGGTTGATTTAACGTACGCGCCGAAAGAACGCCGTGGTTTTGTCTCTCTCTCTCTACTTCGGGTCCTCATGCATACACACAGCAGTCCACCTTCTCTTCTCTGCTGGTCGAACGGTCGTCTCGCTTACTTACAATAAATATATTCTGCAAAACAATTCACTCCTACGCGGCACACGCGCGTACCTTTCATTCAACCGCGGATAATCTTCTTACACGCGATACACTCTCCGGGAAAACGAACGCGTCGCGATAACTACCACTCGGTTTCTCATTTTCTGGTTAACTTCAGGTGGTTCAGGCTTATATATATATATAATCTAATAATATAAACATTTCTTTTTCACATTCATGGTTGATCGTTAAACTTTAAGTCACCGCCACAAAGCCATCAGCTTAATGATACCAACCATGAATAGAAAAGCGTGATTTTTGCATCATCATCGAATCTGAACTACGTTAGCAGTTAAACAGCGGTCGCTCGAATTTCACGTTTGCAAGCATTGATTCGCTCTCGAGAGCAGCGCGAGGCGCCAAGCCGCGGCGCGTCGCGGCGTGACGTTTCGTCGAAGTGACCGAAAGAGAAGTACCGGTGTGTGCGAGGGGAGAGAGTCCGGATTAAAGGAACACATTCACAACGTCGCATCACTTTCCAATGTGTACGCGTGATATCTGCAAAGTGCACTGTAATCGGGGCGAACTCGCGCGTTCCCGACGATAAGACTTCTCCGGACTCGCGACAAAGTCGGAACACGTGAGCGCGTTCGGCCACGGTAACGTGTCACGGCCGGTGCAACGAAGGTGTAACCCGAATTCCACGATGATGATGCTGCCGATGTTGGTAGTGGCGATAGTTTCGAACAACGAGACGAGCAACAATCGACGGAGCCACCTCTTCGAGCGCGAAAGGGAGCCGAGTTTGACGAATCGAGCCGCGCGGACGCGCCGCGTTAAACGAAGCACGTTGGCGACGAGTTCACAACGGGACGATTAATCACGTGAATTCCCGACGAGCGCGGTGCCACGTTGCCCGATTAATCACCCGGCCGCCGACGAGAGACGGAAGGAGAGAGAGAGAGAAGCGGATAGAGTACGCCGACGATGTTGCGACGAACTTTCGTCGTTCGCGATTTTCCGAAAATCGGGCGTTCGTTCCAATCGTGCGCGCACACGACGATATTCCGAGCGACCGTTCGTCGACGAGCCGAACGGATCCTCGACCACTCTCGTCCGCCATCCTCCCGTGAAACCGCCTGCTCGCACGAAGGCTCGCGAAGAACTGAAGAGTCTCGAGGGGCACCGAGCGGAGAACACACGCGCCGAGGACACACACGGCCCTGCACACGGTTCCCCCCTACTTCCTTCCAAGTCGACACCGACGCCCCTGGCGGTGAAGAATGACATGATGCCACGCCGCTGCCGTGGAAGAAGACGAAGAGGAAGACGACGACGAGTCGCGCGGCGCGCGCGGAAAGACCCGAGGTGGGAGGGACACGGCCTGACGCGCTGTGAAAGAGGGAGAGACGAAGAGAGAGAGAGAGAGAGAGACGGCTCCGCGAACGTTCCAATTGCGATAGCCTACGTGTCCGCGGATCGCGTAATTATCGCGAACACGTAACGCGTAAGCTGGCTATGATTGATTTTTCCCGCGGGTTGTCTTCCTCACAAAGAGCAGCGGGATGCGCTTGGGATCTCTCTCTCTCTCTCTCTCTCCCCCCTTTTTCTCTTGAGGCCGTGAGATGCCCGCGTCGTCGATTTCCGCTCGCGCGATCTAATGACCAAACGCGGGTCGATGTTTATCTCGCCTCGCGCGACTTAATGACAATTTAATTACGACGGCGAACAGTGAAACTGGGCGTGATCGAGCGCGCTCGGAGATGTCGGATCGCTGCGAGCGAAACGGCTGTTTTTTTTTCTCTCCCCCCATCTCCCCCCTGTATATCTTCGAAGGATCCTTGCGTTTCTCTCGCGAGGTGTTGAGAATTTTCGTCTCGCGCGCAACGACTCGGTTCGCGGCTCCTGAAATCAGACCCGGCTGTCCATCAGGGCGCTTTCGAACGGACAGAAGCCCACGAAATGCGCGTAACAGGCGAACGCGAAGACCGGTGCTATCGAGTTAGCGTACGTTCGCTCTTCGTCATTCGATCGAGCCGCCGTGGAGAGCGCGTTGACGGCTCTGTTAGAATTCGACTCCCCGCGAACCCGGGACTCGCCGGATCACGCGGTCGCGCTAATCCCAGCGACGGAACACCTGTCGCACGGGTCTCTATCCCCGATAATTACGAGACCTGAAAGTGGACGGAGTGAAAAATTTCGCGTCAAATTAAACGTATATCACACATGCCCCAGAGAAATGGCTGTGTTAAATTAACGTAGGATGAATATGTTGACAGGTAACGGAGATATCACGTCGAAAATCTACTCGAAATTGGCGCGTCAAGCGACACTCAAATAGAAAATGCGTTATTTGAACACTTACATATGTTGAATATCGACTCGACGCGAAATATCGAGATAACATAAACACAATATGTCAAATTAACGCATCGGGTATGTTAAAGATTTAGCATAAAAGTGTTAACAAGAACCGATGTTGGCACAAGTATAGAATGTCGTTTACTGTGCGCGAGCTGTGATTGTCACGAACACTGAGGAATCGAACGTAAAATTACTGCGACTTTGTTCGCCAAAGGCCGCTCCCTTAATATTCGATTCTTCGCGAATCTGGGATCGCGATTTTTGCCGGTCCGAGCGACGAAAACCACTGTCGCATGACGCTCCGTCCCGATAATTACGATCCGAGAGGTGCACGAGCTGCACGATTATCGCGCACACTTCGGCACTGAAAGAGAGCGAGCAAATCACCGTGAAGCTACTGCGCGTCGCGACTTTGTCAAAGGTTGCCGTCGCGATGAAGTTCACCGGCGAACCGGCGCGAAACGCGGAAGAAGGAAGCCGCGATCAGCGGTGATCCGGCGTACAAAGGGAAAGCAAGTCAATTGAGTGATTCGATTATCGACTGATTAATAGTATCGGCTGCCGTTTGTTCGCAGTTAAACGCGTTAGGCCGGTCAATGCGAGCGCCGCCGCTACTGCTGCTGAGTCAGTCGAATGATATCATTACCGCGCGAGGTCTTTATTTGCATGAGACACTTGTTAATCGATCATCGCGTTACTCTCGTGCGGATGGCGTGTTTTCTCGATCGATCCGCCGATTAGGACGGTATGGCGTAGCATAATGATACATACAGTGAATATATCAAAGATTCCCCCCCC
>NW_014554309.1:638132-647579 GCF_001313825.1 Dinoponera quadriceps
TCTCTCTCTCTCTCTCTCTCTCTCTCTCTTTCTCTATCTCTCCTCTTTCTCTCGCGGCCAAGTGGTTTCCTCCTTTATTTCTCATCATTACGAAATTTTATCCCGCGAAATCTCGAGTAATACCTTCGCGAATTGTATCTGTAATAATCTCGAACATCTGGAAAAACCAAGGCGTTAATTAGACGATGTTAAACCTTCTTTCGCGGAATTTCGGCGAGAGCAGCGACGAAGTGGGATCTTCGATCGCGAGTGTCTTTTTGAGGAACCGACTGATTAAAGTGCGAAAACTTTGCAGCTCTCTCTCTCTCTCTCCCTCTCTCTCGACGTGCGAAACAAACGCGATTTACGACGATCGAGTATTCGGAGACGAGTTCAGGGTGTTTAATTAGTTTCGAACGAGCCTTTCCGCGGTATTTCATTTTCTCCGATGTTCTATCAACAGCGAAGCCAGGCGACGGGTAGAGACGGGGTTGAATTTTAAATCGTGAATGTCACGCAAACGCCGCGATACCGATTGAACTAAATATAGCACGTGCGTTTTTTTTTCCTCGTCTTTTTTTCGTCATCCTCCTCCCCTTCCCCCTCTATGAAATGCGAGCGCGCGCGCACGGAGAATTCTCGTGCATGAAACCAATCAGATCACGCGTCACGGAGCTCTTTTAATTATTCAGAGTAGAGCCGGCGGCATCGGCTTTCCACCGAACCAATCGGGCCAAACAGAGCGCGCGATTTATGCGTGAACGTACATATATATATATATATATATATATATATATATATATATATATATNGCGCGGCGATGGATCGCGACCCCGAATCCAGTCGCGAAAGTCGTCGATATTCAATCTTTAACGCCCGCCTGCGTGAAATTCGCGCTCGAAATTTCCCGACTGAAAATGATTATCGCCGGTATCGACCGGCCTCGTGCGAATCACGCGAGACGTATTAGAATCTTTCAGGTAAGGCCGCGTTCGGAAACATCATACTGAAGGTAGAGTGGCATTTAATTGACATTCAATCAGAACAAAGAACTAATATTTCTTCATCACGATCGATCAATTAAATGCCACTCTACCTTCAGTGCGCATTCCCGAACACAGTCTAAGAGTCTGACCATCTCGGCCACCTTTTACCAATTGGTCCGTTCGTTCTGCTAAAAAAATGGCGGAACCGAGAATTGTTAGGTAAAGGAATTCTACTCGTAACTAAATGTTATCCTGAGGTGGGAGATAAATGATAATAAAGTGATGAAAAAAATTAATTTTAAGAAATTAAAAATCTAGTTTTTTTGTAAAGAATATTATATATAATAAATAACACGTATATATCTTCAGACAAATGTGTCTATATAATAATCGATATATTGTAGACGCTCTTCGTAGGTAAAGACATTCCGGACAAACCGGACGCGATTTTCGACCAAACAGTCGGAGATGTCCAGACTTTTACTTAGGGAGCTCGGAAACATCGGCGACGCGTGACGTTTTTACCGGCCACGGCGAAGCGAGTAAAACGAGACGCCCAGTCGGCTCGGCCAGAGACACACGCGAGATTGTCGTGAGAGCTGAATGTGTACAACACCGTTTGACTATCGTTGCCCTTTTCTCTCGTTATATTCCAGCAAAAAGAGCGATAAAAGTGGCGTCTCGTGGAGCGGGGTGGCGAGGGAGAGGAGGGGGCCGTCACGTTTGACTCGGTATGATTGCGCGAGGAGGAGAAAAAAGAAGAAACTGAAAAGCGGAGGAACGTGACGCTCGTTTAACCATGTGTGAATTGAATTCGAGAGGGACAGTTTCGTGACGCGCGAAGACTCGACGAGAGAAGGAAGGAGCCTTCTCTCTCTCTCTCTCCCTCTCTCTACCACACACACGGTTCTCGATCCGTGGGAAACATTTTTTTCTCTCTCTCGGAGGATTTTACGCGCCCGCATCTCACTCTCCCCGGCTCGGTCGTGAGCCACTTTGACCCTAATTCGAACTGATTCCGACGACTTCTCTCTCTCTCTCGTTGAAAACGAGACGGCCGTCGCTTCTGTCGCGCGTTTCGTTTCTGCGCGTTCGTCTTTCCATTTGTCGCGAAGCGCGTTGGACTTGATTCCGCGTCGTGATCGATAAATAGATCTCCCGACGTTGCGCTCTCAGCCGGGTGTAACAAGCTGAAGCTGTCGCGAGCGCGTGTCTTCGAAAGGCCTCGTCGCGGGATCTGCGTCGTTTTTGCGACGTTGCGCCTCGCGGTAATGCGGGACACCTTCGAAGAGAGCGGGCTAGCCGCGGAAATTACTTTAGATTCCCGCGAACTCGTCTGTCGGCTTTGCTAATGATCGCCGGATCGTTAATTTTAACGAAAAACTTAACCCGCGGCACGGTGGCACGACACGTCTCACAATTCGTCGCGAAGATCACGGCGCGACCTGCGGCGACAAAAAAAGCAGCTCGCTTCGTCACGCGTTTTTGTAGCGCCGCCGCAAGGACGAGGAATATCGGGACGACCTCGGGGAAGTTGATGGTGAAAACGCTGTTCTGAAAGAACCACCGGTAGCTCACGTTTTGCCCAATGCGGCATATACATATAAGTAGCCGGTTTTCTTCTCGGTGATTACATATACGTGTAAGTAGCCGGTTTTCTTATCGGTAATTATCGAATTAGTAATTTAAAATCTCGTTAATTACACGGGACAAGAACGTGTACTGAAAAAAAGAGTTTGGTAATTATTGTTATTTAGTGAAGTAGTTTCAACTGAATGATTTGGTTATAGTGACCAAGTCATTTAATTGTACGGTATATGTAACTAAATTATTTGGCCGTACTAACCAAATCATTTAGCTAAGGAACAATGGAGTAATTATTTGCCTGAATTGGCGCCTTATCTGTGAAACTGTACGTCGCAATTCTTAAAATGTAAGCGTTACCGCGATTTTCGGACTTGACTAACAAAAGGCTGAAAGCTCACCACTCCTATTGCGGATCCGGACTTGTGTGCGAGACTAAAAATCGTGTGACTCTCCGTCTAGGAAATGGTAGAGCGTGTATGACGCCGAATGTTGGCTCGAGACAAGCGCTTTCTCTCGAGACTTTCGTTTTTTCGCTGCATTGAGATTACGACGACGTTGGGAGATCGTGTGATTTTTCTCGGTTATTTGACTAAAAGGCTTCGACGAAGAGAGAGAGAGAGAGAGAGAGAGAAGAGCCTTCGGCCGTGAGTTCAAGCCAAGCCGATCGGCTTCTTCCGTTTCGGATGTGCCGCGGAATGCACGTGTATCACACCGTAAAATTCCCAGTGCCGTACAGCGTCGTGATTTTTCTTCATTCGGCTGTCTCTCGGAGACGATTTTTCAGAAGCAACTCGCCGCCGCAACTCTGCTCGCTCTTCTTGCGGCATACGCTCGTAAAACGTCGTTACGTCTTTCGCGGATCGTAAAAAGCGCGGAAGTTATCGCGTCGCGCGAGCGCTGAATGCAAACGGCGTCGGGCGACGTTGGTCATCGTCGAGAAGGAGGAGGTGGAGGAGAGGAGAGGAGCGGGCAGGAGTCTCGAAAGGCACGGAGAGAAGCGGAGGTAGCGAGATACACTCGGCCAAAGAGAGAGAGAGAGAGAGCGAGAGAGGAGGAGGGAGGAGAGAAGAGTCGGCAGCGAGGAGAGACCCCTCCGCGAGAGATCAAGGTTGCGAAGTAACTCTGATGACGCAATCGCCTGCAGCTGCATCCGGCGACATCTAATTGCTCTCGCCTCGTCATGCCAGCTACATTACGCATCGCCATCGCGCGATCTTTTTTCATTCGAGAGATCTCGCCGGCTCTTTCTCCTCTCGCTCGCTCTCCCGCCCACCCACTCGAATTCTCGGCGAGGAGAGTGGCGTATGTACATGTGTGTGTGTGTGTGTGTGTTTGAAACGTCCACGCGTCCACGTTAATCTCGGTTAGCCGGACGACAGGAGTAGCAGCGGAGCCGCGTTTCCTGCGTTTGATTTCCAGTTAATCGATAACATTCGCGATGACAACTCCGCGAAGAAGGATCGTAGTGGAACGAGGATGGATCGGGATGATCGATCATTCCCCGTTGATCGTCTCCGCCGGTAATAATTAATTTTACGTTAGGAAGAGAGCGCCTTCGTCGGCTGGTCGGCCGATCTATGAATGCGCAATACGCTACTTGGGGATCGGCCGGGCAGATAGAGCACACCCGATGATAAAACGCAGCTCATACGTACGCGTCTAATTAGCCACCGTAAAAGATGGATATTACCATCTCTCTCTCTCTCTCTCTCTCTCGTCTTCCGTCTCTCTCGCGAGCGGCACGGAATGCCGGAGCCCGTGCGGAGGCAATAATCCTTTTTTGCCTTCCGCATCGATCTCTCATCGACACGACCGCGGTCATAAACGCGTCGCAATTTAGAAGATGACTGCACGAGTAAACACCGGTACTCGCGAATCATTCTCTCGTGGCCGCTCGATAGGAACTCGTTCGCGGGTGAACGAGAGATCGGACATGAAGATTCGATCCGATCGGGCCGAGGGGGAAAGAGAGAGAGAGAGAGAGAGAGAGAGAGAGAGAGAAGGACAGAGGAAGGGAGGAAGCACCGTTGGACCGGTTTCGAGATGAATAGCAAGGTGGCTCGCTCGCTCGTCCGTTCGCTCGCGACCGATGAACGAAATTGCACCGTGTTACAATACCGCGGCGAGCGAGTATCGGCGCGAAATGTGTCTTCAGCGGGAGATTCCGATGGCGCAAAAATAGTCCGATAATGGATACACGAATCGACCGGCGACGACGATGCGAGTTGCAAAAAGACGTCGGCGCGCGAAGCTCCCGCGTGCTGCGGCCCAAGGTGTGCCTGTCGTCGTGTATATGCACGTATGTGCGTACGTTACTCTACCATCACCCGATAATCGCCTCTCTCGTTTCCGACCAGACCAGAATAACCAGAACGAACTGTCGGTACGAGAACCGGCGCGATACCCTCTCGGTTATTTTACCTCCGCGCGGCGTTTTTCTAAATTGCACGCTGAACGAGACTTGAAAGCCTAGAGCGGCGTTCTCTGAGATGTCCTTTCACTGAAAAATCAGCATGGATTTACGTGGCATCCGACAACCGAACGCGTTTCGGTTCCCGTGAAGAAAGGAAGCTTCTCGTGAATCAAATTCGGTTACTTGTAACCGGGAATTCTGTTTTGCTCAATCAAAACACGTTTCATCGCCCGTTGTCAGATATATCAATAAAAGATACCTTGTCGGTTCTTGTTCAAGCTTATGTGTTAAATTTTTAACGTAATTCCGTGTGTCAATTTAATATATTATGTATGGTGAAGAAGATAAGTTGGGATTAGTGCGACCATGAACGAAGCAAACGCGTTTTGATTGGAGGAAGTTGGATTTCTGGTTCTTACAACTGAATTACGTTCGTAAGAATCAGAAATAATTAAAACGTGTTTCGATCAAAACGTTGGTTCACGATCACGTTAATCCAACCAATCTTTTATCTCCGTATGTACATGTTTATATTACCTCAACATTCTGTGTTAAGTCGGTATTCAACGTATATAAATGTTAAAATAACATACTTTAATGCCGGTAAACGTCTTAATTTCGTGTTACTTTTCAACATACTGATCTTGTCTTAAATTAACACAAAAATTTGCATGGATCATGGGATACGTAAGATGTGTTAAACTTAACACCAAATTTTTTTACCGCTTAAATCCAACCAAACTCATTTTTCACATTAAAAAACAGGGTCTTGCAGTCAGAGCGAAAATGATCTACGAGATCCGAGAAACTAGATAAAATGGACAAATGACTGGCAAACACTCCAGCGACACATATCTGTGTGTATCTAATCAATATAGATGACAGAGATAAAATTTTCATGTGAACTCTGTCTAATTTAGCAAGAAAGCTCCTCCGTGGAGTCCATCCGGATTAAGGCCAGTCGCACTTCTTATTAAATAATAGGATCTGAATTTTTCCGCACATCGGGACGATTGTTTAGTAGCGCTTCAGCCTCGCGTCGCGTTTTCCACGGATCCGCAGCGCCGCGCTCCCGATCTCCCTCGGCTCGATGCTCTTTCCCCCTTTGTTTTTAATCGATTAGCGTTATCTCGACGAACTTTGCGCGCTCGTAATTGTTTCGTTCAGAGAAAAAAAATGCCGAATATTTCGCCAGGAATATAGTTGGCGCGCCGTGGCGCTCGCGGCGGGTCGAACGCTCGACGGGAGGAAGAGGAAGAAGAGAGCAGCTGCGATTTCGCGTAACGAGACGCTTCTTACGCGAATCGTTCGTCACCCGGGGATCGTTCGTCTCTCCCCGCGGTTTGTAAGTACAAACCGAACGCGCCGAGCGTCTTCCCGACGCGCCACGCTGCGTCGTGGCAATCAAACTTCCCGAGGAGCTCCCGGGCGGAAAGAAAAGTGGAGATTCCGGGAGACGCTTTCCCGGAAAGGGATTCGTCTTCCCTCGAAATTATGAAAGTCCGCGGAAGCTTCGACCATTAACTTGCCTGCCAAGAGGAACGCAAAGAAGAAGAACGGGATCCGCCGTCGTCGTCGCGATGGCACGTAAAACAGAACTTTAATACTCGGCACACTCCAGCTGGGGAAGAAGAGGCGGGCGAGTCAGAGCGCGGGAATGTTCGCATAAAAACCGCCTACGTGGTCGTAGATGGGCGCATATCGAAGGGACGAAGCGAGAAGAAGGGCCTCCTTCGTTCGAGGACGCGTGAGAAGAAACGACCGAGTTATACGCCGCCACTAAATTGGACGCGCGACGTCTGCTAATCCTTTCTGCTCGGATTTCTTCGGCCGGAAACCGATTTAAATCTCTCTCTCTCTCTCTCTCTCTCTCTCTCTTTCTCTCTTGGTGTTCGCCTTGCGAAATAAAGCTATTCCGCAGTTGTAAAAAAAACGGAACAATGATTTATGCTGTACACGGATGAAGAATTATCGTGTGAAAATGTCTCGCACGACGCGTGATTCCGAAACGGATGGTAGATATCTAAACATTCTGATAGCGCGAATTGGAATTTGAAAGTCTGAATAGACGCATACGTGTGCACAGACGGTAAATTTTAAGGACGCGCTGCGTGGTACATTGCAGTTAACAAAGTCGCACACCACGTGTGTGTGTGTCTGTGTGTTCTTCACGGGAAAATTCCAAAACTTTTAGGTCAACTGGTTGCTCTCATCTCTCCTTTCCCTCTTGTAATTCTCCGTTTTAACTCACGACTATGCGAGAGCATCTCTTCCACCCCACCGACATAAAGAATACGAATAAGATTCCGTTCGGATATGGCTTGTATTGAATCCACCATCACCAGCACGACAAGCCGCGTAATCTTAAGGAGGGTTAAAGCTCCGGGGACGCGAGATATTATTCCAGGCTAATAAGCTGGATATTGAAAATTACACCTTAAGAACCGGGACGCACGCGCGCGATATCTTTCGTCTACTCTTTGTTCACACTGACTCATCTTAAGTAGAGCAGATTGCGGTGACGGGTCGTAAAAATAATAGAAAGCAAGAATCTACGTTGTGTCGTAACGCTGAAAGAAAGGGTTTGGTAGCAATTATCAAGATTTTATTAAGATTGAACAGTTTTGACCAAATCGGTTAATCAACCAAATCATTTAATATTATATACTATATATAGTATATGACACACGGAGAAAAATATTTTACTGACACAGCAAAGTTACTATATGGACATGGCTGCTACAGGGACAAAGAACAAAATTTGTTTAATCAGCAAAAAGATTTTTTTGCACGGTAAAAAGCTTTGTCGAGAGTATTAATTACTATTTGCTGGCTATGTAGACGGCAAAATAATTTGGTTATGCCGACTAAATTTGATAGCTGTTACAATGGTTTAGCTACAGCAAAGTGATATTTTCCGTATAACAAATCTTCTTGTTGTCCTTCGTAGTATCCAACAATTTGTTGGATTTGTTGGGCAAGATTGTTCTTCTTTTCTTCGCATATAGTACAGCATATGTGTTGTGATTTGATTGCAAAAACAATTCAGCTTGAAATTATTTAATCAAATCTTGGTGATTGTCGCCAAATCTATTTTTCAGTGTAACAGTTGATCAAACGTGGGAACGAAAGTGTCACTTTTTTCCCTGCGTTGACGTGAAAAAATAGAAAATGAGCCATTCCGGGGGGGTTTTTACGAGCGTGCGATCGGATATCACGGCGATCGGCGGTAGCGCACCGCGAATTTGCAGTTTGCCGTATAATTGGTAGTGGTTTCTCGTTGCGACACGAACCTCTCCGCACCCTAATCTCGCGCATCATCTCAATTTTAAATTAGATTTTGTAACGAGCGTATGACGAGTCACTGAATCATCGCTCGCTTGCGGTTTCCGGCCGGGGCTCCCGGTTAGCCCCGTAATAGGCGAAAAGATCGACGATATCCTCGCGAAAGGTTGATGAAATCGGCGGCTGGGCAATTTGCCCCGCAGGTTGCGCGCTAAGTCCGACCGTCTTCGTCGTCGGTGTCTACGCGCTAAATTAGATTTCGCAACGGACGAGCGAACGTATGACGAAACGTGGAATCGTCATGAGCGACCGCAGTTTCCCGCTACGACTCATCTCGTCCGCGATTAGACCGCGACTTCGCGCGGCACGGTAATTAATAGGCAGGACAAAAACGTTTCGTCGGAAACCGTCGTGACGATCCCGACGTCGCACGCGCGTCCTTCGGGCACTGAAATGGTTTCAATAATCGAGCCGTTTCATTTTACGCTGCCGAGTAATGTAAGTGTGCCTCGCCGGTAACACGAACACTGCGGATCGAAGTGTTATTTTTACGTAAGCGTCTAAAAATGGACACATTTGACTGAAGCTTCTTTTAGTTTCTCGCTGTTTGGATTAGATTGTGTCATTTCAAACGTTTGATCGTGTTAAATTATAAGTTAACACAAGTTCAATCGTGTTAAATGACGTGATTTAACGACGGCGAGAAATGCGTGCGAGAAAAGCTTCGGTTGGAACAACACACTTGGACTTGCAGTGAAGCGCGCGTTTCTACAAGTCGTTGTTAATATTGGTGATAACAGTCTCACAGAGTGTGAGAAAGAGAAAGTGTCGCGAGCCTTTCAGATTTATCGGAATTAGATCTTTAAATAAAATGTAAAATTATACATATCGTAACGAGTGACAACATCAAAAGTCGACGTGAACGACGACTAATATTCTCGCGAATAACATCGAACGCAAAGATAATCGATCGTGTTTTCGCGAAACGACATCTGCCAGCTCGCTCGTTGGGTGTAATTTCCTCGAGATGAAACCTGCGGGAGAGAGGAAAAAGAAAGAGAAACAAGATGAAGACTACCGTTCATCACGATGGACGGCCGCAATCGCGAGACGCGTCGCTTGCACATACGTGCGTGCGTGCACGCGTATGTATTTGCGGAACCCCGGGCGATCTTTCGGTAGAGAATCATAGGGGGG
>NW_014554309.1:647585-661607 GCF_001313825.1 Dinoponera quadriceps
GGGGGGGGGGGGGCAAACCGGAGGCCCCGTTATGTTTAACGTCACGTTGCAGGGAAGCACGCGTCAAAAGTGGGATGAAAAGCCCTCGAAATCAAATCAATTAAGTCACGTGCAGGCGCCGCGTCTCCGCTTGGCGTTCTGCTCGTGATTGGATCCAATAGGATCGAACGTTCTTCCCAAAATGGAGGAAACTGTCGGCGGTTTAGGGTAGGGAAGCCTCCAGCGTGCTCGAACTCCTCCACGGGAGCACACTTTAAGCCTGAATAGATTCGTTCCTCCATGCTGATTCCGCGAGAGAGGATCCGTCTACGTGCAGCTTCACGTACGGCCGTGTTCCGGCACTCCGTTCCGATATATACGAACAATGCGTTCTTCAAAAAACTGTCCTCACTTCGCGTTTAATCCCGTAAAAAAAAATCACTTCGATTGATCTGCATTTCGAGCCTCCAGGAGAAAGGCGGTGCGAAACGTTTCCGAGCACGCTGACCCAGAACCCCCCAAAAAGAGGGGAAAAAAAACTCGTTCCCTCGCGCGTCCGCCCGCGCCACGCTATACGAGCTTTGATTTAATAATAAACTGGGATTTACTCGAAAGCCCCGAATTTTACACGACGCCGCTCTCGCAACAACGGAAAAAAAAATAAAACACAACAGCAAAAAAAAGAGAGAGAGAGAGAGAGAGAGAGAAGAGAGAGAGAGAAAAAGTCACGCTCGCCGGGAGAAAGCGAACGTGGAAAAAACGCCGGCACGCGTCGTCACGTCCGACCGGGGGAAAGAGCGAAAAAACGCGGAAATCCAGAAGTGGGCCGCGGGAAATTCCCAATAAAACGACCTCCGCGCAATATTCGGCACCGCTTCGGTTGAAGCGGACGCGCGTCGTCGCGCTCGCGCGCTGCCCGATAACAAAGCAATAACTATCGATGGGCGGCTTTGCGCGCCTCACCATTACACCCCCGCGACGCGTACCCCGTCGGACGCGATCCACCGGCGATGCTGCATAAACGACCCCTGCAGCACGACGCGGACGAAACGAGAGACGACGCGCTTCCGCTCGCGTCTCCGTGCATATTGCATGCGTCCCTCCTCCTCTCTTTCTCTGTCTATCTTCCCGACGGTATTAATATTCCGCATGCGCATATTTGAGTCACAATCATCGTGAGATAACTAAGTTATTGCGAGACACTTGGCACGGCAGCATGAATATTGTATAGCGATAGTCAAAGGACGGAGATTCCCAGGGACAAGGCTGACGGACGCGGCTGAGTTTACGAGCGACGTGCCGTTCGGAAAGTTAAAGAACGCCGGCGAACGCTCCTCCCGGAGATCTTCGGGTGCATTCGATCAACGTTGGACGCCGCGTTGAACGGCCGTTGGTCGGACGAGGCGCGAATGCGAGTGTTTACGAGGCACAACCGACGATATTTTTCTGCATATCATGCCGAATAATCAATATAATCAATTACAGCGTATCATTAAATAATACGTTGACTTTGAGACGGCGCTGAGCGAAATTCCTTAACGTCACTGCGGCTGTTAACGTGTTAACTTGCGCGTTACGACACCGGCGGTTCTCTCCCTCGCTATTATCTCGACAATCGGCGCGATCGTCGTTTTTCCTCCCTTCTAATACGCGCGTATCGCATTTCCTCGCCGTACGGTAGGATAGAGTCCGACGCGGTGTTGTGATCGGTCCTCGTGTTTCAGCGCGATCTTTTCCGTCTTGCGGCTGATGTACCGCTCGTGGCCGGCCGAATTTATCGCTTCGTCTCGTTGCTTAAAGCGGCGCTTCACTCCGCTGAAGTACACCTTGTGTGTGGCTGAAACCGGCCTCTCAGCGCGATCGAGTCACCCTTCGGCCGATCAACTAGCCGACTATACCTGCTTCGTACCTGTGTGTATATATATCTCTTGCGTATATACCTCCTCTGGCGGAAAAAGAATCACTTATCTGGAACGAACACTAGGTTTCCAACAAAGCACAACGCGGCTCTCTCGTTATTGCATAAACGATTCACCGGTGTTTCTTACTACACGCTGATTCCTAACTATCGCTCAGGTAGTTCTTATAAAAAGAAAGAGGAAACAACGTAAACGTTCGTCGAAGGAACTTTTCGAACCGTTCGTCATCTTTCTATTCCCCTCTCGCCTCTTCTCTCTCTCTCTCTCTCTTTTTCATTACCTGTAATCATACTTCGCTTTATATTATCTTGTTTGATCTCATTTTGTTTTACTTTGTGTTTTCTTTCTTTTTTGTTGTTAGCTTCCAATGTACTCTATTTACACACTGTAACGCTCTTAGGGGAAGAGGGAGGCTCGATTCCAGGGTGTAGATAAACTCATTTATTTCTCTCTCCCTCTCTCTCTCTCTCTCTTTCTCTTTGCACTTCTTAATCACACGTATCGTGGAGGATCTCATTCTGATTATTATCTTTCGCTGTAACTTTCCTCCCATTCGACGAGATAAACCGCGACTAATTCCCCGCGAGGAGACCCTTTTCACCCTCTCTGTTTATTCGGTACAACCGCGGATACGATCGCAGACACGTTGCTGTCCAGTATATATACTGATGTGCGACGATAACGCGTCCCAAAGATCTCGGGATTTCGCGTTGATATTTATAGATGATATAAAACGATGAAGCTTGATTAAATCAGCCGTATCGTGGGCACATGGAAATAATGCGATTCTTCGGAGGTGCGTTCGCACGCGCGCAGCGAACGCGCAGATAGACGCGTCGATGGACGGGCCACGGATGCGTGAAACGATCGGACGTTCCATGGGATTTCGGTGCGCGATATCGCCGGGGCACAACGGCGAAACGTCCATTCGGATCGGTTTATTGCCCGGCAACGTCCTCCAGCGATCGTCTGGTTTATTGCGCTCGGAAATGGGATTGTAGGGGATGATTTTATCCGTCACTTCGCCACCCTGGCCTCGTTTTTTCTTTTTTTCCCTCTCTCTCTCTCTCTCTCGCTTTTTTTTTTATATGTACTCTCGCCCGCTCGTTCGTTTTTTTTTGCTTTCTCTTTTTTTACGGCGCAATCAGATGCACACGGGGTGTCGCGCGGGCAGCCCGAATCATTCGGGCGGCGCGATCCATCGATACGCGAACCGCGTCAGTCGGAAACAACGCGCGGCTAGCCGCGACGTAATTTCGCACGGAGTCTAACGTGTCGCAATTTTGCATTTCGGACTGTCACCGCGGATATTGTGCAAGTTCCGATCGATGAAATGCTTCGTGACTCGCGATCTCTTGATCAATTTTGAGCTGCTTCTTTGGAGACATTGATTTGCAAAGCCGTCTCAAAGGAAAGCCCTAAATAATCAGATACGCGATCACCTATGATCAAACAGCCGGTGTTTTCTTCACGAGCAATCTAACGGAGACAGTTTTTCTACCTCGGAGGAGAAACCTCACAAGTTTCACGTGCCGGGCGACTCATAATACGACAAACGACCGGGCTTCCGGGCTAACCTTACTTAATTATTGATTGCTTTTAGCGTCCACACCGCGTAGCGACATGGCGGCCGCGATGTTATGACAAGCCGTCGAACGGAATCGCAACTCATCCTGCGCTGTCACCTCATAAATTACTCGTCAATCAATTAGCGCGCCCCAAGGTCGCTGCCCGGATCGTAGACCGTGCGAATAATTAATAGTTGGTAACAATATCACGGTAGTAATCTAACAGTAATAATAATAACAATAACAACTAAATGAACTCGTCGGACTAAAGTCGTCAATTGAAGCCAAGACTAATTTAATTTTCATCCGTAACAATGAACTACGATCAAAATAGGTATTCGCCGTCGGAATCGTTCCTACCGTGAGAGATGCGTTCCTACCGTGAGTCCGCGCGGAAAGTATCTCGTCACCCGGGCGTCGAACGCAGTTGCGAGTCCCGAGTATAGCGCGCGATGGAATCGTTCGTCACCCGCGTCGTTTACAAACGTGAAACGGGGTTCCCTCCTTTCGCCATCCCTCTTCTTCTCTCTCTCGCTCTCTTTCCACCACCGTGACAGTCTCTCGTCCACTTTCTCGAACACCCACGAAGAAACAGAGAAACCTCTTCGCGCTCTCTGCGACGCGACACGAGAAACCGCCGAAACCCTCCAAAATCCTTCAATCTATCGTGGTTGTCGCCAACCCGCCTCGACCTCTCCCGATCCCGAAACCATTCTCGTGCCATCCATCTATCCATCCGGGCGTCGACTGCCGCATAATAAGCCGCTCGAGGGTTAAACAGGCTCGTGCCTCCCAATCATGGATAGATGGTTGGAAAACGCGCGAGGGTGGCGGTCGAGACAGCGAGAAGGGGGGTAGCGGAGAAAGACGGGGCGGACAGGCAGCGAGGGGCGGCGAGGGAGGAGGAGCGGAGGGGGGCGCTGTTTTTTCGACAGGGTAGAGTCCGGGGCGGTCTGTTGGGGGTGCATCACACACGCGGCATTTATGCGGGAATAAAAGGAGGGGAGGAGGGGGAGGGGGTGGCGACGGGGGGTGTGAGCTCCCTCGTCGAGCGTGCGCCATTTTTATCGCGCGCACCACGCCCGCGTGGTGCTACAGCAACCCTCCCCTCCTCCCCAGCCCGAACTCTCTCTCGGTCAATCGTCCGGGTCCGGCAATCGTGTGTGTGGAAGCGAACCAACCCCGTTTAGCTCCAATACGCGCAAACAAGCGGGGGGTTTTTGATTTTTTCCCGGGATTTCTCTCTCTCTCCCGCTCGCTCGCTCGTTTTCGCGCTTCTCTCTTTTCTTTCGCCGGCCGCCGTTATTCCGCCTTTGTGAGGCGGCGAATGAAAATTTGCTGGGGGGCCGAAAATTAACGCGAACCGTCGATGATCCGAGGCGACGACGCCGTATCCGCCGCTGATTAAAAATTTTTTCGACCTGTCGCTAGTTTTAATTATCGCCGCGACGCAGCGCGACGCGATACGATGCGCGGGCGCGTCCGTTCGCCCGCTCGCTCGTAGATAAAGCCCGTTATCGTGCTCGGTTTAATTAATTTTTGCTCCGTCCCGACGGCGCTCGACGACGGAACAATCCGCGCAACCGCGATCTCTCTCTCTCTCTCTCTCTCTCTGTCACAGCTCTTCCGGCTCCCGCTCCCTGTCGCTGGTGATACACATACTTGTTCGTCGGTCGGTTGTTCGCGAACCGGACGATAATTTAGATCGTGTCTCTCTCGCGGACGCGTTCAACCCTTCACGTGTGCGACGGCGGATGATTACACGTTACCAACCGCAACGACGTTGTACGAAGCATCGAATTAACGGGTTAAAGGAGAAGCCGGTTGTATGGTCTGCGAATACCCTTCCTCGCTATTAATAGAGTTTCAATTGGTACGATTGGTACGTTTGTGCCGATCGCCTCGTACATAAGGTCCGCGCACGACAACGACGATGACGGCAAGTCGACGGGGGAATTCTCTCGCAAGTTGCGGCTTGTTGCGGGAGGGAGCGGCACGAGACACGTGGCCGGCCGATCGTTTCGCGATCCCGTTGTTCTCTCTCTCTCTCTCTCTTTCTGGTGTCTCGTCGTACTTCGTGTCGCTTCGCACGGACGCCACGACCGACGCGTCCGGCAATTACGAGAACGCAACGAATACCTCGACGAGAACGACAACTCTCCCGACGATCCTCCACGAGGCTCCCCTCTCTCTCTCTCTCTCTCTCTCTCTTTTTCTCTCTCTTTTTCTCTCTCTCTCTCATTGCTCTCTCGCGTGTGAGGACACGAGGGGAAGAAGCTTGGGGTCGGCTCGGCTCAACCTCATAAACACGACACGACGATCCGTCGTTACGTGCGCGCACGCGGGGTGAGCTACCATTTCCTATTAACATATATTACAGGAGCGAAAGAGCGAGAGAATTATATATGGTGAAGCGAACGGTCAGAACGGGTTGCAAGAGTCCCCCCCTCTCTCTCTCTCTCTCTCTGAATGAGCGACATCACGATGATCGGGCGCGCACAAATCGTCGATTTTTTGCTCGATGAATTGTGCCGGCCGATCATTCCCGGCGGAACCGACTCGTTCTCGGGAAGGAAGGGCTCTCGTCGAATTCGAGGAAGATCGTCCCTAACAATCGTCCCTAACGTCCGCGAGAAAATCGCGGTCTCGAGTCGCGTCAGCATCCGCTGTTAAGCGGAAACCTCGCAAGAAATTAGCCGCGACTACGGTGTCCGATGTTCTCGAGGACTCTCCAGGCTCTGCGTCTCGCGGAGGCGAGCGCGAACGTGATCCGTTTCGAAGAGGAGATTACGGCAAAAACTTGATCGCTGACATTAATCCTAATAGACGCGTTTATAGATGGCAACTCGCGCGATACTTCTTTTCGTTGCGGACGAAAGATTAATCATACGCGGCGAGCGACGGCCAAAAGAACGAACGGAAGAGCGCGGATTCGATTAGTAGCTCGACTGGATATCGATCTCACCTTTTTGCACCCTCCTCCTTTTTTTCAACGTCTTCCCCGAGCAGGTTTCCGAGCGAGCCGCCGGAGCCAATCGGACGACGTCGCTCGGCGCGAAGACACCGGACGCAATAAATCGCTGCATTTTTGCACGTAAATAATAAACGTGAACGACGACGACGATTCGCCGTGTCTCTCTTCAGGTGCTGGCTGCATTTTTACGCCAGCCGAGCCTTATTTCGAACAGGTTCCGATGAGCGAGCGAGAAATCGACGCTTCGCGCACTTTATCGGGGCCCGTTATTGAGCGGTCGCGAGAACAGCGCGATTTAACGTCGGCCGTAAACACCTATAGCCGGTGTAGCCGACCGGGTGGACGGACACGACACGTTCCTCCGGTGAATTCGCTCGCTGGGAGAGAGAAAGAGAGAGAGAGAGACGCGCACGCCGGTGAGGTAACGAGCCAGCGCGTCGCATGAATTCAAATTACCGCGTCAGGTCGCGTGATATCGACTTGACGTGCCGAACGGCCGTCATTAGCGAGAATGCTCGTCATCTTGAAAAATTTAGACGTTCGCGCGCGCCATTGCGACGTCAATTTCAGCCCCGCTCGAGAGGGTGTCCCCGTGTACACTCGGCTCGCGGATACACGCGCTCGCCTAATACCCCGGCCGCTTGATAGCCGATTAACGTCTTCAACGAGCCGTCCGCTATCGGCAATTATCACGGACGTTTCAGGGAAACGTACGTTATGGCCGCAGGAATAATAGATGCGAGCGCGTTACGGCGCGATCGCACGCGCGTCGCGTAATGACTGTCACCCGGTGACTTTAATATCGCCGCACTGTAATACGTCATTCCGTCCGGTGCAATCGATAACTCGCACGGGCATCGTCGATCGTCGGCGAATCTGCCACTGCTCGATATTTCTGTAAATATCTATGATTCCCCGTGAATCTTACAGCTAGCTTACAAGTTGTTTTTCAGTCGGAAGTATTATGGAAAATCTTCTAGTGGTGAAGAAATATGAATAAAATGTGAATAAAATATCAATGGTATATGACGTACCATGAACTGTAGATTTTCGTTACCGGCAGTGAATATCGAAAAGTCCGAATGATAGGGTTTCATATATTTGAAATTAGTCACTCGTTGTGATTATAAGCATGTAACGATGAGTGGTACAGATGCTAATATAGAATTAAAGTTTACGCTAAACTATAATCTCGGATCCTTACGATTGCTTTGTAAGCTACGTCTCACGATTTACTCGTAAAGCTTAGAATTAGCTTGGAATTGTAGCGTTTATTTCCATCGAGGACTAGATGATGATATCACACGGGGGAAAAGTGCCGGATTCGAACAAACAATTACTCCGATACTCCTTGGCAAATTTTCACTCGGATCAAGTAATAGTTACTTTGATCCGAGTAAAGTATTTCCCTAGTAAATTATCCAAGTAAAATATACTTACTCGATCCAAATAAAATCTGCTTAATCCAAGCAAAAAATTCGCTAAGGAATTTCGGAGTGATTATTTACTTGAATCTAGCGTTTTTTTTCTGCGTAACTACATTGTCCAGCTTTTTTTTTCCTAACTCTGTCCGTACAATATACAAATTGGTTGATCCAAGTGTTGTTATTATTATTATAAAATACGGGGATATGGGCTTCAACGAGACGGGGCGGGCAAGAGCGAGCAGCCGGCGTCGAGTAATCGAAGCCGGCTTGTAAATCATCACCGTGAGAGGGAAGCCTGACGAGAGTCGAGAGCGATCCACCGACAGCGCGCGGTCGCGTTTCGTCGGTGTCATAAGATTTTAATTAATGTGGCTCGCGGCGTGCCACGAGCCCCTCTACGTTCTCCTATGCGCGCGCGCGTTTCTATCGCTGCTCCGAAATTCCCCGCGGTTCATGGATTACGAGTAATCGCGCTCAGGTAATTTCTTTCCACCACCGGCGATGTGGAAGAGCGGGAGCGTAATGAGAGCGATAGGAATCGGGCGAACCGCATTGGTTTCCACACCGGCGGGGCGAATAACGCTCGGCCGTCTTTCCATTAAATTCCGCCATTTTATAGCGTGGCGCGCGGGTGGGGTGTCACGCTTCGTTTCGCAACCGAAACGCGAAACGTCTGCACATGACGCCGCCGCCGTCGACGATGCACACGATTACGAGAAAAAAAAGGAAGGAAAAAGAAACGCCGGCGCTCGCAGGGCGCGCTCGGCGAAGGAGGATAGGCGAGTGAATACGAGAAAAGGAGAGAGAGAAAGAGAGATAAAGTGAGAGAATGAGAAAAGAGCAATGAAAAGTAAGGCGCTATCGCGCAACGAGGAAGTCGGTATTTCGCGGTTGCGTGCTCGGCGCGCGAGATGACGTCAGCCATGATGGCCGACCTGTGCGCGGCGGCGGCGGTCCCTTCTTCATCGCTGTGTCGCGCGTGTGCGTCCGACGACGACACGCACCGGCGCGCTCCCGGCAGACGACGCAATGATATCGGGGAAGATATCGGGGCAGATTGAATGATTAGGCGGAAAGTGCCGCGAGAAACGTGGGGGGAGGGGGGGGAGGATCGGCCCAGGCGGAGGGAAGCAATGTTGTTGGATCATCTCTTCGTTAACCTTGCCTCGGCGGAGAACACCTATTTTCGTTCTGCTGTCGCACACGTGTACCAACGGCGCGGGATCCGTATATCGCGCGCTCTTTCGTTTATACTCTTACCGTTTCTCGCTTCCTCCGTCCACGACCGGCATCGTAAATCTTTTCGATCGAGCCGGATAAGTAAGTGAATGCGTTTACGCGAGAGAGCCGGTTGGAAAATTTCGCCGAGCGACGATGCGAACGGGAGCGCGCGCGACGTCCGGCCGGAATGTCTCGCCCGGGAAAACCCCGATTCCGTATTTCGGGATCGATTCACTTTGGGAAGGGGGGAGGGGAGGGGGATCGCGAGAATAAGTCGAATGAAGTGAGAGATACGAATCCAATTGAGAGGTACACGAGAGATCTCTTAACTTGATTCGGGATTCGTCAAATTCGTATTCAAGGAGTTCTATTTCGGACGCAGTGCGAGCGCTAAGTATACCCTTTTAATTCCGCGAGTCTTCCTACCCTTTTTTTTTTTTTTTATACGACCGTCACGTGGCCGAACATTGTTCCAGTTTGAAAGTCAGAGAGACACGTTGAGAGAAATAATAGTTATCTTCGGCCTCAACTCAGTATCCTCTTTGTTTTTTATTTTAACCGCAAAAATTGTTATTGTCACTAACACTGTGGAACGCTAGAAAAATAGTCCTCCTGACTATATCTTTTTTTATTTATGGTATGCAGTTATGATGTTATAATTAGAAATATTAAATATTTTTCTCTCATATTTCGTGTTCGACATGCTTTAAGAACAAGGCTCTCAAAGTCGTGCCACCGATCGACACTTCATTATATTATATCGCTGCGCAAACAAGTTGTAGTATATACATAAATATATATCTTTCGCGCGTTATCTACCGTGTCGGTATGGCCGTTTAGCGTCGTCGACAAGCGGCACTCTATCGCGAAATGTCGCACGTCTCTGGCTGTCCGAATGTTTATCCGGCGTACTCCATATGTAACGCCGTTCGACAACGACGAACCGATCGTTTTTTCCTCTTCTTAATCAGACGATGAAATTGATTATCTGTACGTTGAAAACAAATAATTCGGTTGAATTTATCCCATAGTGTACAAACCAGGCCGCGTTTTGGTTAAAGGAAACAGAATTTCTGGTTATTGTGCGGTTTCGGTCCTCATGGCCAGAAATTCTGTTTTTCTTCGACAAAGACGCGTCTGGCTTTTTTGTCCACTCTCCCAGGTAAATTCAACCGAACCTTTCTTCCGTGTAAACACGTGTGCACGTGTCTATCTATATACGTACTCGGTTTTAACTTAGAGTGCTGAGCTAGTTTCGAACATAAAGCCCACGGTATCCAAAGTCGTAACGTGCATATCCGTGCATATAGTTAGAATACAAAACAAACCATGTGTCCAAATGAAAGAATGACCTACTTTTTTCATACATATTCAATGTTACCTAACGTATGTACGCTATGTACATAATATTGTATATTATCTAATGTAAATATTTTTGAAAAACTGATGTAACAATAGCCTCAATTATGCGTGAATTGTTTTGAAATATATTAGTCAACATCATTTCCTAATATATAATGTTCATTTAATTCTTTTTTTTACATTAGTACGTGTTATACAAATGATATTTCATTGCTTCCATTCAATTTCTTTACAAATGGCTCATAAAATCATTCCCATTTCAGTTATTAAAGCCGTGCACGGGTGACGCGGCAGTCTGAGAGTTAATACCAAGTTTAACTACTTCTCTTTCACTGTTCCAAGTTCGCATGCGTCGAAACGCGGTCCGACGGCAGGAAATTTATCCGGGAATTAAAAATTCCAAAGCAGATTCTGCCATTGCAGCTATCGGCTGCGTGCCAAAAGCCGCAGCGGAAAAAAAGAAAAGCCGTATTCAAACCGTGTTGCAAACCGCATGCACACATGGCGCTCGTTTTCCTCGCGAACGAGCGAGGGGACGAGGCGGAGGACGCACACGTTCGCGATAAAAGTCGCGAATACTGCAATACCGCGACTCAGATCGTGTGATTAGGCGTATCGCGGAAGGTAGACCGGCGGACGGGACGGGGAAGGCAAAAGGAAGAAGACGAGCCGATAACAATCTCTCGCTGGCAGCGATGCGCGTCTCTCTCGCGTTTCGCGCGCCGCTGGTGCGTGCCCTCGCGACTCCGCCGTCTATTTCAGGCGGATTAGAGATAAGCGACGACCGATAAGGCCGCAATTATTTCACGCGCCTGCTGAACTACGCTCCAGTTGTCATCCGGCCTCAGAGATCGCGATATTCGGCGCGGCGTTGAGAGAGAGAGAGCATCGTCCGCTTTTGTCGCGAAGCCGTCGCACCATAATGCGCGATGTTAGGAGCCTCATAGCCAGGCCTATCGCCTCTTGGTGATAACGAGAACCGTTATCGCCGGCTATTACGTCTGCTCGTTCTCGAATGAGCCGGAAATAAAAGTGGATAACGCGTAGCACTCGCGCCGCTTTTTGTGAATCGAAGCGCGTGAAGCCGTTTCTGCCATGTCGCGACACGCAAGACGGCCGATGTGACTCTTCGTATCGGGTGCGTAGATTTTTCAGTCTTTTTTTGTTTTTCTTCTCGCTCCGCGCGTTTTTATTCACTGGCCGGACATCGGCCCGACATGTTCAATAATATCAAGGCGATCCTCAAAATGTTTTGTTGTATCTAATGGAAAATCTATAATAACCAAGATGTATAAAAATTTTCCTACAAATTTCTCACATCTTTTCTCGGCCTCCAATTGAGTTGAAGTATAAAAATGTTCTTTGAAATTTCCTTGATTGGAGCATTGACACGTTCAGTACGCACAAGCTGCAGGATTTCTGTTTCAATATATAACTAAATATTTAAGTGAACGCTAACTGACAACTAGAGATGTCACTTTGAAATGTTTATTTTCGTCGCACATTTGAACAATGCTCCATTTTATTCTCGCGTGTACTTTCACTGTGTAAAAGCATTTATAATTCTGTGCGACCAATGAAGCGTGAATTTTGCGGAAAATAAGTATTCTGTCGGTAAAATTGTCAAGGCAAACCCCTTAACTCGGACAGTAACATAGACTTACGAAGCCTGTGCATTGTTTTCATTTACTCCCTCTTCCACAGCAAGATTCCATTAACGTATGCCGTCCCCTGAGCATAGTGACATCGAAAATTTCCAATCGGAAGCACTGTTGACAATTTAACCGATCGGCAACGGTTTCCTAAAGCAGCGGTAATGATGCGCGAATAATAAAAAATAACGCGCCTAATTGGAAATTTTTAAAATTACTATGCCTAAGAAATGGCTTCGCATTAATAGTCTCCGCTGTACAAGACGTCACACTCACTGCTTTCTCCTATTGTTCTATTATTCCTCTATTATAATTCAACCCTTGCAAGAGAAGGCACCTGTATCAGATCCGGTAGATAAATTCTCGTCGTTTGATTTCAACATAGCGAGCTTCCTAGAATGTTGATTGAGTAAATTCTTAAGAGCCTGTGACGTCACTTGAGGGGCAGGTCAAGGGCTTAGCAAGGCGCGTCTTCCGACGATTCCCCCGTTATCGCTGCGTGTTGCGCGATCGACTCGTTCTTTGAATATAATCAATCCTTTGATCGATGACCGACGATCTAATTCGGTAATAACGATACGATACAGAAGCGATCACGAGCGTCGGAGCTCCGCGCGTTTCCGTCGAATCTCTCGTCGACGTCGGTAATTGACAGAATACCGCGAAGTTACGCAAATCCGAGAAAAATTCGAACGTGCTAACGAGCGGACTTCCGAAGTGGCGAAACTCGCGTACAACATATGCGCGCTCGGCATACGCAAACAATAATATTTTCGTCGGCGTTATCGTCGTGCGATTATTTTTCTCGCGTTATCGGTTGCCGGTTCGCACCTCCTCTCGCTTCACCCGCTTGTTTTTACCTGCGCCTATCGGCGTTATTATTCGTGTCGCGTGCAGGCACGCGCGTTCGATTTATCCGCGCGCGACAATTAACGGCTGCGAGACTGTGTTTGGTCGGCGCGAATAATCACGTCTGCTGAACAACGGCGCGCGCTCGCAACTTTCGCGCTAAATAAATCGGGCGCGACGAACGAGCGGCGATCATTCGTTATTCGACAAACGATCGCAAGATCGCGTCCTTCCCGGGAGAGATCGCCGCACTGACGGCGAAGCGTGGCCGATCTTTGCAGATTTTTATTTCTCAAGAGCGACTCCGTTCCCACATAGAACATTTTCTCGCACCTAATTGGGATCCAGTTCAATTTCCTTAAATAATTATGGATTCTAGTTGGGAAATTTAATCTTAGGTTCCAGTTAGAACTCGAACGTTGCGCGATTCCGGGTTGGAAATATAAATAGATCCTGCCTGCTCACCCACAACGTTTTTCCTCAGATTTTTCCCGGTTTCTATTATACACTACGGCCGAACGAAATATACGAAACACTTGAAATATTTACATTTTGCAAGTATATACACACACACGCACACATACACAGAGAAAATAAATTTCGCTAGAACAGCAAACGTTTGTCAATATAGTGAATAACTTATTTGGTGATTACTCTGGCTGTGCGGAGTCTATACTGTGTATGGGTAAAACGGGGGAAAATCTCTATGATGTGGGTGTGAATGTAATGAATCACAAGCGGCGTGAACCTGTCTCTCGCGGCGATGTAACTACGAGAGAGACCGCAGTTTCGCGGCGATTTCCGCGCGGTCGGATTCTCCCGGTTATATATACGTTCTCCCGCGTGTGTGCGGCGTTCCGGGCTAAAAAAAATCCGGCAGAGGCGCGATGATTTTCGGGGCTCGCAGCATAGAGAGAGAGAGAGAGAGCGAGAGAGAGCGAGAGTACAGGCCGTTTCGGAGGTTCAGCCCGATCAGATGGCCCGAGCGCCGATTTGCATGCGGCCTTTGGCTCCAGGTGTCCCAGAATTTGCATACGAAAGGGTGGCGCTCACAGATTTCTCCCCCCCCCC
>NW_014554309.1:661641-674744 GCF_001313825.1 Dinoponera quadriceps
GATTTCTCCCCCCCCCCCCCTCCCTGGTTCCCTCCCGTCCGTCATCTCCTCTCCTGCTCTCTCGCTCGCTCGCTCGCTCTCTTTTAAACCCCCCTGGCATCCGCGTTTATGGGTTACCGGCTCAGCGTGTCGCGTCGTTAACTCGACGTTAAAGTTTCGTTAACGTTGCGCTTTGACTCCCGAAGCTGCGCGTGGACGGATGGGATATAGACGGAACGGACGGACGGACGGACGAAACGGCGGATGGGACCTCGATTCAATTACTATCAGCGATCACGCGCAACGGCCGCCCGCGCGATCGCGACCCGGTCGTGCGTAATAACACGTAGAACACGGTAGCGCACACGTGTGTCCCCTCGATGTATGAACTCTGTACTTCGCGTCTTGTCGGGATTGTTTTTCCCTTGCCACCTGCGCGACCTTCCCGTGCCGAGGATGGCTTCGTTTCGAGAATCACTCGCTTTACGAGCGGCACACTGAGAGACACATATTTGATATTTGTAATCGTTATAGCGGAAGAATCGGGCACACGCGGAAGTTCCGTTAAATAATGCAGCATGCTGATAGCATTTATTAGACTTGTATTGCGTGACTGTAGAGGATATACTTATATCGAAGTCGAAATTTATGTACAACAGCCATAAACGAATGGTTTGGTTCAGATATATTTTATCAACCCGATCGTGTGTGATATCTTCGAGGAAAATTCTCTGTGCGCGGAGAAATTATTTTTCTAGTAACTCTTACTATACCGTCAGTGATAATAAGTTTGCGTATGTTGCTGCTACTATTTTTATGATTAAGACCATAAAAAGGGTACCAGCTAAGGTCGAAAACAACTATGAATTCTCTCACTGCATCATCGGTGCAGCGGTACGTAGTGAAAGGGATGCCGCACGTTTCTCCCTTTCACCGTGTTTTGGAGAAAAAATGCCGGACAACTCGATCGCGCACCTCGACTTGCGACTTTCGCGGACAACACGGGCGTCACTCGATACGCGAGCTTTCCGCCGAGGTATGTCAATTCGCAGCCTGCGGGACAGGCTCCTTCGTCGTTGTTCTTTTTTCGTACGCCAGATGTAGCGCGATATAACACGGCTCTGAAGAAAGAAGGACGTCGTCGTCTTTGCGTCCTCCTCGCTGCCACCGTCATCGTCGCTATTACGCAGTTTAATTATTTTGCTCGTTAACGACGCCGAGACCTTAATTGGGGGACGTGACGATCAACGCCATGAATACCTCCCTCTCGGCACCCCTACCCCCCCCCCCCCCCCCCNATGCGTATACGGTTAACCTGAGAATATCGATTCCAGTCACCGCCGCCGCCTTGCGGTTCGGGTACATGCCGTAACGTGCGGCGAATAATAATTATGTGCCGCAACAGTTGTTCGCCAATCAAGATCGCATTGGCCTAATCTGCTTAAACGTTATTGTGCGTACGAAACGTGGTCACGCGAAATGAAGAACACGCGGCAACGGCTCTTTGCAACGACTCCTGGATCGAGTCGGTGTCTCTCTCTCTCTCTCTCTTTCTCGCCGGCTTCGCCACCCTTTCGCTCGTCGATTGCTATTACGATGTCTGCGGATGAATAGCGGGGAAAAGAATCTTTGGAATCTGAATTCGTAATCGTACTTTTACAATTTCGCCGGTCGTCCAGAGAGCTTTTTTTCCTCGAATGCATGTCGCTCGTCGGCCTACACGTGTAAAAGCCCGGAGATCGTCGGGCGGTAACGAACGCTCCGCTCGAAACAGTCCGAAGTTCGAGAAGTTCGGCTCTCCTTCGCAATTATTGATCTGATAATGGTCGCGCGGCAACCGGCGTACACGCTCCGGCCATTTAAGTTTGTTACGCGCACGAAATGCACTTTCGAGTTTCCACCGTGCCAGCGGCGGAAACTTTTTCGGTGAGAGTGCACTCGCGATGTCAGCTTGAATAATTAAAACCGCCGTCCGTATGCGTGCGTGCGTGCGTGCGCGCACGATAAGACCTTTCTTATTTCGACAAAAAATCCGCGAGCGATCGCAATACGCGAACGGGATTGAAAGGAGTTTTTAATAGTGACTGCCTGGCGTACTTCGTGATTATGATTAGGAAAGAAAAGGGGAGAAAAGCGTATCATGCGTATCATGCATCGTCGAATCATGCGTTGGTGTCTCGGCGCATTTCAACTGCTGAACGTCTCCCTATAATTGGACACGCACCCAATCGTTACGCGGAGAAAGGAGGCTAGAATCAAGTGAGAACGTAACCCGTTGCCCGTTTTTCCGTCTCTGAAAAATCAAACAACATTTTTACCGATTTAAGTGGATTTTAAATCAATTATATTTCAATATTTCCGGCAAATATTCGCCAAGGAGGAGTATCGGAGCAACCGTTTTACTTGGATCAAGCGAATATTACTTGAACGATAAGACTCTTTTTCAGCGTAGGAACTCCCCCCCCCCCCCCCNCCGTTGAGCGTCAGGATCCTTGTGTTCACGCGAGGACACTTGAAAAAAAAATCGCGGAGAAACGGATAACGGATAGTCCCGTCGCGAGTTGTTCGTATCGAGCGAGTCGACCGAAATCGGCCGCCGGTAGGGTCTTTTTATTATCGCTCCTTATCTGAAAATGTAATCCGCGTCTCTCCTACCGGAACGCAAAAACTGTAAATTATCTCGCGGTGTCCGCACGCGGCCATAAACATTACTTAACTCTGCGCGATGTGTTCGCGTTGCGCCGGCATTTGCATAAGTTCGCGTGAAACGCCTCGCGATGTCGTCGCTCTCTCTTTCTCTCTGTCTCTCTCTCTCTCTCTCGTTTCTCTTCCCGTGTCCCACCTCCGCCCGCCCGCTCGTTGGCGTTCATCACCGTTGCGTGCGCCCCGCGACATGACGCTCAGGAATTTTTTTAATGGTGTGTCCCATTGCAAGAGAGGGTTCGTTAAATTTCACGGAGAAATACGGTCCGTTCGTTCCGCCGTGTGTGCGCGGCTCACATTCACACAAACACATACACACACAGAGTCGTAAAGACCCTAAATTCCCTCTTCCCTTTTTTCCTTTCTTTTTCCCCCCTTTTTTTTTTCAAATGAGGATGCACCTTTTAGGATCTTTATCGAGGTCGTTATCCTTATTAGCTACGTTTGTTTCCTTAAAAGTCGGCCGATCACTCCCGATGTTCCAGGCAGGTTTCTATCGCTCGTTAGAGGGCCGAACATGCGCGCGCGCAATCCCTCGTGAAAAATCTCACACACACACACACACGCCACACGTTGCATCGTTACTCGCACGAGGATCGTCGCATTCTCGTAACACGAGCAAGTCCGGCCGTTCGCGCGCGAATTCGCGATGATTCACTCTGTTCGGAAGCGTTCGGTCGCGCGATAATCAGCGTAGAATAAAAATAACTATAAATAATCGCGTACCCCTGGAAGGAGCGCGCGCGCTGTCTTTTCAGGTGTTGCGCCGTGTCGAGAGAGCCAATTAAAATTAATCAAAATTGAATCACACCGCCGTTGCCGCAATCAGTCGCATACAAGAAGATCGGAGATGCGATTCCTATCGCAATTATGTATCGAATACGCGCGCGCGCGCGGAATTTTTTCGCCTCTCGCGATACCGATTCCGCGATACCGCCGCCACCTCCACCGTTACAAAATTTCGCGTTGCCTCCGAGCGAATTAGTCGTAATTAGTTCTCTCTTATTCGATACGATCTATTTCGTATACGGACAGGCGAGCGGGCAGACGGCGGCGCGTCTTGCGCAACGCCTAAAATTATCCGAACGCCGAAGGAAACGAGCGCGCGCGATTTATATCTGCGTAATTATGCGCGGCGTTAATTAGTTATTGCTCGTTGTTACGCGCGCGTCGCCCCGCCGGCCTTTCGGTAGGCACCACCACCATCGTCGTGCCCGTAAATCACCGCATAATATCGGGAGAGGGCGATGGGGGGAGGACGGGGGCAGGCAAGAGGGGAGTCGGTTCATCGAGTCATTGGCTCCGGCTTCCCGACGATAAAGTCAACGTAAATCGTTATCTTTATCGTGCCACGGCACTCTTTACGCGGCGCGCCCGTGCGAGCGTTTCGACATCGAGTCGCGTCCAAGAGAGAGAGAGAGAGAGAGAGGCGGAGAGAGATTCTTGCCACTCTTTGTCTTCCGGTTTACCGAACGCCAACGAAGACATTTCTTCCTTTCGAAAAAAAAAAGGAGAGAAAGAGAGAAGTAAAAGGAGGACGACGGTCAACCGGTCTTCTCTCTTTCAGAAGCCGCTTCGATGAACGGGCGCGCCTCTCGCCTCTTCGCGCGCTCGTCCGTTCGTTGCTCGTTTGAGAGACCCTTTGGGATTACTTATTTATTTATTTCTATTTATTTACGGGAAGAATTCCTTCGGTAGCGGCAGATATAATTAGTAATCAGATATATGATAAAAACGGGAGAAGAAAGATATTAAAGTCTACGATTTAAAATGAGTGAAAATAAATTTTTTTTTTTTAACGTCGTCTTAAATGAAGACAATGGCGTATGATAAAAGTCGACAATTGAACGAATTTGCAAACAAACATAAGCGGTTAATCGGATTAAATTTACCATAAAGAGTACGGAATATCTTTATGTGAAAAGGTAAACATATTTTCTAAAAGACCTGGCGGGGATATTAAGTGAAAGTAATTTCGGTAATTTTGGGCATCCAATCAGGCTTCTTGGAATTTTAAACAAAATTAGAGGGTTCATAAGAATTCTTCTGTTTTTTAAGGTTAATAAATCGAGGTTGGATAATAATACATAGCATACGATCGGCACGAATTTACCTAAAAGGAAACTTCGCTTCGCGAGGAATATGTGAATTTTAGGCAGATGATTTACGAGGAAGTCACGCGACTTTAACGTGTCAACGACTTCGGCTTGATATCGAGCTCGTCCGGTTCAATTTTTGGCGATTTAATGCAACGTGATTCGCCGATTTCCCGCTCGAAAACGAGGGCGATGAGTAAATCGTAGTACGTTGGCTCTATTGGTAATACGATCACGCGACGTAAACGATGAACTCATGAATCGTCCAATGAGACGAGTCGTAAATGTCCATTCTTTCGCTCAACAAGAGCGATGCGCGTACAAGCGAAATCGAACTCAGCGTATCGTAAACGCGATGGCTGGTGTTCGAATAACATACATAATTAATGATAATTGTTTAACTAGCTTGATAACTTTAATTAGAGGCACTTCAGCGACGTCGGACGAGCACGCGCGGGCTCTTTTTCCCAAACGATTCCTCAACGTGGTAACGTCATTAACAATTCTCGCGAGAAGTATAATAATGCTTAGAAAGAAAAAAGGGAATCGCTTACGTGACGGAGCGAATTATTAAAAATACAGATTTATCATCTTGTGGCGGAGCGCGTAACGACACGATGTTGTGATTAATTAATATGCTCCCGATGAACATGTAATAATCTCGTGCGCGTCATACGCGTTAGAAAACCAGCCAATTTATTAAAATAACTCGGCAGTGACGAATTAATGTAAACTCGCGACGAAGAACGTCACGAATCGATGAGAGCCGACATGTTTTGTCATTTCACGTGAAAGCAGCCGATATTCGAATTATAATGTATAATAATAATAATAATAATAATAATAATTTATAATTTTCGACAGTGACATAACTAAATGTTATTCTAAGATGGGGAAGAGATAAATAATAATAAAATGATACAAAAAATTTATGTCCCAGAAAGTAAAAAAATCTATTTTTTATATATATATATATATATAACAAATAGCATTACATATGATAAGATGAATCATACATACGTATCCTCAGAAAAATCTGTCTGAACTCATTATATTGAAGACGCTCTTCACAGATAGAAGTATTCTAGCGACAGAGCAAAGGTCATGTTTGACGAAAAAACTCGAATTATCCAGATCGTTACTCGAGGAACTCCAATGTCCGACGTACGTGCATACTGCATCCCCGTGCACGAGGGGAGCGAAGTCGAAGAAGCAAGTCGAAGTTATCGTTTGTTTTTCCACGCGCTCCCCGGCCGTTCTTCCTCCTCGCGATTCCTCCGCGAAACCCTTTGCGCACGAGAGGAACGCCGCTCCGAGCCCTGCCATGTGTTTCGAATGAATTTACATGACGTCCCACCGTATACCTACGTCACTTTTTGCCCGTGTACGTGCGTGTGCGCGTGTCCCTGTATGTGCCTGCGTGTTGCGTGTGAGTGTGCGCGCGCGCGGACCGGCCAGCATGTGGGCAGAGATTCCCTGCAGCGGCAGATGTTGGACCATCTTCCCGTGGCCCCCTCGAGATACGAAACTCGGTATGATTATACCCTATCTGCCCACCGAGGGCAGGGCCGTACAGTCTTGCCGGATTCTTATTTCGACTTTCTCTCTCTCTCTCTCTCTCTCGGATCTCGATCTAGTCGCGCGATGACGCAACGCGACTGGCCCGAGAGAGGGCCACTCCAACAACGTTGTTTGCACTCGTCGCGAGAACTTCGCCGGCGGAGACAGAAGATCGCGCACAGACTGTGGGTTTCAAGTCCTGGCGGGAAGTCAGCCGAAATTCGATGAACAAATTATCACGCGAAATGACGAGTTTATTAACTCAGACGGTAACATGCTAGGCCTACGAGGCCTACCACGTGTTTTCTCGTCGCTTACCTCCTCCCTCTCTCTTTTTCGTGCAAGACGCTATACTTCTCATTCCTCTGTTGTTAGAAAAAAAAAGTTGAATTCATGTAACCGCTACTTTTATCAGCCTGATCAGTAAAGTAACCGGAGTGCGTGTCTCACAGTGAGACTAATCATAACGACATCACGCCTGTTCGCGTTGATGCGACGCGACGGATCGCCGACAAGCGGACTGTCGATATCGTCTGGTCGAATCTCGTTCAAGTCGTCTCGAACAAACGTCGTCGTCGTCGTAGCGCGAGTCGGTATACGGCTTTAAGATACTTCGTAATCCCGTGGAATGAGGTAGCGATATGCGATAATATTTATGAGCCGCACGAGCTTTCGGTCGAGGACAAACTTCAGGACGGAGAGAAAGAGAGACATTTTCCGCTGGAAAAGGTCATCGCGGAAAGTCGACCCTCTTTAAAAATCGCACACGTTACCGTGAGAAAATATCAACCGCTGTCGTTCACCGCGACATTATGTAACTTTTCATTGCACATGTATTATTTTGCATATTATTTGCATTTTATTTTCCGTATAAACAGATTATTATTGCCCGATAGCTTACGGCTTAATAGTCCTCTATACGCCTTACCGACCGGTGTCGCCGGACAGCCGCAGTCTTCCTTCGGCGTGTCTCGTGTCTGAAATGAGAAGAAAGCAGTGGATTAATATTCCGATGATCGTGCCGTTTCGATTGAAACAGCCTGCAAACAGTCGCGATTTAATAACGATTATAATGTAATTCGCGTTACAATTCGCTCGACGTTCCTCTCGAAGGTGAGAGAAAACGACGAGCCGTAAGAGCGACGGCATTTTTTTTAGCACAATTTCTATTTTCTTCGTGGAGGGACGCGATTTTTTCAACGCGTTTCGGCTGTCCGCACCCGACCTATTTCGCGAGAGGTAAAAAGCAAAGTTCGATTGGATTTTAAATTGCTTCTTCGCGAAATCGAAATTGCCTCGACTTCCATATCGGCGTTAACTTTTACACGCGAGTTTTTACGAATCCTTTCCGGTCGCTCTTCGCTCGCTCGTTGGGCGTTCATCCGAACCCTTTTTTTTCAAGGCGAAGGGAAAGCACGCGTAGTCTCCCCGGTATGTAATATGCCAGTGCCTTATAATAGTAATTAGTATAATGAACATGCTGTGTCAGCAGTACGCGTTTCTTGAGTCACGGGAGAGACCGACAGAGAGAAAAAGAGAGAGAGAGATTTTGCGATGTGCTGTTCCAAAGTGTGCATACGAGCGAATGAACAACACGATAAGTAAGAGAACCGGATAACATGTCATTATGATTTACTATATATATATATATATANTTGGAGTTTCAAACATTTAAACGTTCGAACATCCGAATATTCGAATCTTTATACTTCAAAATTTCATTATCCGAATATCTCGAAGATTCAGAAATTCGAAGCTTCGAATATAAATTTCTAGCGCTAATAATTACTGGTCTTCTTCGGCCGACGAATGAGGCTCGGAAGATTAAACATCAACTCGACATCTTTAAAGTTGTTGCAATATATTTAGTTTGTTGCAATATATATATATATATATATTGCAACAAACTAAATATATTGCAACAACTTTAAAGATGTCGAGTTGATGTTTAATCTTCCGAGCCTCATTCGTCGGCCGAAGAAGACCAGTAATTATTAGCGCTAGAAATTTATATTCGAAGCTTCGAATTTCTGAATCTTCGAGATATTCGGATAATGAAATTTTGAAGTATAAAGATTCGAATATTCGGATGTTCGAACGTTTAAATGTTTGAAACTCCAATGACTGGAAAGTACGTACGTTCGTTTTGCAAGCATAGTATGCAGTATTTACTGTCCCAAAGAATGTAATTTTCTCTTGCATTGCACCATGCTATTATATATTATGGCAAAACTTGCGTTTATTTTAAAATCAAGTTACTGAGATTTGTTGTTTATTATTTGTAATTTCTTCATTCATTTTGTTGTAAATTGGACAAATACAAATTTCAGTATTGAACTGAAGATACAATCTAAAGCTACCAAACAATACATTAATTTTAATATTATCGTAATCAGTTTAACCTGATGTATCATTTTAACCTGACACTTTCTAATTGCACAGCATTTTGCTGCACTCTATAAAATTATTTTTATTAACTTAGCTTATTAGCTTTGGTATTTCGAGCCTTCGAATCTTCGAACTTCGTTGTCAAATATGGAATTATATCAAAGTTTCGAAGTTTCGATTATGTCCAACAATACTACCCCTAATAATTATGTTACGACAAGTTATAGCTGAAAATACTTGTAGCACCATTTCTACTTGTGGCAGTCTTCCACTCTCACTCTCTCTCTCTCTCTCTCCCTCTCTCCATTTCTCGGATTTTTCGAAATTACTTGGAAAGCCGGGTCGCGACGCGCTCCCGGCTTCGAAAGTGACCATGATTACTGACCGAGAAGCCCGAACACAATCTACCTTTGCACTCCGCGAGATATTATCCGATAATGCTTTTTGCTGAAAGTCGATTTCAGACCAAAACTCAATTTCATGCTCGGTCCACGGCACACCCTATCTCCATCCTTAGCGCATTACGTATTCCAGCCTGCCCCGCCTTCTCGTATTATTGTTGCATCGTGCCTTCTCTCTCTCTCTCTCTCTCTCTCTCTTTTATCGCTTTTATTTTTCAACGCGGCAACGCGTCTTTGAAAGGAGGTTAGACGCGATCGAGCACCGCCGCCGCCGCGGTGAGCCGGGTGTTCATTATAAATCGCATCAACGGTGTGAGGTGAAACGAGGGGGGACGGCGAAAGGCCACGGATTATTCTGAGTAACACCTCCTTCGGAGGAACTTCGCCGGCCGTGCGTCCCGATTTCCGAAATTAACGCTCTGATCCGAGGAGATCTTCCCGCGACTACCTGTTCAAGCGACCCCCTCTCCCTCTCCTTCCCGCTTCCAATTCCTTGCGAATGATGATTATTTCGCGCGCATTTCTCTCTCGCCTCGATAAATTCAGCCGGATGTTCTTTAACGTTACTTTAACGTTCCTTTCGTCGGTCCCGGTCTCGAGTTCTTTGGCTTTCTCTTAAGATCCGATTTGGGATTTTAAGCCAAAACAGCCAACAGTGTTCTCACTACATTTCAATCGCATTGCGAACGATTGATTTCACAATTACGTTCCTCAAGGATCATCTCCCAAATTACACGAGTTACACAAAAGTTCACATCTATCGGGGATCGCGTACAACCATCGCATTATCCAGAATTCCCTATTGTTTCACTTTTTCGTATATTATAGAAATTACCAAATCAAAATGCAGCAAAATATCCTACATATTCACGAGTTTGCCTACCGACTAGCGAGGGGCATTTTTCTAACCTTATTTTGCGGTCGTTTCAACCTCCCCTTCACCCGTCCCTCCGCCTTTCACTGCTCTCCTTAATCTAAAAATATCACCGAGACCGTTGTAGCATTTATTATTCTGTAATATAGCACCGGCGTATTAATACCGAGCGAGCGAGGTGCAGCGAGGTTGAGCCCAGCTACCTAGAACAGAAGTCACACACAGGACACGCAGATGGCTCGGGGATAATTTTTAACCCTTTAACGCGAAAATTCGGTCGTCCTCGTGTGCTCGTATATGCGCGCGCACGCTCCAGGACGACGGGTATGGAACCTATTAATATTCCTTGGGAACCCCATGAGAAAAATTCCCGAGGGGACTTCCTCTTCGTCTATTAACATAAGGCGTAGTTTCTCATGAGATTCTCGCCGGCAACATTCCCGCGTAGAACGGTTTTACCTTCGCGCGCGTCCGTAAGTCCGCACGCGGTGGATTGTCGCGTAAAAAATACGCGCGAACACAAAGGAACGCTTGTGGAACACAGTTCGCCGAGTCAATCTGAAGGCAACGGTGACGGCTGTAGTTTGAAAGTTTCGGGGAGGAAAAACCGTTTTCTCGCCATTTTTCCGCGGAATTTTTTCGAATCTCGGTACCTTCGCCGCGCAGAAAAGTAAAATGTTTTAATCGAATGTAATTTTTCGAATGAACGTGAATTCTTCTAATGAAATTGTTTGTACCCTTGGGACGGAAACCGTAGAAATCCGCGGAAAAATGGGGGAAACAGTTTTTTCCCTTTTTTTTTTTTGTTCTGAAACTTTAGAACTATAATAACGATACTCGAATGTCACGATTCACAAAGCTCCCTCGAGAATCCTCTTTCGCGTGAACGTGTAAGACCGTGAATATGACCGAGGAATTGAACGGTGGGAAATAATTGGTGGATATAGTCGTGAGTTTCTCTCTCTCTCTCTCTCTCTGTGTCGCGACTTAGACGCGTTATTTTCGTGTGCATGCGCGGTTCTCCCGTACGAGAAAGTTTTCCGCGTGAGCCCAGATGGTAATCCAAGGTCTCTCTCTGTCTCTCTTTCTCACATCCTCGCGTTCACCCCTCTGGTGGTAGACGAGATTTTCATAAAATTCCTATAAATAAGGCGCAGGCCGTTCTTATTTGCGCACAATATTTATACGCCACGCATGACTTGAAGCAGGGCTGTGTACCGTCCCCTCGGCAGGTATATCGAACCATCGAGCTAGGCGTCCCCGGGAAATCGAAGGGTTAAGAAAGCGGAATAGATAACATCTCTGACACACCTGTGTAGGATCAATAATACCTTCGACGGCGATCCCTTCTCCCATGGAACGTCGGATCGGTGTTGTGTAACATTATAAATTCAGTTTCAGAGGAGCCGAATAGAGGACAAATTTTCATTCAGCCACGAAAGAGCAACAAAACTACGCCTCAAAATTTATCTTATTCCTTTCCTATTATTGTTATTTCATTTCTCTTATTTCGTTCTTCGTTCTCAGCAAGCTGAATCACGCTTCTCCGCGCTCTGTGCATAAAATATTTATTTCACAAAATACACAGCGTGCGTGTGTGTGTGTGTGTGTGTGTGTGTGTGTGATAAAATAATGTCGCGCCGTTTTCGCGTCGCGCGGAAAAAAAAATTGAATTGACGCGCGATAGCGTCTGTCGAAGCGCGTTCGATTTTCTTCTCACGAACGCGGGAGATATTGGATAATTGTGCGAATGTGAAAATAATTACCGGTCGTCGCTGGCATTACTACAAGTCTAATAACTAACATTGATCCGCACGTTTTACGTAACCGGTGACGTAACGTAACGATGGTTATGTAAAATACCAACAAGTGTTCGAGCGAATAACACTGCTCTCCTGGCTAATTGACGTCGCTATCTCGGGACAACGGGAGAGGTTTAATTGTAATAGATACCGGGCGAGAGCACCGAGATCATGCAGGAGGCGGGGAACTATCGTGCGCGTCAGCAAGTTTGTTCTAACATTCTCGGCGTCTCCCGCCAAGCGAGATGAAAGATAGTGTTTAGTTCGAAACCGTGCGCGCACAGTTGCCCGCTCTCTCCTGCCTTCTTCGCGTTATCGACCGCGTCCCGTTTCCGTCCGGTTCCTTAATTCGCTACTCCGATACTTAAGCAAACGCCGAGAATTATTGCCGGGACTCGGGGAGACCTGCTTGTATCGCGCACCCCGAACGTTTCCCCGTCCGAGCAGATTCGAACGTCGCTTCGCAACATCTCATCGCTCCTCTTCCGAACTCTATGCTATACTGGGATGCTAAGCGCCGTAGAAGGAAACGTTCGAAACGAGACAGAAGCATCTGTATTCCTTTCTAATGCCGTACTGTTCCAGTTAAAAATGTTAGCTTGTTTAAAGTACCGCATCCGCCACCTCCATGTGGTTCGATATTTTGGGCCGTTGAAAACGGTCCATCGAAATTGTTTGTTACTCTAACAGGTGAATACGTTAAGAAGGTGGGTACATTAATTTAACATATATTTCTTGCACTTCTTAACATATTCCCCGTGTTAAAGTGGCACGAAAATTTCAACGGGCTGTTATTAGCATAGAATTTTTTTACCGTGCGCGTAATTGATAAAATTATAACATTATTGTGAAGGAACGGGATGAGCGATGAAAGTATTCTGTGTCGTGGAAAATTGTAAAAACTATGAACAATATGGTTCGAAACGTCACCCTTCGCAAGTAAATTAGCACATTCAGATGTCTGTGGTAGAGATCGTGGGAAATCGCTGATCAGTCAGAAATCACTGGATAGAGAAGAAATTAGTACTTGTGGCACCTATTCTTTACCTCGACGCACTCCGGCTTCTTAACATGGCACTTAGCATTCCGGTACGGTTACTCTGTACTGTACTACAGTACAGAGTTTACTGGTGACGAATAAATCTATTTTACTGTCTTTCGCGCACGTTAACGTTTGAAAACGGAGAAGGGGATTACTCGATTGTCTCCGATTGCCCGCGACGAGATGCGATTGCGCGCGCAGCTGTCGACGGACGATTGCGGTACGTTTTTCGAGATCCGCAAAGTTCAACGGGGGGGG
>NW_014554309.1:674798-679911 GCF_001313825.1 Dinoponera quadriceps
CGGGGGAAGACCTTCATGCGAGAGACTTTCTTAAAGGAGATGAATTTTTGAGCCCGCGAAATACGCTCGCCTACGTCTCCTCTGTGCGAAAGAAGTCGCAGCCGACGAGTCGCTGGAGGGAAGGGGAGGCGGGCAGGCAGGCGTCGGTCAGGACCCCATCGTCGTCGTGAAATCGACGAGCAAATACTTAAGGCGTAACCTCGTTACGCCGGCAGCCAGTGGAAAAACGAGGAAAATCCTCTCAGAACCCGCCTTTAGCGGCGGCGGCGCGGAAAACTCGCTTCCGGTCGGCGTCCGCGTTCGACTGTTCGAAATGCAATGGAAACACCGTTGACGACGCGCGCCCCGTCGAGACGAAAGCTAGGCACGCGAATCGCCCGCACACACACACACTCAGCCGGGAAAATATCGCAGGATTCACCCCCACCCCCGGTTGGTTAGCGCGTTCGAGTGCCAAGGAGCGCGCGCTCTGCTTCGTTTTACATATGAGAAATGCCAACAGCAGCAGCCAACGAGCGCTCCCCCCCTTCCCTTCCCCCCCGTCTCGTGATTTGACGTTGTTACTCGCGGTGTTACTCGCGCGCCCGTTGTTTCTGAGAGAGTACAGTTCTCGTAATACGCCCGGCTGTGCGCGTGGTTTAATTTATTCTCCCGGCGCGCGTCAGCATCGGCCGCGCCCGCCGCGCTCTTCGCGTGGCATTTTTATCGTACCTCTCCCCCGCGACCCGGGAAAGATCAGAGCGCACGCGAGGGACGCAAGGTGTCGCGACGACGAGCGTCTCGTAAAATTCAGCTCTCTCTCTCTCTCTCTCTCTCGTATCCTTTCGGGAATGGCCGAAACCAGGCGGATTTTCCGCGAAACTTTTCGTCGTCGCGTCCAAATTGGCAGAGAAACGGAGACACGTACACACATACAGGGAGAGAAAGAGAGAGAGAGAGAGAGAAGCGCGCTGCGACTTGCGAAAAGAGAGCGAGAGCTCTTCGGAATCTCTTGCGTAGGAGCACACTCGGATGTTCCCGACGACAGTCATGAACGTCGGGGAAATCAATTTTACGCGCGTTCTCGAATCCCGGGACATCAATTCCGACGCAGTTACCGTCGTGCAGAGACATTTACACACACGCGTGCTCGCGCGGAGTATCCTTTAAATAGAATCCAATTTGCATCGCGAATTCTCGCGGCGCATCGAAAATAGCGTGCGTTAGCATCGCCACGGTAACGTACGTACCGCCTTGCCCGCGGTTTTCCGTAACCGCGCGCGGCTCGTTACCGACGAGAAATCACTCTTTTCGGCGCGCGCGGGTAATACGGCTAATGACGGGAAAGTTTGAAAACCAACGACGACCGACGTGATGTAAGCCGGCGCGCGTGCGGCTTCGGGAAAGCGGAACGCGGCGGACGAAGGGGCAGGGAGGGGGAAGGGCTTTCGGGAAAGGGGGGTATTATAACCCGGCAAGAGCCGCGAGTTTCCGAGAGCGAAACTCGGAGCCGTAATACCGGCGCGTATCCACCCTGTCTTGCGCTAATTACACTAACTCGAGCTAAAACGGGCTAAGTAACGATACATAAACGGGTCCTTCGAGCGCGCTCGCGTTCGCGCACGGTAAGGTAATTACCTAATTCGGCCATGCGTAATTGCCGGTGATTAAAGTGTCGCTTTCCGTCGGCCTACCCGAGAAACGACGTGACATTTCACCGACAGCTGCAGCCGATATCTCGTTTCTTTCATCGCTGATCACTAACTCACGAAAAGCGTCGGATTGGGAAATCGTGCTGCGCGTGAGGCGGGGGCGCGCTCGATTCCGCGAATGGCTGACTTCTCGCTTCGAGTCTTTGTCTCAAGTAACGCACTATAACCGTCTTGCGTCCGGAGTCTTGTCTCGTCTAAGCCGTTAGGTTTGCGACAATTTTGTTAATGACAAATCGCTATAATCGTAATAAGAAAGAAAAGGTAAAAAAAGTGATATTTAACATTTAACATGTTCGGTTTTGATTCGCGGCTCGATCTTGGCTCTATTGTCGTTGCGCGCTTGCTTTGTTTCGGCGTCGCAATGTTATAAAAACGTTTACATTTTCTACTCTCACTTCCACCGGGACTGCTGAGAGGTTGTGCACCGAAGACCGTGGATAAAGTCTGACTCTCATTTTATCGACATTAAATATGTTTACGGCGCTCCGCATCTGTGCTGCTCCGCTCGTTACGGCCTTCTTAAGTTACGTTGTTACAGTGAGAACATAACTTCAGTTTATTAAAGGATGTTAATTCAAGCAAGAATTTAAGGCACAAAAACCTTGTCTTAAAATTACAAGTCGGCCGAGGCCCTTCCGTTCCCTTAACGTCACTCGTGGGACACGCGCTAACGCAATCGGCACAGTCAGGAAGCTGTTTCTCGATGACGGCCAAGATAAAATTCCGATGATGACGAGGCTCGAAACGTCGTCGAATATTAGCGACGACCGGAGCGCGTTCGCGCTACGAGGAAGGTCTCAATCGGTCCGCGATCGGTGCGTACACGCGTAATAATTCCGACCCGCGGTGCGGCGAGGTGTGGTGCACCGAATATAAATTCGACGAGTAGGAGAGAGAGAGAAAGAGAGAGAGAAAAAACGCGCCAACGATTCCGTCGTCGATGCGCGCGCGGCACAATAGACGATCTTCATCGGGGCCGGGGCTTTATGTACGCAAGGGTCCACAATGCGCTCCGGAGCGCGCTCTCCAGTTTCGTAAGATCATTTTTTCTCGACGGCAGGAACGAGTTTGAGGTCGGGCCCGGAGAGCGGGAGAGGGCGAGAAGAAGGAGGAAGGGGGGGGGGGGNTTTAGAATAAATCAAGTGGAAGAGAGCTGCGCGAGGAGTCCGAGTGGAGGCATTCGGGGCCCCGGCTTTGTACGGGGCCGCTGCGCGAGGTCCTAAGAAGGAAGAAAAAGGCACACACAGGGAGGAAGAGAGAGAGAGAACGAAGCAGAAAGAGAGAGAAGACGTACGAAGGCAAGCGAGCGAGCCACGTTGCAGGAGCAACGACTGAAGATATCAATCAACGGGCGCATTGTGCTCAAGGATAATTTGACGCGCGGCTGAAAGGGCCAGATCTCAAATTCCACGATCGGATAATGGCCCCTATGAGACCCGAAGGAGAGAAGGGAAGAGGGGGCAGGACCTTCAGGATATGTACCAAACCGCAGCTTATACAGACAGCTTCGTTTCTCAAGCCCCACCGCAGGGGGGGCTCCTACGATTGTCTTCTAGACGAGACCTTTGTTTGTCCGACGACGCGATACACCGTCGTACGAAAATTCTCAAAAGCGCCCCGGAGGTCCTCCCCCCTCTCTACCGAAAGCGCACTCGGAGCTGCATCGAACTTCGATAAAGTACTTCGCATCGAAAACACCCACTACACACCGGCAGCTTCTCATCGTGCGTTCACAACCGTTCAGCTCTTCGTGTACACGAACGGGTTACCCGTAACCTTCAATCGGTCGGAACGATCGAGTCCCGAGCGGATCAATCGAAGCCTCCTCGGCCAGAAAGGAAAGCTGGCTTCGCGCGCGTAAGCCAGCGTAATTTCAATTACGTAATCTCAATCGCGTCTCCGAGAGACCCAAAGTGACTAAGCGGGATGAGCCCCGATGGCTGAGAGAGCTCGGACGCGTTTATTCGCTCCTGGACGTTCAATGCGGTGGCCTTCTCTCTCTCTCTCTCTCTCTCTTCCTCTGTCGCAGAGGTTGACGTTCCTCGCGATTTGTCAGCTACTCTCGATCGGCGACGGGCGAGAACCGTTTCCTCGACACGCCGTGAGCGAGAGATTCGCATCCTTCATGATCGCGCATAACGTTGGGTCGGAAACGCGCTCGAATGTTCCGTGCGCGGCCAAGAAGACTCGCGATCGCTTTTCACGCGATCTCCCCGAAGATCGGCGACGATTTGCAGAGAAGATTCGTGCTTCGCCTGCCTGATAAAAAAAAAACACACACACACACACACTCGCGGATATGCGTCCGTCTACGGTCTCGCGTAATGGAGGGAGGTCGTCGCTGTATGAAATATTATCACGATATCCGTCTCTAACGACTCGATCGCGTGCGATTAGTATTCTCCTTGACATCGTTCAATCGAGATCCCGCGATCGTTCGTCTCTTTTCTCGTTTTTCATCTTCACGTTTTTTCGCCGGTTTAGTCCTCGGGAAGAAAAGAGAGAAAGAGAGAGCGATACTCTGTCGCGCACACGTAAACTCTGCCCGTAGTTTGACGTTGAAAAATACATCTTGTGCGATCGAACGATACGGCTGGCTCCTCGTGAATGGCGAAATGTGATATTCGCGCGGCACTAATCATCGATGTTATTTTCGGCGGATGACAATTAACATCGCATTAGCGAGGATTCCGTGGAAATCCCTCCGCTGAATAGCGGCCGTGTCGCGAGAGGGAGAGAACGCGGAAAATCGAACTGTAACTTCGGGCATTGCTGCAACTTTCGGACATCAAAAGGGGACTCGATCGCTAACTTCGGAAAATCGACGACGCATCCCGACTTGGAGATCGGCGGGGACGACGCGCTTCGCCAAGATCCGAGAGCCGGTGTGGCTTTAATTTAAGACCCGGGGCCGTCGAAAGGAGCCGTCGAACGGCGCTACTTCTCGTCGAGAAACAGATTCACGTCCGATCGAGCTCCCTCGAGGAGCGCATCGGGAGACGAGGGACGGAGTCTCGGAGCCTTTGAAGATCGGAATATTCCGCCGCCGACACGGTGCGTGAACCTCTCGAGAGGCGCGCACGATTTCCCGGCCTCACTCCGGCAACTTCAATGGAGCACTTGACTTTCGGATTCTCTCGAACGCGGGATTAAGATCGTCAAAAGAGAGCCAGGCGCCAGGCCCTCTTCCTCTCTTTCTTTCTCTCTTTTTCTCACGGACCGACGTTAGTAGTACGACGTACAATGCGACCCCGGGGCGTTGCTACCTGACGGCACGTGCCCTTCCTTCCTTTCCGCGGATTTGACGAATTTTCCGACCTGTTGGCAGGTAGGTCATCACCGAACACCTCGAGACCTACGAGGAGATATCCCTCGCATGTTCCACAGGTGGACTCGGTCTCTCTCTCTCCCCCCCCCCCCCC
>NW_014554309.1:679963-747655 GCF_001313825.1 Dinoponera quadriceps
CCCCCCCGAAGATGCACTGCTGAAGGATATTTGCGGTCAACTTGTTTACCTAACAGGTGGATCTGTTCTTCCACTAACGACGATCACTCGAAAACTGTTTGCGGAAACCTCTCTCTCTCTCTCTCTCTCTCTTTCGATGGGATATCGGGGTTTCCTCTGCGGAAGTCCCGATACGATTCGTCAGAGGTACGCGCGGACACTCGAAACGCGGATAAACGGGACGAAGCTACCGGCGACGAGCGCGATCGCATTGTTTATGCTGCGGAGACAAACGCAGTAGCAACAGGTGAATTTAAAAAGCGATTTTTTTCGTTTACACCGCACCGATCGAGGCGTCAAGTGCCCCGAGAGAAGAATATGTCATCCGCGAGTACCGTGCTGCCAGTATTTTATCGTTGCGCGTCGTGCGTGACGATCGAAAAACCATATTCGGTTTCATATATTTCAAAGCGTGAAAAAAACCGTAACCGTGGATTTTTCCGATGTCGGGTCTAAGGTGTGACTGACGTAACACGAAGCGTTCGAATAGCAAGGACGCCCGTACGGTCGCACACGTGCGAAGCCTCTCGATCTCTCAAAGTCGCTCGCGGATTGACGGCGCCGATGAACATTCAATTCTCAAAGTCGACCTCGCGTGGTTCAAAGTACGTCGTTGGAATCCGCGTAGATCGTGCACTGTGACGATCATCGTGTCCACGTCGGTTTCACTCTCGGGGATGAACGCGGCGGGGTCTCCCGAACGTCCCGGATGGGAAATATATCAGCGCATTCGTAGATTCCGTCGCGACGATCTCGCGACTTCTCGCTCGCTCGGAGACGAATCACAAGGGAGAGGAACCGCGGAGAGATCTCGGCGCGCGGATCACCGGTGCAGATTTTATTTAGCATTAGCAATGATTCGTGATGATGATTTTCCGCTTACCTCACTTGTGCGTATCGGTCGGCCGAGCGTCTCTCTCTCTCTCTCTCTCTGCCGGGTCGGACGTGTGCCGTCGGCGAGTCGCACAACCGCAGCGAGCTCGCCGATTACACGGCCGGCGGCCGTGTTACGCGTTGCGTTTTCGAACTCATGCTTCGGCGACGACGACGCGACGGAGGGGGAGGGGGGATTTTGCAGTTTTACTCCACTTTACCACTTTTACGTATTTTTCTCTCTTTTTTTTTTTTTTACACTTCCCGCACTTCTCGCAGCGCCCCTCTTTTACGATCCCTTCCTCTTCATGGAGCGTCGTCGAACCTGACGACGTTGGCACGATACTACACGAATCTCTCTCTCTTTTTTTTTTTCTCGCACCCCGTGTTCTTGCGATCTTCATGGCCGACGGCGTGCGGTGGATGCGATTCTCTCTCGGAGATTACTCGAGATCTCGACCTCGCGCACCATTCGAAGGTACTTCCGCTCCCGTGAATGAAACGAGGAGGATGACTCGCGCGATCTCGTGTTGTGCAACCGTGCGTGTTAATCGGCACCCGGTGCGGCACAAATTCTCGTATCATTCCTTCGAATCGTGCACATGCGGCTCCACTTCGACAGCGATCGTTTTCCCGCGTGGAAAATTGTATTAGCATCCATCTCGAGCTTCTCTTCCTCTCTCTCTCTCTCTCTCTTTCGGCGTTATCTTCGAGCAATCTCTCTTTCTTCTGATTTCTTCGTGGTCTCGTGTATTTTCGCGAGGTTGATACTCCGCAGTCTCTCGGAGGCGACGAGAGGCACCGTGATTCCGACGGATCCTCGCAAACATCTCGTCCTCTCCGATTCGTGTACTACCGTCAGCTTCCCAACCGGCTTGCCTTCTCTTCAACGTCGCGCTCCGATGCGGAACGGTTTCCCATGGACACCCGAACGACCATGCGGGAATCGTCCCGGAGTCTAATCCGGAGACTCGGCCTGTCCTCTCACACAGCGCACCAAAACCCGTCGACCAGCTCCCGTCGAGTATTCTCCTCTTCCTGTCGCGAAGGAATTCGACGACCGAAGTTCCCCCCGAGGTCTCGAAACTACGAAGTCCGAGGCGGTTGAATCGGAGACAACGGTGGAACAGCAGCTGCGATGTTTCAAGTTTCTTATCTGCCGATCGTCCCGTGGTGGTCGGAGAGAAGAAACAGGGGAAAAAAAAAACGAGAAGAAGGAAGAGCAGAAGAGAAGAGATCGTTGCTCAGGAAGGTCCACACTGCCTGGCGGTTTGATCGCTGAAGACTGAACTCCGTGGTAGCGTTCCGCCGCGTAGTAAGCCGGCTCTCGCCCCGCCATCGAGCTCTGTTCCTCTGCCTCTCCACGAGGAGCGTGGAAGTGAGAAAAATGATCGAAAGAAATAGGGACGGAGCGATAGATGACGGGGAGAGGTAGGAGGGAGCGAGCGAGAGAGAGAGGAAGAGAGAAAGAGAGGCAGCACCCGTCCCTCTCGACCCACTCTGATGTTCTGCGCGTCCTGAGAGCACCATGTCCCCGTCCTCGTCGAGTACGTTCTCTGGATTCGCCCCACCAAGCTTCCCTCTCTCGTCCACCCTCTCCCCCTGGGCTCTCGTTTCGTCTCTCGAGCCGCCGCTCCCCACCACCCGGCACCGTCACCGTCCACCACCATCGCCACCCTGCTCCCTTCCACCACCCCGCCGCCGGTTGGAGCTTCAAACGTTCGCCGCCGGGCGGCATCAGCGTCCAAACGGCGCGACCGAAATGCCGCTCGAGCGTGGCGGGCAACAAAGGTCCCGTCGGTCAGAGTGCCGCTACGTGGGAGAGAACGCGCTCCGCCGGTTGGTGGAAGAGGTGTGGTAAATGCGAGAGAGAGAGAGTCACACCGGCCGCTACCCCTCTCGCCGTGGCGCCCCCCTACCTCTCGGCGCCGTCGTCCTCGCTCCTCCTCCACCCCCACCGCGTTGGCACGTGTGTCCGTTTTGCTCGGGCTTGGGTCGCGCGCGAATTCTCCGTCTTCGTCACGTCCGGTGCGCGTCGCCGATATACCCCGCCGGTAGGGGATCAAACGGGGAGGGGGGACGGATCGAACCCGGTGGGGAGCAGAAGGTTCCGACGTCGCCGATGTAACGACACGCGGTGTACCCACGCTGCTGAGAGAGAGAATATTATTGCCCAGCCTCGTGAAGACAGAACGGGCTCTGTTAGCGTCGAGATGATCGAACGTGGATAAATCGGCTCGTTACTTTTGCGTCGTCCTGGAATCCGTGGAAAAGAGAGAGGGAGAAACTTCTCTCGAGGAGCATCGCTCGATCATGCGTCGCGATTTCCTAGCTGGATCCGCGACCTGAACGAGAACATTCACGGGATTCTCGCGACAGGTGTCTCGTGGCTGCACTTGTTAGCGGTTATCTCGCCCGAGACGCGGATCGCAGGAACTCGACGCGGAGCAACTGCTCGGAAAACTTAATCTTATCGCCTGCCACTGTCATCGGCGGCTCCGGGTGTTTGCCGGGGTTTATTTATAACTCGGTTATCGCGGCTTCGGGCTTTCGAAGATACAGCCGACTTCCGAGTGTGTGTTAATAATTTCTTCCAATAGACGTGTCGCTGGATGTATCGAGAGAATCCTCGGCTCGTCCAGGGGGGTCGTTTTCTGCTTTTCGGCTGCGAAATCTCTCGCCTCGACATCGCTGATTGCAGCGTTTTACCTCTCCGTTGCGAAGGAAACGGCTTATGGGTGATTCCCTTTAAGACGCGCACCGGGCGATCTTATAAAGTAGCGAAACGGAGGGATGGCGAGGCGAGACTCCGGCGTGAAAAGACGGATTTCTCTCATTGCGCGTCTCTCCTTCGAGAGCAACGTCCGATGATTCTCACACGGGGGACGTCGCGACGTTATCGAAGACCGGAGCGCTACCATCGGTCTTTAGTCAGCGCGGAGCGGACGTCGGCTGCGAAACGCGTTTCCCAGCCGACGACCGACTATCGGACGACGTGTTAGAGAATATTGGCATACGAACCGAAGGACAGTGCCACATTCTTGATGCACCGTGGCAAAAGCGCGTTCTCAAACATTCCCCGCGACAATCCTGCCTGCGCACAGAATCCGAAACTAACGCGCGAGCACACTTGGATCTCTCTCTCTCTCTTCTATCCTCGGCGAACACTTCCTACACACTTCCACCGTCACGCACCCTCCTCTCCGTCTCATTTCCCTCCGAGATTACTCTCTTCCGTCCTCCGAAAGCATGTCTCGGGGGAGGGGGGGGGGAGCTCTAATCGATCCCTCCTCGAGGAGCCCACGGATCGATGATAACGAAATCATCATAGTGTCATCGCGTACTCCTTTTTCTTTCTTTCCTTTCCTCAGGGAGGCCCGAACGTAGTGCCGTCTTTTCGACTCATGACTCGTCATATTGTCCGCAGCGGACCGGGTTGTATCGATGCGGCAGTGTATTTCCGACGTGCGGAACGGGTACGTGGGAAGGCGACGTGTACGGGTCGAACACAAGGAAATATCTTTAGAGAGGGTTAGCGCGCGTTGAACTGCCTGTTGTCGGGCTGAATCGGTCCGCCCGAAGCGGTGTAGTTTCCCCTTCGTCGCTCTCCCCGCGCGGCCACCGCTCCGTCAAAGCAGCCGCCGTCGCCACTACCACCACCACTACCGCCGCCGCCGCCGCCGCCTCCTCGTCCTCCTCCTCCGTCGTGTCCCTCCAAAGCCCGCCGCTCAACGTCGAATTTCTCCTCTCTATCCCCTCCGCGGCGCCCGGCATCCCGACGCTGTACGCGCGACGCCGCAGTTCGTGGAATTCCGAAATTCTGCGCCTCGCTAGCTCCACCTCCCCCTCACGAGCCGTTAAATCTTTTTTAAACCACGCCTAGCGCGCCGGCCACCGTGGAATCGAGCGAGACGGCGAAACACGAGCGAAAAAGGCGAGCACGCGCGCGCGGCCGACTCGCGGCCGTTTTTCCCACTTCCTCCTCGGCGACGCGAACGGCGTTACGCGATAAAACTCCACCCTCTCCCGACCGCCGGATCACGACGACTCCGCCGTCGGCCGCCACGCTCGCCCTTCCAGCCTGCCTTTTTCCCCCCGATCTCTGCCGCACCGACGCCGCGCGAGATTTCCCGTCGGCTACGCGAGAATCCGTCGTCATCCGGTGAGACCACCGTAAGCGCTTGTCGCGCCCGCCGGCAGCTGGCGCCAGCGTACACGCCAGCATCCGCCCGGCTAACGGAGCGGTGGTACACCCACGCGTTCACTGTTCGCTGACCCACATACCGGCTCTCGGGGACAGTTTGTCTTGGAATTTTCAACCGGCGGAATGGAGATTCCTCGCCACGACGATGAAGGCGAACTTCTGGGCGAAGCGGGAAGTAAGAAGTGCTTATTTTTACGTTCCGAGAAGGGAATGTTCGATCTTTTCTTTGCATATGTTGAAGTGCAAATTGCGAAATTTGCCGTCTTTATCTACGTATCGCAGATGCCATGTGAGAGGCGAGTTTCCGAAAATTTTGCACAGGTTACGAGGTACACAGAAGCCTGACGTAAATTTTGTGCGCATGTTATATGCGGAAAAAAGAAACGTTGTTCATAATTGTCGTACTTATGAATTTTTATAATTTCCGTAAAGCAGAATAATTGTTAGATATTAAACGTGTTGAATATTTAGTGAGACCTGCGTTGTTTGTTCTCTGAATGTTTATCCATGTGTTAATTTGTTAATTTTTCTACAATCCCGTAGGAGTGGTTAAAAGTACTGCCTACATTAAACATGATACCGACACGAGTGTCTTTTACTACTTTTTATTACGTCCGTGGACTAAATGCTAGCGACATCTGGTAGTGCGCGCGGAGAACTAAAATATCACCCCTCCGCAAAACTTTGTAGCGAAGCATTCATTTCTCCAATAACTTCCGAATCGCATATTAAAAATTTGCAAAACATTTATTTAATATACTACTATAAAATATTTCAATATTTGATATTTCGTGCTGTAATATTGAATGTATGCGAAGAAACGAATTATTACATAAACAGAACAGTTATTTTTAATATAAAATTTCTCAAGGAATTATTGTTAAATTTCATGCGTTAAAACGAAAATTTTCCTAGATGAAAATATACACGAGGATATAAACGGGCAGATACGCGAAATGTATACACTTTCTGTATTAATTAATTTACATTGCACGGAAGACACAATCAAGCTCATAAATGATTGCAATAGACGATCGTTGAAATTCAATTAGTAAGAGAACATCGGGAAACGGGTGATAAAACGCGGAGCGATAATGAAGAGGAATTTTGAGATATCGTGTGAAATTTTAACGCGATTAACATACACCCGTTAACACGCGCGTTTTAGAAACCCCGGTTGCGACGATCACTAACTCTCGATTTCCGCTCGTTAACATGTGAATTGGACGAATTCGACGTAGCATTCGGTTCTATTAGGCCGGTACAGGACGACCTTGCCGGGAGGGGTCGGTAATCACGTCGGTATCTCCACCTCTCACGTCTCGTGGAACAGGTAAAACAGATGCCTGCACGACGGCTATTTCCAACCGATTAACCCACAAAATCAAGCGCAAACGGCACTCCGATGGCGCGTGACGATGCAATTTGTAGAAACTCGTGCAGCTAAACGCATAGGAAACCGATCAATTGCCGCTGAACGGTCGAGTTACTTGGTTCGCTACAATACCGGCCACATCTGCATTTATATTGCACTCCTGCCGCCTCCGGACGTTGCCCCGCGTTGAGTACGCGTCAAAAACCCGGCATGCCCGCAAAACAACACGAACTACTAAATGAAATCTCCGATAGAGATGAAGAGCGGAATAATAAGATATATACGTCTCGGCCGATATATATTTCATTTTAATAGCAAATATTAAACAAAAAAAGTAACGCAATTTAAGGTTTCTCATTCCTCGCTGTCACCTCGTTTGATGACGTCGGAAGGGAGAAAACGCACGTCCGGCATTTTTGCGAAATATATAGAAATCAAATCAAATCAAATAGTTCACGTCAGGCTTTAAAGTTATTTTGTTTCAAATTTATAAGAAACACTTACTCTAATTGACAAAAATTCTCTTCACCGGCCTGTGTGTAGTAAACATATAACCGTAAAATTAACGTGACGTCCTTTTCAGCTGATCTTCTCTCATGATTTTCGTCACGTTAATTTTACAGCTGTTTATTGATCGTTAAAATAGAAAGAACGATGAAATAGAAACCTTAATCTGTTACGATCTGTCTAATTCTGATAAAGCTTCTAAACGTGATTTGCCCAAAGCGGTCTCGGTTACTCGGAAACACTGACGTCTCTTTGCTGACGCGCCGAGCCCGAAAACGGGGGGGGGGGGGGGGGGGGAGGATGTCAATATCAACGGGGGACTCAGTGGTTTTNGGTTTTTTTTTCCTCCTTTTCTAAGCACTTCGGATTAAGGATAACGGATCGCGTCTTCATGGTAAGCGAGAGTCCGGGGGACTAATACAGTCTAATGACACGAGCTTAAGTGTATCCGATCCACGGGCTGTGATTGGACGCCAACGGCGTTTCGCAGTACCTGGAAGCCCACCGGGCGATGGCACCCTACCGAGATGACGTTGCACAGCGGCGCGTATATAACAACCGACAGATTATGCCGGTAGGTAGGCCTGTCGGCGCAGAGGCCCGTAATTGATTTCGCTTAAACAGCTAAACATATCAATTCCGCTAATGGCTACGTCACTGCGTGATCAAGGAGCCGCGATAGGGCAGACGCTCGCTGTTTACGCTCGTTTTACACGGATAACTTCATTCATTCTGAATCCTTGCTTTCGACAGTCCTCCACGTCGATACGATCTCGGGCGGCAGCCTTTAGCGAGGTAAACCAGGATACCCTACTGCGGTCACTCTTTTTTCTCGGTTATTTTCGTAATTAAAAGAGGGTGACGAGTAAAACTGAAATATTCACAGCTGGACCCCGCACGCGGAGATAATATCATAGTATCTTTTTTTTTTTTTATCATAGGAATTCGATTTTTATTATTTTCCAGTAGTGTAGGAATAGACTATCGGTCTAAAATCGGTCAGGTTATTTTCTACGCGCGGTCCCCAAGGTATCACGGCAACTTCGGTAACACTGGTGACTGTTGTTCCGCGCGATCCATCGAAATTGCGTTTAATATTTCAATCGCATTTAATATATCCGAGATAAGGCACCATTCGGATCGTTCTCGGCTCGTTAATCAGCGCTCGCTGCGAGCGCGCGCGGGATGCGAGGTCTAATCATTTCAACGGTTACGCGACTCGAATTACCGCGTGTGCGGGTGTAATTAACTCGTGGCGAGCTATTATTTTGACGGTATCCGATGATTTATGCGCCGGCCGGCTGCATTATGCGCATTGCGCATACGTGGCGTAGGCGGCGTTGGCACGAAACAGGACGGTCGTCGGTCGTGGTGGTGGACGGTGAGACAACGAAACGTAGTTTACGAGCGGTCGGAGCGATAAATAATCCCCGGTATGATGTCCCACGACTGTTTCGCCACTTACGGCTTGTGTGTGTGTCCCGCGATTCTTACGTTTTCCCGCGAACGACCGCGTTCTCGCGCGCGCAGAAAGGTCAGTCGCGAGAGTCGCGAGCCGGGTGAATTAGAGATTTCCATCGGGACTTTGTGGCTGCCGCAGAGCTGGACTTTACGATTCCCTTTATCTTCCGCTCTGAGCTCGTCGAGCACTTTTCGCAAGACCCGATGAGAAACCGCTGCAATCCGGCCCGCTAATGGACGCGCGTGAATCGAAAGAACGGCAACTTTCAACGAAGCAAACGGAACGGGCGACTACGAGTGACCGTTATCTTGTTATCTTTCAAATTGAAAGAGAGATGTCCATTTAACGTCGCGAGAAAAAGGAAGGCAACGTACGCTTTCCTATTAGACGCGAAGTTGCTTCGCGTCTAATGGGAAATCGTAACCCGTTAGAGGAATCGCGGACAAAGGCGGGCCCGGCTAATTGAATTGTATAATTCCTTCTTTTTCACGGGGAACGTTGACTACCTCTCCGATGACTGCGACTTTACAGCTGACGATTTCCGCCGGTGCGTATTCAGTCGTTAAATCCCGCAACTCGAGAGAGAGGGGGAGAGAGTTCTCTTCGCTAAATTTAATCGATTCGTACTTGCAAGAATATCTATTCTTGATTCAAGACTAACGTCTTTTTCCGTACATACACGGAAGAAAGTTGTATCAACCAGGAAGGGAACAACCAGATGCATTTTGACTGAAGGAAATACAATTCCTGATTATAAAAATATACATTTGGATCACAGCAACGCCAAAAATTCTGCTTCCTTCAAACAGAACTAGTCATTCTCTTCCTTCGGTTATGCCACCAGATTTTTTTCCCCCGCGTAAGAATATGGATCTTGAGTTGATACTAATTTTCTTTCCGTGCATGTTAAGTGCAACAGAAGATACGTCTCGTATTAAGCCGGTGGACTTACGGCGCAACAAGTGCAGTTGTCTAATAATACAGCCGATTTCCCGATCTGCGGTCCTGGGAACGCCGGGAGAACGCTGAAAGGGACGATCCCTTCGGTACCTTTTATGCGTGTGAGGAGAATGCACGTATAGACATATAGGATCCGTGGCGTGTTTTTTCCACCGCCGAGAATTCCCGCGCGCGCACCTGTGTTTCCGCCCGCTCGCCCGATCTCGAGCGTTCAACGCCTCGGTTTCGGAGTGCGCGCGTAGCAGTAGAACGACTTTTCGGCTGTATGTGGCCCGATCGAGCGCTCTACCTGAGGCCCATCTCGTCCAGCAGACCTCGCCGAAGAGTCAACGCGATCGACCATTCGGCTGTCCGTTGCGCCTCTTTCAATGGTTTCGGTCAGAGGGTCGCGTTCGCCGGAGTCAAGAGGGCACCGGTCTCTCGCAGGTGCGAGGCCAAGTCTTGCCTCACAGCGTCACTTAAATATCGCTATTAAACAGCTACCACCCGTAAATTATTATCGTTCAACTTCACGAACATATTCATTCCGTGTTTTCCCGCTGATCAAACACGATAACGCTTTCACCTCTAATAGTTCACGTTCTGATATGCAATTATTAGGTGCACAAATTCATTCGGTGCCGACTTTGCATTTAATGTCCGGGTTCTTCCTTCTCATGTATATACTTTTCTATTTATAATACATAGATTTCCGTTCGTTAAAAATATCTTATTATTATATTTTACTACTGGAAATTGTAAGATTTACGCGGAAAATATTTTTAAGCAGCAAGATCCGCTTTGACCGAATAAGATTTTCTTCGTTTGTTAATCTGTGCTGTCCACACATCGATCTTCGATTTTCACTTAGTATTGATTATTTTCGTTAGTTTTAGCTTCGAGAAAATGGAAGTCTGTCCAGGTTTTCCGCTTAGAATCGCACTTTTGAAACATTACACCTCTAATCCAAATTCTCATCGATTTCCCAATCAGAGTCTATCATTTTAATGCCCAATTTTTTCGGAAGATCGGAATAGATTCCCATCAGATGCCGGAAAATTGTCTATGCGGGACCTTCGTTAAGACAACGGAGGGAGATATTTATATCCTGCAAAGGGAGAATTTCTGGATTCGCGCGTACACGATCTCTCTTTCGTCGTTAAGATCGACGGGTGCTGTTAAAGTTTGATGACTTATTTCAGTGCGACCGTGTGTGTGTACGCGTTAAAAATCTCCGCGCACATGTTGATAACGTCGGTTGTTCCGTACTAAGTAAAGTGTAATAAAACGCGGTTATGAGGCATTTAACATAACGATATCTCGTACGCGCGTCCTACACGCGCTGCGTTTGCGCAACGGGAATGCATATAAAGCGCGTAGGTACATTTGTCTCCTGCCAAGTTACGTCTTGTAATCAAGTACTCGTCTAATTGCACGTTATTGGTGGGTAATAGCGATGATTACAACACGTGAATCGCCAAGAGAGAAAGATGAAAAGGGAGAGGGAGAGAGACGGAGAGCCGCGCGTGCGTGGCCATGCTCTAACGTAGGCTTTAATTGTGCCCGCTCTTTGAAAGAATATACATTGTAGCTATTCATCTTGGGAGTCAGAAACGTGGATTAATTATTAGCGTTTCCCAGGTACTTTTGCGGAGGCAGCGTCATTAAAGCGCAACGGCGCGACCGAGCGATGCTTGTCTCTTACGTCACTCGCGAGACTCCTTTGTAAGACATTTAGCTGTTAAGAAAACTTTTCCCGATTCGTTTTCGATTGTGAAAAATAGCCTTTTCGAGTTATGTTCATTGTCGCGCGCGCGTGGTCAGCGGCGGGGAAGATTACGACACTTTCACTTCGATGAAGTGTGGAACGCATCTGGTATCCACAGGAAAATATATCCTTTGTGGGAATTATTAAAAAATATTAAAACATAAATCCTCTGTTGTATACACGGATATATGACGCGAAACTCGTAGAAAGGAAATATTGAAATTACTCCGCTGACTAGACGCATATCGATCTCTCTGTTTAGCGCGCGAGATGAGTAATATTTTTAATTTATTAAAGAAATAAAATAATCCCTCGGTTGTGCCGCAAAATACAAGAAAAATATGAGAGAAGGAGGAATGAAAAAAATTTGTTGATCAATTCTCGAGTTGAATCTTCAGCTTCTCTCCTCCTGCCATTTGGAGTCGACTTTTCCGCGAGTGTGGATCGTCGTTGCCAAAAGTGCAAAACTTACAAAACTACTTTCGAACGGTGTATCGAAGATATCGTACGACGAAATTAACGAAACCACGGAATCAGCGCCGAAATATTCGTATCCGCTCGCTTCTGTACTGAGATTATTACGTACCGCGCCGCTTGTCCGATCCCCCGATGCCCCGATCCGCACTTTTCCACAATCGTGCACAACCAGCGAGGAAGTATCGTCGCGGGTCACGTGTGCGAGCTCCACGAATAGCGTAACGCAGCTGGCACAAAACTGACCCGAACTCCGTGAGTCACCGGGTTCCTCGTAGCTTTTTTCCTCTCGCCCCCACGCTCACACGCACCCAGAGCCACACGCGTAACGCACATGTGCGCGCGCTCGCTCGTTCGCACCCACACGTGAGAGGGGCAAGAAAAAAAGAAAAGGATCCTCCGATACACCGCTACTCCGGAGCCGGAGTGCTGGCGCGTCAAAACCGGGCCCCTTTGGAAACTTATCTCGTCTGAGCTCCTTCGAAGTTGGTTTCACCACGACGGTCTCTCTAATGCGTCGCGTCGCGGTGCAACAGATAAAGTGTAAATAGACGGTACGGGGGCGAACTCGAGGACGCACGGTGAACTTCCGAGGGAACCGTGGCCGCGCAAGACGACCGTCTCACTCTCCCTCCCGGTGAAGACGACATCCGAGTTTTGTCGCTTGTAAATGTAACGCCGGAGATAAACGCGTTATCCGAGAAACGCGATCTGAAAGTACCCAGCCTCTCTCGACTCTTTCGGCGCTGCGCGTCGCACCACGGCGACGTACAGAATTACTCGTCGATGCGCTTCTTTCTTCCCTCCTCTCTCCCTTTCTGTCTCCCTTCTAAATAATACTGTTTACCTTTTTATCAAACAACACGATTGAACGGAACAACATTTTCATTTAAGCAAAATATTTAAACATTAAATTATGTTGTTTATATTGAAAGAAACCCAAGTCAAACACGTATACTTAATCCAAAGGACCTTTTTCATTGTGTATCAAGGGATGTCTCGTTTCTCGTCGTTCCGATGATGAATGCGCTGCAATTAGCGAGCGGATCGGCATAAGAATCGAATGAAAATCGCGAAAAGCCGTTCCGTGTCGAGAGGACGCGAAAAATGCCGGTACCACCGTGAAATGATATCGGTCGAGAGCGCATGGAAGACGGCGCAACCCGGCGCGCGAACACCGGAAACACGAAAGAGTCGTTACCGTATACGAGCCGCTATCGCGAAACGACATACAAACAACGGCACGGAATGTCTCCTTACGTACCACCGTCCCGTTGCCCTACCCTTTTCTCTTCGTGCCTTCGCTTAAGATCGTAAAAGCCCGGTTAACAGCAGCGCGTCTGCCAGACGATCGGCGATTTCGGGATGACGGAAGAGCCTCTCCAACGACCGGAAAACGATCCGACACTTTATCGGCTCAAGACGTTCTCGTGGCAGCCTCTTCCTGCCGGTTCTCCCGCCCATCTGCACGACGTAATCGCGAGGACGAAGCGCGTACGTGTGAACCAGGGGACCTATAGACTTTAATGATTGTCACGACGTGAGAATCAATGAGGCCTGTCATATGGCAATGTTAATCTGGTTTAGTAAAAACCACAGTTAGTGAGCTCTTGCATCTAATCGAAGTATTTTTTAAGTTTTTAGATTTAAAAGAATATAACCAACCGGATGCAAGAATTCACTAACTACGGTTGTTACACCGAGAAGAAAGATTTAAAAATGTGTTCACGAGACATAAGATTCATTTCACAGAAATAAACGTTTATTCAAATACGGCGAAATAAAATTTTATTCTTGGCAAATAAACCAATTAATAAGAAAACTTAGATATATTTTACAAAAATATACAATATTCTATTATTACAGTCAAATTTCTTTTGTAACCAATAAATGTCAAAGAAGATATCGCAAGAAATATTGATTTCGCAAAATTTCAATTTCTTTTTCTCAGTGTACTAAACCGGACTAACATTGTCTTGTAAATATAGACAATGATGGAAACTTTACGATTTTTTAATTACACTTATGAAACAATTAATTATAATTTGCATTAAATTAATTATTAAGTTTTATTAACCATTATAATATTAAATATTTAAATATTTGAAATTTAAATATTTTATTATACAATTAATTACTGCTACAATTATGATTTTAATTATAGATTCGTAATAATAATTAATCATTCAATGGTTCTAAGTTTTTGGTTAAATTGATACAGCAACAAATTTACTGAGAGTACATTTCTGTCTGTTTGGGGGTGAATTTTCTTTTCTTTTCTTCGAATTGCATGTCGACCGACAAGTCTAATTTACGGGGAAGCGCTCGTTACGACTCGGACGAAACCCGCGCTGGGTTTGATCTTCGAGAAATGGACCGTTTTTATTCATTTTTCTCTCTTTTTTTTTTTTCATGGCGATCTCTCAATAGCACACGCTCGAATACCAGACGTATTATTCGACGAGCCTCATCCTATTTCTCAAAAAAAGCCCCGTATCTCGAAGGAGATCTTTGTACGGAGGAGGGATAGCATAGGATGAAGGGAGGTGCAGCGATGCTGGACCGGCGCTGCTGTCCGAGATTTAAGAGGCTTAAATCGCTGCGGGCTCGTAGCTAGTGGGACGCATAAACCTCGGTTCACAAGAGGCTCCCTTTTCTCTAGCGACCGGGCCCCGAAATTGGAGGAGCGTTCCCTCGTCTAGAGAGAGGGTTGTAGATTCCAGATATCAGAGGAATAGGGTTACCGGTTCGAGTCTGGCAGGTGGATACCGGCCCGTAACTCGTAGATGCCTGCTACGTAACGGGTGTCGAGAATGTAACGCTTCTCATGTTTGAGCTTTGTCTGTTTTGTTTCGTCGAGGCGGTATCTCGCTGCATCTCCGTGAGTCCGCGAATTAACACGCCAAACGTCTTCAGCTTCTTCCTTCATCCTTTTTCATTCGCACGAATTTCGATTCATTGCCAGTAGTGTAAGCATATTTTGTACACCTGAGTGAAAATTATGTAGTTGTGCTTTACTGAAGTTTCGTTACTGTTCCCGTCCAATGATTACATGTGATTGCGCGACAGCTAACGTTTGTTGGAATCGAGCTTGATGTCTCACGAAGGTCTGATATCACGCAAATGCGCGTTGAAAGAGGTAAACTCGAAGTCTAACTGAAAACAAAGGTTGAAAAGAATTTACGAAGCGAACGGATCAAATTGCAGGTCGCGCTCGAGACAGCTGGCGAAATCTCGAATACCTCGATCGTAAATCTTACGTCCATCCATCGAACGATACCGTAATACGTAAGATGACAGGCAGGGGCGGGTGTTGAAAAAAACATCGTCACAGGATAAAAATTCCAGAAATCCAGCTGGGCGCCCGCACGTCTTCGAGCTACTGCACCCTCGCTCTCCCGTCACTGTTTAAATAATTTATTCCGCCTTCTCTCTCTCCCCCTCCCTTTCTCATTCTCTCCTGGAATCTCGAAGTCATCCACATACGGCGAACGGTCTTAAAATGGGGAGAGCTGGAAGAACGGGAAGAAAGACACACACGCGCGGTTATATTGTGCCACACGTGTTCCTAAGACGTAACGCTGCGAAAGTCGAGGGTGGAAGTGCATTCCAGACACCACGAAACCTCTCTTTTTCTTTCTCTCTCTCACTCACTCACTCACTCTCGTCTCAACCAACGTCTGCGTTCGCCTCCCGTCGGTCTATTTTTCTTTTAATTGTATACCGTTCCTTCTAGTATGTCGCACAGGTGGATCAACAAAAATAACGGGAGAAAATAAAAGTCAGCGGCAAAAAAGAAAGGAGGCGAGCGGGGGAGGCCAAGATCGACGGAAGCACCAGCTGACGCGTATAGCGTGTGTAAACATTCTTGAATTTGGACTCGTTCGTCGTGTGCACGGGCTGTTGTTCTCTTAATTTAATTTAGACACGATATTACAGAGTCGCGACAGTCTCGCTGTCTGCAGACGTGCGGGAAAAATAACTCGGAGGAGACAATGAAAAGCATCAAGATTAATCCCTTAATTGCCGATGACGAGAATTCATTTATGGACTTTGCATTCACCGACGCGTGAAAATGCGTTTTCTCGGCTATATCAGAGCCTCTAAATGATTTTATTACTGAAACAAAGTGTAAATTAGGGGTATTTGAGTGTTCTGAACACGATTTTCGAGGCCGACTTGAAAAATGTTGCCTCGGGATGAAGATATTTCTGTCAGAAAATGAGAATTTTTCGAATTTCCGAATATTCTCATCGTGAGATATTTCGTTTTATTACAGTTTTAAAATTAATTGACGACTCGGAAACATTCGAATATCATTGCCAAGAGAATATGAGAGAGAGCACCATTCTTGACTTTCCATAGTTGCATTTCCCGGGCGACACTTAATGTTAGCGATGATAGTTGTCAGCGTTTCGCGACCTTTCTGCCAGCCAATCGTGAATCGCATCCGTGCAATTAGCATGCGCCGCGTATGAAACTCGTGGCGTTTCAGTCTATCGCGATTCCCGAAGGAGAAAAGTGTGAGAAAGGAGTAAGAGAGAGAGAGAGAGAGAGAGAGAGAAAGAAAGAGAAAAAGAAAAAGAAAAAAAAAGAGAGAGAGAGAGAGAAGGGGCGCCCGGTGAGTTTAGCCGATCAGCATCGCGGCGTTCGCAAATTGCTTTCCTATTCGGCGAATTACGACTTCTCGCGGCTCTCCGGCCGCTACTTAAGACCGACGTCGGAAAAATATCGCTGCGAAGCTAAGCTCTTCGTACCTACCGGTTGCATAATCGTCCGGTACTATACATCCACGCGGAGGAGCGCGCGTACTGGAGCGTTAATGAGTAACGCCGGCGGTTAAATGAGTAATAAAGGCGTAGTCGCACGCCCGTACACTCCGCGTTTCTACGAATCCTTTTACGTCGATAAGGTCGATAAAGGCGCTTCGTTACGAGCGAAGATGTGCGACCGGGCAACAGGCCTGTCTTAATTTATCCGTCCGTTCATCGGGCGAATATGGAAAGGAATTCGCGCCACCGACCTCGTGACTCGAGAGGCGTACGGAGAGGGTCTTCGTTATCCCGCAACGCGATTGTTTTGCGGTGAAGCGCAGTAAAAAGCGCAGTAAACTGGGAATTGTTCGCAGCGTCCTGTTCGTCGAGTCAAACATTCGTTTGTTCGCGGCATTCCAAAAGAGAAATTCGTCTCGGTTGTAGAAATTTTATTCAATGGAAAGAAATCCTTTTCACCGTGTACGTTATCGACGCTCGTCATTCCTCTGAATTAATCATCGGGAACACCGGGAATCGTAGAAAGGCGAAACGTTGCGCCGTGTCATCCGATTCCGATGTCACGAAGACATCGTCGTCGAATTTCCTCCTTCACCGTTCGTGTGTGCAATCGCGAGAGAAAGTACGGAAGATCTACAGCGTGTTCCGCGTGCAAAAGATTACAGACGCGTCGCTTTATTGCACCACCTTCCGACGGTAACGTCCGAACGTCTGAACGCAAAGAACGAGTATCGTCGAGGCCGGTCTCCTCCCGTAGTTTCCCAAAAAGCGGCACCCGAGGAGAAAGTCCTTGGCACGTGAGAGAAAAGCGGTAACCGCGTATTCACGGGGGCCATTGTAATTTTCGCGGACCGTCGAAATTTTTTCGTCGATGGAGCGGGTCGCGGAGAAACGCGCACGGGCTCCGTCGAGGAGGGCGAAGCCGCGAGTCGTAAAATTCATGGAGCAGCCAGTCGGCATCGCCGATATCCTGACGCACTGCCCCATAAATTACGGCCCCGCTGACCTCGCTGGTCGACTTCGCCGCTACTGGAAACCTCCACGTCCGCGGAGTCCCTTCGTACGAGAACGTCTCTCTCTCTCTCTCTGAACCGGGCGAAAGTCGCAACGCCTCGTTGAACGTCACTCCTGCCGTGTGACTGAGACGTGTTAATTGTTCCTTCCGCTCCGGGATTTTCGGCGCATCTGTGAGCGCCCGAGCTCAACGGGAACGGGTCATTTCGTCTATCGGTGTCACGTTGCGCGAAGACACCCGACCTGCGCATAAATCGCGACTTACACGAGATTCGCGCACGATACGATCCGTCGGCGATAAGGCCGGTGATCTTTAAACAATCGCGTGCCACGGGTCTGACATCATGTTCGAATGATAAAAAACCGAAAGGTATACGACGCGTTGACAATGGTCGTAAAACGATTGCGACATGGCCGCTGTAGACGGATCTAAAAACGGCGACCCGCCTCCTTTGACGATGTTGCGTAATCCATTATTACTTCTTCCTTTTCATTTGATAGTTTAACGCATTTTATACTTTATTTTTATTCTTAGGTTCCTCAAATTTCGTTACTTTCCGTCGTGGAAAGACGAAGGAATTGCCGTTCGTTGAGTAAATTTCGGATTAAGGACGTATTGCCGATCCTGATACTTGCGTCAATACAAATTCAGTGAAATCGAGACTAAAAATCTTCCGAGAAGATTATAATGTTCATTGCTTATATATGAGAATATCTATCATTGATTCGAGACCAATTTTTTTCCCGCGCACGCAATGCAAGTTTCATTGAGTTTTTATCAGATTCGTTTCATCTCACGCTACCTCCTTTAAAGTGAAATAACTTTCCATCCAGGCTCCAAATTACTGACAAACGTCATTTTTAAACATAATGTAAGGTCAATTTGTAACTTCTTTATAATCTTTTCGTTATATCGACTTATAGAGGCGATACGTCCTCAAACGCGTTTCGAACTGGACGGATCGTCGGGCAACGTGAAACGATTAAAATCACACCCGCGTTCCATTAATATCGGCTTCATCGAAGACGACGAGGGGGATTTCTCACTTCGAATACCCGGGCCTGCGGCTATATTTTTCTACTTCAACTTTGCCTAACGTTTATATAATAGTGAAGAAGTCGCGTTGAAATCGGTGCTTCATTAAACGTGGTTATTTCTATTATACGCGCGGTAATAAATGAACATCTGCCGTACAATATGAAGTTACATTCAGCGCGACGGAGTTAAAAACGAAAGTAATGGACGCGCACGCGCGGTAAGAAGATTATACGCGAGGCCCTTGATCACGTGCCCGCGGGCGTTCAATGAGAGGCGACTCGTTTCCGTCCTGAAACGCTGGAAAAATCAGCGGGCGATTAATTATCGGGTGAGCGATCGCGAACGGCGATAACCAATTTGTCAACCTCCGACTGATAATTACCGCTTCTTATGCGCGATGATTATAATAGAGATAGACGGTAATTGCATACTTCATGCGCGAATGAGCCGCGCCTCATGATCATTACGTAAGTATTACTCTTATCAAACGATGTCAAAAGTAATTTTAAACAAACTCGATCGCTGATCGAGAACTTGTTTGTCCCCCTGCCAGTGTGGTTCGTCAGATAAACGACGGGGCAACAATTCTTGCGCGAGGCAGCAACGTAAGGTCGCTGGTTGGGCTGAAACGAAAGTCTGAAAATCGTAATCTTTGTTACGATTAACAATTATTTGGAAATTGCTATTTTTTTTCACGAAAAAATTACAAACTATTTATTTATTTTTTAATTATCATTTGAACCGCCGTGAAATTTGCTCTTTTCCTCCCTCGTTTCTCGGACCAGCCACGGGCTTTACTAGGCTAATCGGCCGGTGACGGTCGAAATCGGACGTGACACCACCGGGAAACGATCGCAAGCTTCGCTCGACAGGCGGAGAGGTCTGTTCGCGCTACTCGAGAAGCGTTGAAACGGCCGCACGCGGGTGTCGCAATACGACATATCGCGGTGGTAGCGCCGCGAAATATTGCGATAAAGCCCGATTTGCATCACAATGGCTGCGTTCGCCTCCCCGTACGATATCGCTCCTCCTCTATCTTGGAATCTCCTTGACGGTTAATGATCGTGGCGAGTGTGCGTGCGCATGTTTGTGTGTTCAGCGCCCGTGTTGACTACCACCCGGCTCGCGTGTAAACACGCGTGTAGGTCGGCCCCTTGGGGGTCTTGAAAATAATGGAAAAGCCGATTAAGTCGCTAAGTTGCGCGCGTCGAAATCTCCGCGATCTCTCGGCGTAATTTCGCAGCGGGTGTCGCAACGCTCGTCGAGTACGCGAGCCGCTGGCCGGCGCGATATCTCATTCGCTGAAAGAAAAGGAGAAAAAAAGGGGAAGGCTTTTTCGCGCACGAGTGTGACCGGCGTGCAACAATAATAATGACGACGTGCGTGCGTGCGCGCGCGCGCGCGAAGCGCTACATCAACTTGGCAGCCGTGAGGCGGACTTAATTGCGATACTTGTGCGGTCGTCAAAGGCCACGCTGCGCGCGCGGGTCGTCGATAGATCTGTTTGACCGTTAGATAGCCGTCGGATAGTCAGAGAGAGAGAGAGAGAGAGATTAATCTCTCACTGCGGTAACGGTAAGCGTCGCGCGTGTCGTAATCGAAATTCCGCGAAAACGATCCTCCACAGCCGGGTAACTAGATTTTCAATTAGCCGGGCGGGGCGGAATTTGACTCAGCCGCGGGATTAAAACGCGGCCGGCCGATCTCGATCCGATTAAGCCCGACGTGCGTCAGTGTAACGCGCGCTCGTTGTGCAATAACTGCCGGTCCGTTATTCTTCATACGTGTCCCGCGATTGATCGCCGAATAAGAAACAAATAACGCGCCGGTATCTCAACGTCTCAATCGTTACCCGGGTTTCAGCGGGTAAATAATCAACATAGTTGGTTAGGCCGGAATATTTCGTCATGTATCGTGTACAGAGAGAGAGAGAGAGAGTGTGTGTGTGTGTTCTGTAATTTACATCAAGATTCATTTCACTAGCGTATTTCTTGAACGATTCGGAACGAAGTCGTCCGCTCTTCGTCGTTGCACTGCGGATCCAAGTGTGTATCGTAACTCGCACGATCGTGTCATTTGGCTGAAGCTTTTTTCATACGTGCCTTACCGTTTCGGCGTGTATCCGCGTTAAACGTCTCTGTGGTTTAAGATTCGACCTCAAGTCTCATTCTCGCGCCATTTCGATCATATTTTCGGCTTTACGGATATCTTAGATTCGCACGTACGCCATCCCGTTATTTCCCCTTCCCGTTCTGATAGTCGCAGCTCACAATAAATAATTTTGAGATACCGTGCGTAAACACGCGCGGTCTCGCAAAAATGTAATCGCGAGGTGATAAATCCCGGCGTTTCGTTGCGATTTCCTCAGCACGTCTCGATAAGGAGAAACGCGCGCGGGCGATAATTCGCGGCTTTTCGCGCGGCTTTCGCGCAATAGGCACTTCTAATTAAACGAAGTGCGATTTAGTAACGTCGGGTGTTGGCAAAGAATCCTGGGGCCGAGCGTCCGCACATCGACGCACGGGCCGGCCGGCGGAATTGATAAATCGTCGAAAGCGAAGAGACTGTGGGGCGTGAGACGAGATAAATGATACCATTATGCGAGCGCATTGAATGTTTCGCTTAACTAGAAGTTCACGCGCAGGTCTGCAGATAGTATCGCGATTTATTGAAAACGCGGACCGATATCGATGCGTTATAAATCCATCCGCGGCCACGCCTCATTTCGTCGCTGCGCCACAGCCGACAATTAAAAGGTTTCTTTCGAATGCCTTGACTTTTCACCGTGAATGTCACTCGCACGACAACGCCGGGTGTAGTTTCGTACGTAACAAAAGATCGAGATAAATATTTCGATAAGGCGACGTGCCCCGACCCGCCGCAACTACAAACGATCTCTCACGAGCTTTGAACACTTGTAGTTATTATTCCCTTTGACATAAATGCATTCTTTGTCCGATTTTCTTCGAGACGCCAATTATTGCTTACGTTTTATCCGGGAATTGTTTGCGTAAAATACACCCGTCGCACCACAGTCCCGTAATTAATAGTTGTTACTTGAAATTTGTCTCATGTAAGATGTACTGATAAAAGCGCTATCGTTTAAATAATGTTTGCTTGACCCACGTAAAATAATCACTTTAATACTCCTTGGAAAATATTTACTAGAAGTAGGAATATGATTGACTATATATAAAATATGATATTCTCTTCGTATTATAATAGATATTTATTTGTATTGTGTTAAAACAACTGCGACAAGTATGGATATCAGAATGTACTTTTAGAAAAGATTTATATACTGAACAGAAGAATCTCGAAATTTGGAAAACCCCTGGATTTTTTCAACGGAAAAGAAGTTTAATTATAGTAAATATTCTCTTAAAGTCGGAGTCGCTTTACACTTACATTCAGTAATTCGTTTATAGCAACGTTCAAGTAATTACTTTCTACGAGATTTTTCTATTAGAATACACTTAAATTGATAAAAATATACTCGATTAGAGAACAGGTAATTACATTTGCTCGATTCTAGCAATTTTTCTCCGTACAGATCGGAATTTAGAGTTGCGGTGAAATTTTTTCCTTGAATCGCATACATACTGAATTCAGACCTGAGTATCTCGTCTGAGGCGAGTTTCAAGTAACAACTATCGAGTACAAGTCATAAGCATGCGTTAACAGTCGTTATTTAAAACCTGCCTCATGTGAGAGATACTCAGATTTGAATTCGGAGTTACACCTGAATTCTTCGATTGAATTGCGACTGCAAATATAACGTAACGTCGTAAACGTTTAACCGAGAAAACCAATGGATCTAACTCGAAATTCAGACCTGAGTATTTCACTTTGGGGCGAGTCCCAAGCAACGGCTTTCAATGCGATTATTAACGCGAGTCATAGTGACCGGGAGATAAGTTCGCGTCGATCACGAAGGCGTCCGAGCGCGACACATCCCCTGAAAAAAAGTGTCTCGGTCCCTCGGCCGCTTTCCCATGATTTCTTTCATAGACCTATCAAATCTCTCCCCGACTCAGCGAGGTATGTCGATGCCGACGTGGCTTCTTGATTTTCTTGCCAAGCCGACGGTAATAAGGAGCTCTCCGCTCACACCGTGGAGGAGGAAGCGGGGTCGACGGTGGTTTATGGGGGTCGCGTTCCCACTTGTGCAATCGTTTCATGGTAAAGTGTTACACGAATGCATACAAGGTGCTCTCTTCCTCCCCCTCCTCCCTCCCTCGTTTTCTATCTCCTTCTCTCACCCATTCGCTCTCTCTTCCTTTTCCTCGCGCCCTTTACCGTCTCTCGCTCTGCTCTCTGCGTTTCTCTCTCTCTCTCTCTGTCTCTCTTTCTTTCTCTCTTCTCTTCTTCTCCCTTGACATCACCTCACGGCGTCGTCTTCCTCTCTGTTTCTTTGTCGCGCGCGCGAGTCACGTAGAATTCATCGGCGCTCCTGAGCACCTTCTCGTTATCGTTGTTGCAAATCCATCTATGCGCGCCACCGTTCGTATTTTATGGCCCGCCAAGATCTGACGAACGCGCGACGATGCGACGCGATGACACCCTGACGCAGATGTACCTATGGATCTTCCCGGAAATCATTAATTATCTCCGTTTATGGCGCATCGTCGAAAAGCGAACGTAAGCGCGCGCGGAGAAAACGAATTTGCTGGAACAGCAAATTATTTGCTAATATAGCAACAACAACAAAAATGTGTTCGGACAGCAGAAAGAAATTTGTCAAGAGTGTTAGTCGCTGTTTGCTGGTTATGTACGGACGGCAAAATAATTTGGTTGTGCCGGCTAAACTTTCTCGTGGTCGCAACGACGTTTTGCTACAACGGCAAAATTATTTTCTCCGTGTAACAAATTCTTTTTTGTCGCTACATTATTAATCAGCAATTTGCTGTTTTAGCAAGATTTCTTTTCTCCGTGCGTCTTTGCATTAAGAAGACTACACGTTCGACAACTTGGCTCGATTATACTGATCGATTATTACTACTTCTCGGGAGAAGCATGCTTCACATGCACGTGAAAATATTTCGCATCGTTCATGCATCGTCTTATCGTTAAATTGCGCACGTGCGTGTGCTAACGGGGTAATTCACACACTAATGTGACAACAAAGTTGGTTAACGCGGAGACGCTTGAATTTCGCACTAAGTTGCACATGCGTTCTTCTCTCCTTACTAATCGGTTCTCCGGTTACTGGTATTGTCTTGCGGAAAAATTGTCGCATCTTTTCGCGTAGGCATACACGAGCGACATTTGCATAATCGTTACTCCCTTGTGAGACTCAAAGGCAGATTTTTTCACCTGCACGAGGGAAGGAGATACGAAGAACACAAATGAATCAGTATCTCAAAATGGTGTATAGGACCGATGAGAGCAAAAACAGTCCTCCAATGCTATTAACAACAACCGCAAGGTATGAAAAAGAGCATTTATTGCTGAATAAGCATAAAAGAAAACCCCAAACGTTTCAGACCTATTCAAGTTCTTTCCTCAGTGTAATTAATACGTCAAAATGAAGATTAAGTCGAGTACCGTAAAAAGGGAATTAATAAACGTCAAGATAAGCGCAAGTCACAGATTCATGATTAAAAGAAGAAAATTAAGAATGGCGAGCTATTGACAACAATACATACAAATTGAGCTCATAAAACATAAATATACGAAATAAATTTCTCTCTCTCTCTTTCTCTATCTCCGCCTTCGGCTGGTGGAATATCCATTGAGTAAAACGCATGATGTTTTCTGTCTATATCTTATCTCACTTCCGTTGTAGCTCCGAGCATACGATAATCGAAATAATTCTCTTGACAACCGTAAATCAAGATCGGTGAATTCGGCATTCGTACATACTGTCGGCTCGGTATGCCTGTGATTAAATTTCCAGGATAACGTCTCGCGTAACGGGTTATAACATTGTGTACCGCGCAGCGCCACATTGTCCGTGCATTCGTGTATATCGCATTACTGCACGCCGGTGATTTTTATCGCTTGTCAGTGCGCCGATCGTTTTATTCTTACTCAGAAATCATACGAACACACACACACACACACAAGGGCGTACAATGATTTTGACGCGTTTTCTACACGCGTAACTCTACGCGAGATCGAGGAATTTTCACGGAGAGAAATATGTATGACTTCGACGCGAGGTGTGTGGGCTAATTAGTTGTGTACTAGTTATCGCCAGGCCGCGATCGCCTTATCTTGCGAAAATCATCACGCGCTAAATTATCCATTAATCCCACTCAGCTCGATCCCGGTTGCATCGCCCTCGAATAGGAACTCAGGAATCACCGATTGCTTTCAACCGTCTCGCCGTCGACGGTGCGATGATTTTAGTCATTTATCTGTCGTGCGTGCGCATAATCGATCGCCGGTGCGCGAAGCATTTACGTTTTCGCGACAACGAGCGCGCTACCGTCGACGGGCCTTTGCGCCATACGCTGTGGGCGTGCAACATTATGCGGATTATGAAGCGGGCTCCTCGAGTTTACGACTCGACAAATCAACGTCGTTCGTTTTGCAACTCCCTCTGTCTTTCTTTCTCCCTCTCTGTTCGCACACGGCCCGTAAACAAGGGCAATGCGATGCAACCGTGCGTACGCTGATTACGTCGCGAGTGCGTTCACACTGTGCACGAGGCGGACGAAGAACCCGGCGATATTACGGGTTATTAATGGCACCGACAGTGATCGATTAACCGACCGCGAAAAACTGGTTCTCTCATTGCTAGTATAAGTATAATTATATATCACTCGGGCCCGACGACGTTGGATGTGTTTTAAAATTTGTAACGTTCCTTGTCGCGTCTAATTGGATGCGCGATATATAAACCGACCTATGGAGGAGGGGGGGGGGGGATTATATTCTCNCATTACAGCAATGTCTTTTTATTAAAAAAAAAAAAAAAGGCACGTGGGACGTGAGAAAATCTTGAAGGGTATTGTTCGCAAAAGAAGAGAAAGAAAGAATTCAATGAGACGAGTTGAGAATTGCTTGACAGCTTATATTTACGGCTGTGTTCAAAAATTCACTGGCAACGTTGAGAATTTACGGTATACGGTATACGTAGGTTACTGATTTTTAATACTGGCAGTGAATTTCGGAGCACAGCTTATATTTGTGCTCAGAGGGAAACGTCTCTTCGGATTTAGTATACGTGTTTGCTTGACTTGCGTTTGTTTAATATAAGCAATATAATTTAATATCAAGTATTATTTTGTCCGAATGAAAATGTTGTCTCGCTAGAGTACTGTTTGGTGGAAAAACAGCGTTACTTAGAGGAAATATAATATTATATTTTCAAACACTTGTTTGTTCGCCTTATTCCAAAAGACAAATTTGCATCGACTGAAGAAATTTTATTAAATTCCAAGAAATCTTATTCCCTATCTAGTTGATGTACAAACGGATAAGAAGGAACTCTTGATTAATTAAAGCACAAGACTCGATGAATCTCGTAGACAATGATGAGAAAATCAAGTTCCGAGGTAATTGAAATTGACAGGCCGACAGTTAGATATCTTAATGCAACGCGAAACAATGGGAGAGCCGTTAACGTGTATTACGCACGCCTTTATATGCGTTACGAGTAAAATTTAAACGGCCGCTTAGACACTTTATCCTTACTATGACGCGGCACGTCGCTTGTTGAAATTTATTCTTCCCAATAACGTTAGACGATTCGTTACTCCTGGAAGTGTCATTCGCAAAACCGCACCGAGTATCGCGACTTAAATCGTTCATCTTCCAACAAATGTGGAGTTTTTGAAACGTTTCCATTTAACTTCACGAATTCCCTTATGTTACATACTCCACACGTATATAAATATATTTGAATGCAGAAAAGAAAAAGCACTAGAATCGAATAAACGTGATTATCTGTTTTTCAAAGTAAGCGAGTGCACACAATTAGACGGCTTACGCATAAAGCAAACGCAGAAGCTCTCCGAGCTGTAAAACCGTTTGGACAGTTATCGTATTCGGCACGGCGGCTTCCTGAAGCGCGTCGTAAGAATAGCCATTTCCGCGAATGATAATTTCATGGGCTCTCAACTCGCGCGACGAGTTTTTCCGCCGGTGCGGTCGTAGTAGAAGCACCTTTACCCGCGACAGGTGCGCGTCAGCGCGATGGGAAAAGCCGTGTATCGCTTGGACTTGGAATTCCTGCGGGTACTCACATTGTACCATCGGGACCGGGGGAAAGGTGGAAGCGAGAGGGAAAATCGGCGGTGGGACAGTGCGAGAAAGAAAGAGAGAGAGAGAGAGAGAGAAGGGAAAGGCGGTTTGGGCGGCGAAGGGTAAAGCTCGGCGACTTTTTATCGCTTATTAATCGTGCGACTGTGATCGATTATCTCGAGTGAGAATGGCCATTTCCACGCGCAGGGTAGCAATTACCGTCCCGGTTCGCGGGCTGTTATTACGGTGAGGGCCTCCACCGGCGAGAGAAGCCCGCGTCCTGGCCAGCGCGTAATCGCGGCGCGTTGTTAAAGACCGAGCGGGTCGCTCGGTTGTGGGTTCGAGATTGATTTATAAAGTATTAATTGCCGATATATAAGGGGAAAAGAGGCGGTGGCCGAGCGGTACCGGACGCGTCGCTCACTCCTCCGCCCTTTCTCTCCCCCGTGGAGGAGAGTAATTGAAAATGAGAAAGAGCTTTTAGCGAGACGGCAATCTCGGCGGAAGTTCCCGCCGCGCGGCGGCGGAACCGGGAAACGCGCTCGCGCGCGGAATTATTAACGACGACGTCGTCGAGTCGAGGCTGGAAGCTCGCTTGATCGCGCGCCTTAATATTTAGCGCCTACTACGATACCGTTATTCGGACCGTCGTTGCGGGAAGCCTTCGCTTAACCCTTTGCGGCGCGACTTGTTCTCGAGCTTTCCTCCCGACTAGCCCGTGGAAATTCATTTTCCTCGCGACGACACACGGGGGAAAGACAACTTGGAGGGGCAGCGAATTTTACGTCGTGTAATAAATGGATAAATAATGCGGAAGTGTATAATAAATGATAATACATAAATGTAGAAAATGTTCCTTAAACATCGACCAATATATTAGGAGTTAACTTTTTAGATTATTTTATAAAGAAAAGTTCAGACGAGTATAGGAAAAAGGTTTTATGCTTCTTCGTAATATTTATTTATTTACTGCTGCATAGTTTGAAATTTGTTGTCCCTCTAGATTATTTTTCTCCGTATGTCGCGTATTTCGCGTTATTTTAATATTTCAGTGCGACGACACATTCTGCAATTATATAGTGACTGTATCACCACTATTGGAGTAACCCGTCCAATTAAACAATCCCGTCGCTTCGCGTGGATTATCTGTTGGTATCAACCGCGATTTTGAAGATCAGGGGACGGATTCGCGGGATTCGCTAACGTGGTTCAAGTTTCATCGAGAAAAGTTTCTTCTCAGTTTCTCGTTTTCTCTCTCTCTCTCTCTCTCTCGAGTTTCCCTCAATGCGCACGACGAAGGCGGATCGGCGAGTCGCTCCGGCGAAAAGTTTCACGTGCGTTTAACGTGCGCCAACCACGTCGTGACGTTCATCGATAGATGATCGATGGATCGTGACCGATGATTCGCGCGCACGCGTGCATGAGGCACGAGCGTCCGACGGATCCGCTTTGTAACAGGTGCGGCCGAGTTTTGATGAGTAACGATTCTATCGAGCGTTGTTGAAGGAACGATCGAGGTGCTAATAAGAAACTTTGAGAAGGAACAAAAGAAGTTAATTAACACCTTCAGCAGCTGCGTGAACAACCTGTCGCGTCTAAATTGGAAAGTTCCTCGCGAGGGGGAAGTCACGACAAGGTGAACGGAACCTGAAGTTTCGCGTTCGCCGATATTACCGTTGCGTCGAAATTCCCCGTTTGCTTGAAATCATAGCACGGAGCGCTTTCCGACTTATTGCCAGGGGGGAAGTTTTCCGCATGGTGAAAAATTTCATGTTAAATTTAACATACCTTATATGTGTCCCGAACGGTACACTGAAACTTTTGTGTTAATTATTATTTCGAGTGAATACGTGAAGTGAATATGTTGAAAAGTGACGCGAATTTGATGTCGAAAGTTAACAAGAAATTAACGCGTTAAACAACGCTGAAGTATAAAATGTGTTATTTTAACATTAACACATGTTGAACATCGACACAACACAAAAAGGAGATAACATAAACATTAACACACGGATATGTAAAAAATGTTAATATAAAAATCTTGATAAGGGCCGATTTGAATTTTAAATTAATCCTTTTTTTTTCTATGTATCGAGTGAAAATTGTGGCTTTACGGCCAAAATCTATCTTTCGCGACGGAGATCCCGAGCTATCGTATCGTCGACGAAATTAAAATAAACGGAAAGAAAAAGCCATTGTTGTAACGACGATTGCGCAATTTTTACTCGCACATGCACTAATTGTTCATTAGCGATCGCTTGAGCCACGATCGCGGAGGGGGGCCATAATTTTCACGATGTCAATATGAAGTTTTGATTTGTGTTGGTCGCGCGAGCGGCAACTACAGCCGGTTTACGATTTACCGGGCCGCGAATTGCGCGTTGCGCGACCGCTCGCAGCGGTCCGCCGTAATGAAGCACATAAAACGACAAACGAAATGAATTCACTCGCGCGTCAATTGGCGGAACCCAGTCTCGCAATGCCTCGCGCGAACGGGATACCTTTCGCAACGTTCTTATCGATCATTCTTAATCCGCTCTACCGCATCGACTGCAGCCGGATATCAAACGGCTGCAAAGATTTAGTGAAAGCGACCGCGACAATGTCGCTCGAAATAAAGCCGGCGCAGTTGAATTCTGCGGCAATTGGCGCGAGCCGACAGTTAATCGCGCCGAAAACATGGCGGTAGTCGCGAATTTGTCGAAGGGAGAAAAAACGTCTTCCTCTCGTTTCGTCTCAAGACGAATCGTAACAGGCGACCCACTCCCCCCTCCCGACGAAATTCTGCTCCCACCTTTGGGCTTTAACCTTCCGATATTAGCGAATTCTAGATGATTAGGTGATGATAGGCTAATTGCAATTATTACTTTATTTATTACGTAATATTATAATTATGTATAATTTATTTTGTGAAGTAAAATACTAAGAGAGACCGGCATGCTGTTTTGTTTTTGAGTTCTAAAATCCTATTGAAAGTATAGAATTAAAATTCGTGTGGATGAATGCAAAGTGGCAACATTTCTCTACCGTTGTAGATTTTTGAAAATTATTATTACACACATATTATCTTGCGAATGACTTACCTTTTGAGAAGTTGGAGAAATTACGCTTCGAGAAAGTAGACTCCAAAACTGGCACACACATCCGTGATACCTGCGAGAAAGTTGTCAAAAAATGAAATAAAAGCAGTGAAATTACATTATTTCGCACATTTATTATAAATCCTTATATGTTATTTTCAGTTTTACATATTTCTTATCATGTGGAAAGTGACTTTCTGACTTTTTATTCCGGCAATCTTAAATAAACAAACAAGAAAAACAAGAGAAAATCAATCACTGGTACTTTCAACTGTATTTTATGAGATGATATATCATGACAAAGTTCAGGTGCGTCGGTGGAAAGATTAATAAACTCGGTTATGTCGGTTCACAGACATAACTTGATATAAATCTTTCTCGTGTGGTTCAGCGGCAGAAGATAGAAATCGGCACAGATGCAAAGTGATTTGAAAAAATTCAAAACTGACTGAATTGCTTGATTGATTTGTCACTTAAAAATTACAAGAAGATAGATATTTCAGCACATCGGAAAATCAACTAAAAGCTCGTGAAAATCAATAATATAACCAAACGCGCCCGCAAACAGAAACGGACACTTCAGTTCTACCCGCTGCACGAAATAGACAAAGTTCATGTACTGTTCGATGGAGTTCGGTACTTCATAACCGAGAAACATGAGTATGTCGACTTTCCATACCTATGCCGTGTATTGTTCGACAGAATTCGGTAGTTTATAGCCGACGAAACATGGGTATGCCGATTTTCTATAACTACGTTACACACACATACACAATTTTACATATATATATAATTTTGGTGCTTTCCCTCCATATTATATATTTATTAAACATACAATAACCATAATAAATATATAATTTTTATATGAATAAATCGAACTACCACTTTACACCTCGAGTACCTGCCAACCTACCAGGCAATTCTCTATTTAAAAGTTCAAAAGAGGATCTTCGGGAAGAGAAAAATCCCAGCCCAGGTGGGATCTAACAGTATTGCGAGTGAAAGCGTTGAAGTTAAGTGGAATGAAAAGCGGTCGGTCCGGCCTGCTGGAAGCGTCCAAGTAAGCATGAAATCTCGAGGCTCGCGAAAAATCAGGATCCAAAGGCGAAAAGGGAGGAAAGAGATCGGGAGAAGTCCGCGCGAGGTTTATCCCGGCTCTCGCGGGCCGGCAATCATCCGCGCGCGAGGTGCCGTCGGAATTCAGGTAACAAACGACACCCGGCGCTACCATTCGCGTCGAAGCCGCGAGTACAAATAAAGGTGACTGAATTATAGATGGCCGACGGTATTAGCCGTTCGACCCGCGCTTGCCCTTCGAATGCTCGCGCGGCAAATTGAAACGTTATACCGCTCGGAGGCGCGACTTTAATCCGCGCCAGCTCGTCGCTGATTAATGCCATCAAATCGAATCATCCGCGTCTTGAGGCTCTACCACACACACATACACACACACACGCACGCACGCAAGCACACATCGCCGGGACTCTCTTCCTGCGGTTCTCCTCTCCTCGTGAGAGGATGATTGCATCTCGCGCGCGGTATCAGCGCTCTTCTTTCATCTTCGTCTCCCCGGGAAGCCGTGGGAGCGGCGCGCGTTAGCCGACGACCACTTCACGGCTCGTGTGTGCGTGCACGCAACACCGGCGTGTTGTATGCGCTCCTCGAAAGGTAATCCGCGTGTCTGTCTGGCTGGCTGGCGCGAACGAGTCGACGCGCATCCGCGATACCGCCACGGTTTCGCGATTCGAATTTGGAAAAGCCGCTCGAACGAATCGCGAGGAATGCGCGAGCGGCCCCTTTCGCGGATTTTTCTCCCGAGGATTTTCCCCGTCGGTTTGAGATTCAACGCGCACTCGGACGCACGGTTATCAAATGTCGCAGTGAAAAAGGAGGACAATTTCTGTAGAAAATGTTAACGAAGGGAGAAAAATGAGAAACATTAAAATTGTTAGAATTGCTAAAATTGTTAGAAATTGTTAGAATTGTTAAAATTGTCAGAATTACTAGAATTGTTAAAATTGTTAGAAATTGTTAGAACCTATGAGAAGCTAAGTACGAATGTTTCAGTGCTATTAAATATGAATAATGTAATAAATAATGGCTCTTTCTTGACAATTTATTTTCCCAATGGAACTTTCATATTTAAAAAATTGATATTCTTTAATATTTTAATCGCGTAAATTAATTTGTTACAATACACTTCATTTATTATACACATATATATGCTGTTTAAATTTTTTTTTTTATAAAATCATATTTTCCCGACACACCAACCCTCTTAAACGATTGTTTGTTACTTCAGACTTCTTCATAAAATTACAAACAATTTCGAAAAGTGAATTTTACCCTTACCAAACTTTTCGCGACAGTTTTCTTCCAGAAAAGTTTCGACCAACATTCTGTCTCGTTCATTTAACCATCGCGGTTACAGTAAATACTTTCTCAATGACGGCATTGTAGGCAGAAATTGCGAACACACATAGCGCAAGACTGCCGAGTCCATTGCGATTTGTCGATGTTCCCCCGAGCGGGGACGCGAGTGTAACTTTTTATTTGCGGCGTGTGTTTCGTAACGAGCGTCGCCGTAGCGTCGGCCGTTTTTGCCGAGTACGACGACGTTATATTAAGGAGAAATGAATGGAACGAGAGTTTATGATACGAGAGAGAGAGGTAGTAGGAGGCAGTGCGAAGGAGTACTCGGCCAGTAGATTGCGATATATACAAATATTATGCCGGAGCACAATGGAAGGCGTTCGTTTGAAAATGACTGCTATACGAGACTAGAGTCGAATAATCGTGACAATTGAGCGAAAGACGATGGTTACTTAACCGATGCCCACACGTGTGTGTGCTTGTGGAAATGCGCCGGGATATCGCGACACCCACGCCGGGGCGAAAATAGATTTGCCTAACGACGTCGAGAGCGCTAGGAGCCTAGATTCGAGTGAATTCGACCGACGTCCACTGGAAAGAGAGAGAGAGAGAGAGAGAGAGTGAATGAGGGAGGGACTGGAAAGAATCGTTGACTCGCCGGAGCCGCGTCGAAGCGCTTACTCACGTTAGCGAGAGTGAGCTTTAAGACTGCCGACAGATAAGTGCGATATCGTGTACCCTCGTAATAACTCGGAAAATAATATATGCACACAGCTTACCCATATAATATTCCACAGAGGACGGGAAGACGTCACCGGTTGCTCATTGCGCGCGATAAACACCGCTCGTGATTTGACGGCAGTTAGCGCAGCTCGTTTCGCGCGTCGCCGGTGGATCACAGACGTCGTCTCGCTACAACGGCAAAGTTATTCATTCCGTGTAACCATTTATCTGCCGCCACTATATTAACAAACGATTTGCTGTTCCAGCAGAACTTGTTCTCCCCGCGATATAGATTTCAATTCGTAAAATATATAAACAGCGAGACACACGCGTAACGGAAGGACGATAAATGAAGGCGGACTGTCGGTGTGCTCCTGCGGTCGCAAATCCCACGGTAATTTTTACCACTCATCCATGTGTGTGTGCGAGACGTGAAAACGTCGATACGGATCCCCGTGGAACCGGCGCGCGCGCGCGCTTATCCCGGCATTTATCCCACTTGTCTCCCGAATCAGGCACGACGATCTTCGCGCGCGCGATCTCTCGCGGCCGCATAAATCACGCGAAGAATACGCGCTCGCTCGCGGCCGTTCCGTCTCGCGGGGGCGACCTTTCGATCGTGCGCGGCTCTCGTTTGCGGAATTTATTGTCTTACGTCACACACACACACACACCCGAGAGTACGCGCGCGCCACGTGTCCGTCCGTCTGATTACGTCGCGACGCCGTGCGGCTTCGTCGACTCGGTCTCTCGAATCTCAAGGGAGGGAGAGGGAAGGAGGTGGAACGGCGCGATCCGGGCGTCGTCACGAAAGTCCTCGATGTCGTCGTTAAATTGATGTTCTATTAAAATATCCGATATATAATCCCGCGCGCGAGAGAAGAGGCGCCGCCGTCGTTTACCTCCGCCGTATTGCCGGGGGAGAGCCGCGCGAAGGCGCGAGGTTAAACGATGGACAGAGCGATAAGGCTAATGAGCTGCAACGATCCTTTCCCCGCTTTATCCTCCCCCACCGGTCGGCGCGGTTAACCTTTATCCGCGCGCGCGCGCGCGCGATTTTCAAAGCCCTTGTTAAACGCCGACTTTCTCCGCGCGCGCGGGCAAAGCCTTGCCTAATTTCCCAATGGACGCGGATTGGACGAGCGTCCGCGTTTATGGGCGAACGCACGGATAATTGTTGTTGCGCATTACCGCCGGGCTTCTCTTATAATTGGCTGCCCTTTATCGTCCGCCTTAATAGCGGTTTGTTAAGAAGCTAGATAGCGCCTGTAAGCGCGTGTGTATGCTACATGTGTTGTACGCAATGTGCACGTTTCGCTTCGTAATTTACACTTGTAGGACGTGCTTACGAGGTGACTAATTGACCGGGGCGATATTTAACGCGGCGGGACGTGACGCGCCGATCATTGTGAAATTCCCGGCGATTCGTGGATTTTCGCGCGCCGACCGGCTCGGCCTGAGGCTTCCATCGAGGGTCGGTAAATTTTCTGTGACTGTGAGAGACTCGATTAGAATATCCAAAGTTGTCCAAATAACATATGTACGCGATATTATATAATTTATTAAAATTATGTAATTTTATATTAAAGTGACAAAATATTGTTATTTCTCATTCGTCTTGTTAAAGCGTCACGATCAGACAGCGACTCGAAAACGGACGGAGGATGGTGTACGTAATAATTAACGAACGTTAAGCCAACCTATCAACGGTAGCGTTACATGATTGCACGGTTTGCAGTCCACGAATTTCGGCCGCGTGTCGGGGAAAAACAAGTGGAAAATAATCAGGTTTCTTTCTCTCTCTCTCTTTCTCTCTCTCTCTCTCTCTCTCTATTTATCTATCTATCTATCTATCTATTTCTTTCTGTTTCGGTGTGTCGCTCGATGCTGCAAAGATGAAATTCCAACGGCAGCGTATTCGCACGCTATCCGCCTATCTATCCCACTCGCAATCGGCCTACACACGCGCCCAGAATGCACTCGCGTAATATAATTATGCTAATGGCCCGGCGAGGCGGTATCCGAGGGTATATGCCCCCCCCCNTATTGGAAATGACCCATCAATCTCGCCTCGGCCCGCGCCTTAAGAGGCGCCCCCCGCACATACATCATCGTCAGAGGCGGATTTCGCCCCGGACGTTGCGGAGACCCGCCTTGCTCTTATCGATCGAAAAATATCTATGATTACGGACAATTAGATAAGTATACGCCCGGTGAGAAGAAACGTTTCGAGCGTGCACTTTGATTCGCGCGCGCGATAGTTCGACGTGTTGAATTCCGAGCGACCGTCCTTTGCCTTGAACGTAACTCGGAGATTGAAGAGAAAGGAATTGAATTCACGATGAAAAGAACGCGATTCGAGGAATTTGATTCGCTTCAATTGTATCGTCATTTAATCTCACCGTTAAATAATTGTGTTTGTCCGTGTAATCATGAAATTTGATCACTTTCTAGGATTTAACAGAATTAAATCCGATCATTTCGATTTCTCAGATGACAAGATTATTTAAATAAATCGATCTAACATCTAACAATTAACACCGCAGGAAATGACGGTGTGTAGGGAGAGGAAAATAATCGAGTGTTTTCTTCAAGCTTGTATCGATGTCGCCTTTTACATCATCGGCTTCGTTCGTATTATCTCCATTTCATTATCTCCCGACACATTCATGCCGCTCCGCAACCGGTCCACGTGGTCGCGAATGACGAGATCGTAAATCGTTCGTTTTATAAACCTCTCTCTCTTTCTTTCGCTCCCCGAGGAAGACCCGAGCGGAAGTCGGCGGCTGCAGCGTCACTCGCGAAGCGGTCGACTTCCGCTACTCTCGGCGGGCCGGGAGGCACCCGAGAGGTTCCCCATGAAAATCATAACAGCGGATCGCGGTAATTACTTCGCCGGTAACCACCGGAGCTGTTTCCGTAAACCACAATCACCGTTAACTCAACAATAGACACGACGGGGGTAGGATTTAGCCGCGCCGTTTTCCTTGCCCAGCGGAGCGTCCACCCGGCAATTACTATGCGCTCGCGCACGCGCATACCGCCGGTGGAAATGACCCGTTCGCGTTCTGCTTAGCGAAAGTGAGCCCGACGGCGCGACTCCTCCGCGTCACTTTCGCAGGATTGCACATTCGAGGATGTCCGGCGGGCTGTAATTTGCGCGGCAATCGTATCCCGTGACACGTCCGATGTAAGAATAGGATGTCCACGGCCGTCCTTTAAGTTTGCGTAGCGCGCAATTTATCGGCTCCTCCCCTCCCCCCCGCCAGTCGTTGTTATCGTTAACAACGCGTCATTAATGTTTCGCGATACGGTGCGTAACCACGGGACGAGTGGGAAAACGCGCGGTGGAGTCTCTCAATGTTTACGTAAGTGCGTTTTATTTACAATATACGCGAAGCGGAGACACCGCGCTCGCTCGCTCTCTCGAACGTAACTTCGAAGGGGCGCGTACACACAGCTTTTTCTCGCCCTGTTATATGCGGCGCACGCTCGAAATCACTTCGCGTCTTTTAACGTACCGCGCGCGAGCGAATTTATGCGCGCATCCACTTTCGGCGCCTACGTGCACACCACGCGCGCGCGCGGCGAGCGGAAGTACAAATGCGTATTCGAGAAATCTCGGCTGCGGTTCCACATTGCGCACCCACCCATCCCCGGCCGAGGGAGAGGGAGAGGGAGAGGGAGAGAGAGAGAGAGAGAGAGAGAGAGAGAGAGACGGATATTACTTCGCTGAAAAATTTAAACGACACGCCGGAAGTACGACGCTGACGGCGACGGGTTAGCGTGAATCGAGTCGGCGGGGCTACTTGAAATTTGCAAATCGATCATAATGTATCGTTGAAAGGTGAGTTTGGTTGGACCTATTTGACAATGGAGAAATCAAATGTGTTTTTGGTTGAGGGGGAGAATTTCGGCTTGTAAGAACCGAATTTGGGGTTCGTAAGAACTGGATTTTTACGCTGCGAAGTGAATTTATTTTCCCGTCAAAAGAACGAAATAAATAAGCAGATAAATAAATAAGATACGATACCTTCGGTTGCGATGACATGTTCGCGCCCTGATATAAAGATGAATTTCTGCTTGTCTAAAAATTTCATCGTTCATAATTACTGCTTCGTACAGCAACTGCAATTCATTAGATTTCAACGCATACCTCTTTTCCCTCATTATATCAGTATTTAGTCAACGATAAGTTTGGTCTCCGATTTTAACGGCAATGATAATTGACAACAGTCCGATTAATGATAATTAGTTTAATTAGCATAGAAAGTACACGTTGAAACCTCACCGTTTTCTTATCCGTCTGCGAAGCCAATAATTAACAGGCTTAATTAATACGGTAAGTGACGTTACAAGTCGAGATTTCGCAAGATTATCCTGACGCTTTCCTTCATTCGTAGAGTTTAAGCGAAGTGGTGGCTATCCTGGATTATCGAATACAGCTCCGTTAGTGCGATTCGAGAACGCCCGGTCGCCGATGACACGGCTGCACGTTCGTGTGCGAAACCTCGCGTAGGATCGCGATAGCGCGCGCGGAGTTTCGATAAACGCTGTCATATCCTCGCGCCGGAACGGCAAGCGCGTTTTACGGTAAACACCCAAGCCTGACTATGCTATGACGCGAATAACACTCGGGATAAAGTGAGCGTGGCAACGCTCGCGCTCACTTTAAAGGCCGCGAGCGAGCGAGCGAGAGAGAATTCTCTCCCGGCCGAAGATACAACCCTTTTTACGCCTATCGGCGCGCTTTCGCCTCGAATCGGCGCGGAGGTGCGTAAAGTACGCGATTTACCGAGTGATACCACCGAGGAGACCGAGGCGGCTCTCCTCAAGGGCGCGATATCAGCTGCCCGTGGATTAAATTCGCGGTCCGCAGCTGGGAGGAAGCGAGCGGGCGAACGAGAACGGCGACTATCCCCCCTCCCCCCCCCACCGCCTGTCCGCGTCGTATTAACGTCGTTAATTAATACCGTAACCAGCGCATGACGGCGCCTTAATCGAACACGCCCTTCTTTGGCGTCGTATCCTTTTCGGGAGGAGATGATCATCAAGTTCGTCGCTCCCGCGAGTCCTCTTATTGGCAAGACCGCGCTCTCTCGCCGATAAGCCTCGCGCTTGCTGAGTTAGAAGGAGAGGAGGAGGAAGATCGACGGAGAACGAACGGCAGATCGCGAAATGGCGTATCAGCTCGGCCGTGTTAATTACGCGCGCATTATAACGACGGCACGCCAGGTGTGACGTCACAAACCGGCCGCGAAATTGTTTTTCTCCCGTTGCTTTTACAAAATCGCGCGTGTATCTTATTCCTTCGTCTCAATGTCCTCCTCCCGAGAGTGAATTCCTCTTCCTTTTTCCCCTCTCTCCCCCTCCCTCCCTCCCTCCCTCCCTCTCTTCTGGTTTTTTTCCGCCGTTCTTCTTTCTTATTTTTCTTCATGGAACGGAGCGATTAAGCCGATCGGTTATCGCGAGAAAGAATCAGGATGTGAGCGCGAATATTGCGTCGAATATCTGCTTTTGGATTATAAGCGACGCGCGTAGCCACGGAGTTCCTATCTACGCGCGAAATTGCGTCTCAGTTACAATTTGTAGCAATAGTAATTATCATATTTGTTGTGCGTCGGTAGGTGTAACTATTAAAAGCCGGGGAAAATTATAGGCTGCTCGCTCTTCCTGTTTGTATAAGCCGGCGGCATTCTCTCTCTCTCTCTCTCTCTCTCTCTGCCGCCGTGTTAAATATTCGCGCGAGTCTCTTTGGGTAATCTTAAAACTCGTTCTCTCCGCGTTTTCCACGGGCGAAGAGAGAAAAAGAGCGAGATTGTCGGACTTTGCCGGAAAGATTTCACCGCGGCGGAACGCCGTCTCGGATACACGTATTGTTATCGTTCTTAATGTCGTCGCCGTCGTCGGCGCGTTTTTCACACATCTCGCTTGGAAATTTCGGAGATGCGCCGAAGCTCCGTCCGAGTTGTCCGCGTCGTTTTACGTTACCTTCACTCGAATGTGAGATATTCCCCGGCGAAGAAGCGCGCGAGAAAGACGGGAAACCTGTCGTGCGCGCTCTTTCGTGCACGAAGATGAGAGCGGAGGGATCGTAAATCGAGATGACTGCTCGCGCAGGTGAATGGGGTATATGATAGCATTGCCGGGAGAACCGGCGCGCGAGGGAAAGTCATGACAGAAACAATCTTGATGGCACAAGCCACTTGTTCTCAGCCTTCCGACAGTCCACTCTCGGTTTCTCTCTTTCTCTCTCTCTCTCTCTCTCTCTTGTCGCGTAATACTAAAATATAATGAGAATCGAGGAGCGCCTATCGTTTCGCGCATCGAGGAAAAGCAAGCTCGAACGGCACTCTAATAACTTAGGAACAATTCTAGATAACTCTCCCGGGCCTGTCGCGGCGAGCGTTTGTAATTTTTAACGTAAAATGAAGAATGTCAGATGTTAGATAAATTTTACGAAAATATCTGATCTTAAAATGTAAAATCGAAAGCCTGAAAACGTTCGTAAGATCATTTGTGTAGGGGAGAAGCACCAAGGCAGAGGCACCATTTTCTTTCTAGATTCGAAATCTCTGTTGAAAGTGTAAAGTTGAAATTTATGTATCGATGCGAACAACACTTCTTTACCCAAATATCTGATAGCTTTACGAAATTATTACGTATTCCTTTGCAAATAATTATGTTTTAAGACGTTTGAAGATTGACGCTTCTAGAAGCTAAGCCCTCTTCTAGAAGAAAATCCGACATACTTCTGTGGGAAATTATGTTCGACTTCGTTCTGCCCGCCTGAGTCCGGTACTTTACAGCCGAGAAACACGAGTAACTCGGTTCGCCATACCTAATTCAGTCTCGGCGCTTTTCCTGTGTTTAATCGCGATTCAACGGTAACTGTGCGAAAGCGTGCGCTGTGCGCAACACACAGTCACGCAAACGACGGAAGGCTCTCTTCGCGAGTCGATCGCAAGGAGAATCGCACGACTGAGCGCGACAACGGAGTGCAAGCGGGAAACTCGGGAAAACCGCGTGGAACGGCTACCGGAATGAGCGAGCGCCGCACACGCCGGTGAAACCGTCGCGACTTGGCGCGCTCCCCTATGGGCTCTCCTACAAATACGGCAATCGTCTCGGGATCGGATAAATCAGTCGCGACAAATGGGAACGCGACACCTAACTGCGCGGCACTTTCTTTATGCTAATTCCCCCGAGTAAATCGCGCGTTCGCGATCAGCGGCTCTTTTCCGACGCTCGGGACAGGCAGGCCGGGCGGGCAGAAGGAAGGAAAGAAAGGTTGTGTGAGGCGTAGCGGCACTCCGAGGCGATATTGCGACAAGACGCGATAGAGCCGACGTGGGAGAACGGGCATAGAAGAATGCGTAATTGTTTTGAAAGAGAGACCGAGCTTCGTCGCCGCCGCAGCCGCCGTCGTCATCATCGTCTTTCGTGTGGGATGTGTGAAAGGCGGCCTGCCGACGCCGAGCATAAACGACGAGGACAGGTTTCGTTTCTTTCGTCGTCGTCCGCATATCCGCCATACCGACCTCTCTTTTAACGCGATCCGCTCGTAAGACACGCGCGTGCACACGAGCGCAGAAACCACTCGGTCCCTTAATGGGACACACCGCGCAATACGCCTGATATTCGTTGCATTCCCAGCGCTACCATCCAGTCACTTGTATAGCACCTCTCTCTCTCTCTCTCTCTCTCTCGTCACTTTTTCTCGACGAGTCACGGAAAAAATTCACTATCGTCCAAAATGGCCGTCGCTGTGCTCACCTTTTTCCCTCCAGCTGCCGTAGTTAGTAATTTGCTGTTGTACATTTGTAAGGCATCGACGTTACATTTGTATTTCTGCCGTCTCTTCCTGCCGACGGGAGTGATAAAGTCATTGGTAACATTACGTCACGACGTTATCGATCTCATTAGACGCATGACACTCGCTTGCTTGTGAACGAGGAGCAGAGAACGAAAACGAATTGATAGTCGGTCTTCATCCGACCGAGCTTCTTGCTGTTACGTCCGTATGAGCGGTGCATCATCAGTGTGTGTACACATTCTCGGAAATCCCGCGAGAATCTCGAAGGTCCGAGAGGGGGGAAAGATAGGTCGCCTCGTTAAAATTTTCTCGTGGCCGCAACAAGCGGGAGATTGCAATCTTCCCGTTTTCTGGATCCTCCGACTTACGCCTCGGAATTGCCCGGCATCGCGGGGATTTTCTATCGCACTCGCGCGAAAGTATCCTCCGTTCGGAGAATATTACGCGGATACGCGCCATTCGAAATTTTGAAACAAGATGTATCCGTGCGCGAGAAGCAGTCGAGCGGAGGCATCAACAATGGGGATTATCAGCATTGGCTGAGCCGACTTCAGGTTGATATTGGTCTCTCGAGCCCCGACATATTGTAATCACGCGGATATATTGTGCTCGTGCAATGTACGTTCGTCTACCCCTGCACCTCTCTCTCTCTCTCTCTACCGTTCCATCCTCTTTCTCTCCCTCCTATCCTCCCCTGAGCACCCTCTCTTGGGCTCTTTCTTCGCGCTCGTCCATTCTCCCCCGGCGGTCTCTCTACAGGCGATCAATGCTCTCCTATCCTACCGATAACTCGATAATATTACACGCGAAAACCGCTTCCGACGTGCTCGCCCAGTCAGCGAGCCACTTGTGCGAGCAAATAACCAGTTATCGGAAAACCGATTTTATTTTCGAGGAGCGGTGGCTCTGATTTTTTTCCTTTTCCCTTCCCCTCTTCTTTTCCCTTCTTTTTTTTCGCTCATCCGCGCGCTACTCGACCCCCCGCGTTCCGTCCTCTCGCTCTCTGCTCTCCTCTTCTCTAGTTTTTCTTTTAGTTTCGCTCTGTAGCGTGTACAATAGACACGATTGGCGCGATTAAGATAATTGGTGCGTGACAATACTATTAGAAAGGTGATGATTAATACGATTGCAAGAGGAGAAGCTCGAGAAATCTCTCTGCTAAATGGTTATAAATATGATTTGCAGATCACGTATCTGTTAATATGCTGTTAAAATTTGAAAAGATACCTGAAAAATAAGCTTATCAATCAAGAATCTTAAGGTTGAACGGCGCGATTCTCTCGTTTTAAGTGATAATGCATACTGTTATTTTCTATTGTTCCTTGCTGATTCTCTCAATCTGCAGTTGTTCTTGCATGCAAACAGAGAAACGTGAAATTTGAGGGTACGGTTTTTTTTTTCTATTATTTATTATATCAAACAACGTTATGCAACGAAATTCACCCGCGCACGCGCTTAATTCTCGGTGCTTTTATTAATCGCGCAATTTCTCTTCACGCGTTTCAGGTTTTGAAAGAGTCGATGACAGAGAGGCACAAGCAGCTCATAGAGTTGAAGATTCTTTTCGACCATTTAGAAACACATCGATCACTGCAGAATTACGAGGGCGAGAAAACATCACGGTGAGTTTGCATATGTTCTACACAGAAAGACACGCGAGACTAATGTCGCGATAATCCTGAAAAATAGGCAACGTGATCGAAACATTACGTAAAAGCATAAGACTACTTACGCGTGCTAGTTATTACGAAGCATCACGATGAGTTAGAACGAGCGACAGGCAACTTGCGTTTCTGTCGTGTTATTACAAATTTATATATCTGTTAGCGTTTAATCGCGTCGCAAATTTGACGCACGTTGAAACACGACGAAGAAGGCGCGATACCAAACAGCGCGACAGGCGCGCGCGGCAAAGCAGAAGATATCGAGGGGAACATTTTAGATTAATCCCGCGGTAAACTATTGAAACGCCCGGCTCGTATTGTCGCGGCACCCGAAGTAGATACGGTATCGAAGGAGAAAGGATTGATACAGGATGGAAAGGCGCAAAGGTCCCGGCGATACAAAGCGAACGCGACAAAGAAACTGGCCGCGCTAAATCTCGGACACGTCGGTGATCGACCGCGCGATCAATCTCCGATCGGCGAAACGATTGATTCTTTTCGCCCCGTGTCGATTTCTACGATTCCTCGACCCCGTCGCGTTTACCATTGCCTCTCGGTAATCGTGACACACGTAGGTGGATATCGTTGTAACGTGTCTCGCGTCCTGCGTGTATTTACGGTAATATTTCAAGAGTACATCGCAGTTTGTTACAGCAATATTTTCATATTCCGACGACTCCTCTTCGTACGTGAGATCTCCTGGAATCCGTTCTCCGCCAAGTATACTTCCCATTATCAATTAATTACGCTTGTATATCGCGATTAGTCGAGCCTGTCCACCGGGAAAGATATCGTAAACCTATTCTCGACGACGGTAATAATACGGTATTATGCGCGAGATGCAATTGATTGCACGTAAATTGAAAGTACGCTCAAACACCGTCCGACATTTACGTCAAATGCAGATCACTGATAAGTAAAGCCGCCGGAGGTGAGAGGTTGGCAAAAATCGCGAGTTAGAAAACCGAGATAATTTTGATATTCGAGCAAGAATTTTTCCCTGTATGCGGGGACTGTTATTTCTTTAATGATATCTTAGGTACTTTTGATAATATCTGTGTGTGTGTGTATGAAATCCGAATCATAGTATATTATGACGTAAACGAGTTGTCTCGATAGGAAATTAAATTATTGACGAAGGTATCTTCGTTATCGTGCAGTGATCAAAGATATCTAAAGAAAGCACCGAGTCTTTAATTCGCACATTGAAAAAAGTGTGTTACCAAGTAGCACTTCGAATAACATTTATTTAATCTAAGTGAAATGGTTACTTTAATACTCTGACGAATATTTAATAGAAGCAAAAATACTGACTGTATATAATATGATGTTTCTTTCGTATAAGTAAATACTGGCTGAAAAACAGTAATTACGTATATTTGATTCCCGCACTTCTTTTTTTTTTTGTACTTCGATCGTGAATGCATTCACGCGAACGTGAAGTCTTCCTTTACAATTATTGGAATTTGATTCACGAGCTTCGATGGCTTCGACAAATGAAACGTCGTAAAATTAGCAAACGAGACCCTGAGAACTTTGTATTCACCGTTTATCGCGTCCTTGCGGTAAAATGGAAATCGTCTTTAAGCGCGCGTATCGGGTCTAATCCTACTCGATAATGTCCCTGTCATGCGAAAGTTGTAACTATAAATACATTTGCAACCGCGTACCGCCTTCACAAGCGACATAGCGCCGCTTGTAAGCCAAGCAAGATTGTGCGATAAGAACAATAGAGTTATAAAGCTGTCGAGCTGGAATTTATAACGAGACTAACGCGCGCACGCAATAAATGCATTTAGGTAAAAGGTCCTGCGAGCGATTACATTATCCGCTCCATTCGTTGAGATCCCGTTAACTTTTTGCCGCCAATAATATCTTGGGAACGATAGATTTTCCGTGCGTTCAACTTTCTGTCTTCCACACGGAGACTTCTTCCTTCCACCTCTTCCCACATTTTCATTCTATCTTCTATTTTCCTTTCCGCATCATTCTCTCTATCATTGTATCGCGTACTTGAAATCACGAAAATGTCATCGTAATGACTTGTTAAGAACTTCTTGCTTACTAGTTACACACTACATTTACCGCCGTCGTAACGAATAACGGGTAACAACCGCGCCCATTCATTACGCCAGCGAAATTCTTTTACTTTTCACTTTACTTTTACGTTACTCTAAGATTGAAAATGATTCTTCTCCGCACATCTACTACACTTCTAACCCGTGCAGATTCCCCAAGCAGAACTCACAATGATTTCGAGAAACCGAACTGAATCCCGATTTTCTTGCCGGCAGGGAGCGATTAATTTCGCCAACGGCCGCGAAACACCCGTGACGGTGCGCTTCCTTCTCCGGGATGATATTTCAAAGGGTAATCGCTGACTCTCGATCCTCCGGGTCGAGGAAAAATGGTTTCGCACGACCTAGACGCGCGCGCATGCCCTCGCCATCGATAACGTTTTTTCGACGCCGGCTCGGACGTGCGCGTAAATCCCTTTATGAGCGTCGCGTCACGAATTCACGGCTTGTCGCCGATTTTATTGCGCGGCGCGGATCGCACGGGCGCGCGCACAGTCGCGGCCTTTTACGCCGCCTCGAGAGCTAGAAGTATCGCGAAACTTCCGGCATTCCGTCTGGCGATGCACGCCGGAGTGTGTAAGGTGCGCGCGTGTCGAACCGCCGCGTAGACGCGGCGTAAAACGCGTATCTCCACGATGTACGGACCGTTTCGAATCGTAGCCTGCCGGTGCGCGTGACGGTGTTCTTTCAGCAGGTTGAGCGATTACAATGCCCGACGATACGGCCATGACGGAGTCGATGTTTCGTGCGCCGGTAGAAGGGACGATAGACGGATACGCGGTTTACGCCGATGATCACCACGGGTGTCTCCTCCCTTCGTACGCGAGCCTTGCACTTATCGTCCCTCCGACGTTCGCGATCGTTGGCGGACGGAGTAAAATGGCCGAGTTTGAGAAAGATCGAATTTTTCCCTCCCCCTCGTCGTTCGAAGACTTCCCGGGTCTGTCGCGGAATTGTATAAAGCGTCCTCCGATTTGCCGGCGTTTGAGGCGAACGCGTGCGAACGAGATTCCGTTCTAATTTGATTTAGGAAATTGCGGTAAATAAGGGGGAACACGCGCGACTGAGCTTACCGGTCACCCTGAGATTGAGATTTACCGCAGTATAGCTGAAGAAGTTGCGCTTTGCGAGCCTCGGGGGTCGCTGCTCGAGCTGTTGATCGCTTGAAGCATTTTGTACTGATCTCTTTACTAATTTGTCTTCACGGCCACATAATTGGTAGATTCAGCGAAATGATCCAACAAATGGCAATTAGTACTCTTAACGAGTCGTTTCGCTGTCCACCGGTGGCAACTGACAGATTTTCTCGCGATAGCGAGAGAAATTTGTCGCGCCAGTAAATTATTTTTCTCCCCGTGCACGGACGTCGGCGGTGAGTTTGGAAATCCGAGTGAGTCGAAACCATACCTCGCCGCGGCGATAATTGCCGCGAATTAGTCTTCCAAATCGGCCATGCGCGCTTCTACTATTCCCTCCCGTACTTTTATCGCCGACAAATCATTCGGCGTCTCTCTCTCTCTTCCTCTCTCTCCCTTCACCTCCACCCTCTTTCTCTCGTTCCGTCGACAATCGCGTGATCATTAGGCGTAAATAACAATTAGTCGAGATCCCGGCTACGTTAAGCTGAAATCACCCCCGCGTCCGCTTTTTCCATTCTCGCTGCTGGTGGATTATCGCGGCCGCCATAAATTCCACTTACTCGCTCACGACGATCGCGTAATGATCGATAATCGGACGATGAACCATCATTTCGCGAGAAACCCCGTCTGCTCTTACCTCGCCACGTTTCTTTCGGACGAGACATTTCTTCGTGCTCGTGGCTTCTTTGTGTATCAGCCCCCGTGTAAAGTAATATTACGAAAAGGAGAAAGTTTTCTACGCCAAACTTCCGAGTCGAAATTTCGACGCCACTTTGAAGAGCTCTTAACGATAGTTCGCGCATATTTAGTTTGCCTTGAAAACCTGCTTTAACAAGGAGACGGTAAGGTGATCCTACGATTACAGATCGAGTTGACGCAAGAATTGTTCGCGATAGCGTCATTCTGAAATAATTACACGCGACATCTCGGCGACGCGCGGCGCTAATTAAAGGATGCTATGAAATAACGCAGCGGGTAACGCGCGATTTTGACACCGGCGATAAATCTCGCGTCGCAATTCCAAGACAATGCGCGTAGATATCCGATAATCGGCGTGGAACAATAAATTTCGTCGAAATCGAGCGATCAGGTGCAGGTGTATTACAGGTGCGATACCTGTCGCCGGCTATGACCGCGCGCACATGGGGCAGGTGATTGCCGACAGAATCATTCCTTTGTGATCTAGAATTGATCTTGATGAGCCGACCTTCGCGTAATACACCGGCGTCAAAGTTCGATATTTCCTCTAGACGCGTTACAGCTCGCGGATACCATCGCTATCACGCGTTTTTACTCAAGTAAGCCGGGGGTAACGCCTCGTATATATTACACTGGCGTGACGTGCGTATTAATTAGCAGCGTCTGTAGCGTGCGACGAGCCGGCGGTTGATAATTATTATTTTATCAGCGACAACGTTCCTCATTTTACACGTGATATCGCAAAGTAGATCGATGCTAATAACGACAGAGAGAGAGAGAGTGCACGATCGTAAGGAAAGATATTTATATTTTTTTTTACTCGAACTCTTTCCTCTCATTACGTCAATTAGACAAGAAAAACATCAAAACCGACATACCGCATTCTCTTTCTGGACTCTAAAGTCCCGTCGAGGGCGTATAATTAAAATGTATGTACATGCAGGTATTTTTACAGTATTATTTACATTTTTTGACAATAAACATTTTATATTGCATATCTTTTATCACGTGGAAAGGGAAAGCCCTGATTTTTTTTACGGCTGTCTTGAACAAACAAACAAGAAAAACTGAGGAAAATCAGCCCCCTTCAAATCAGTAGCTTCGGCTGTATTCTGTGGAATGATATTTTGCAGCCAAGTTCAGGTATGCTGATTGAAAAACCAATAGACATAAGTATCTCCGTTTACCGTAGACGAAGTTCACATATTCGACCGAGTTCGATACTTTACAGCCGAGGGATACGAGTATGTTTGTTTACCATACCTATGATGTCACTTTTACGCTTCCCTACGTAATAAATCCCTTACTCAAGATACACTGGGAATACATTTAGAAACTTCTTCGAGCGTGAGATGAACGATTTGTCAAGCGGACGCGACTGAAACGTTCCACGATCAGAAAGATAGGCGACTTCGTCGGGAAAAATTAGTCCCTCACTCGCCGATATCGTCGCGACATAATCCTCCGCTTTTCCCACTCCCCCTCCCCCCCCTTTTTTCCCCGCGTCTGTTTATCGCGCCGGAGTCACTCGAGCCGGCGGGACGCTCGATGCAACCGACAATTACCGCCTAATTAAAAATCCATATCGCTCCTTATCATCGATCGCGCGTTCCTCGCAGTGGTCCGCGGCCAGACGCGTACCGGTAGAATTTATTCACACCCTGAGCAGCTGAGGCGCTTAGCATTAGCTCACCGGTGGGAGTAGCAGCAGCAGTAGTCGCCGGCGCGATAAAAATCAGCCGCGTTTCCCCCGTTCGTACGTTGTCGACGGAGTTTCCGACTTCGAATGGAAACGATTTTCATCGCGGAGGAAATGAGCGGCGTGTGCGTTTATCCTTTCCTCATCGGGCGAGATTAATTTTAGCGCGATAACACGCCGCTCCGCGACTCTCTCTCTCTCTCTTTCTTGCCCCCCCCTCCTCCCCCTTTCTAGAGTCCGTTTTGTTCGACGGCGGATGATCCGTCGGCCGTGAAACAATCGTTATTCCCGACGAATCGCCTGCGTTATTGAGGCAAGAACGGGACTTCCGTCGGGGAATCAGATAGCCGGCTCGCGCGTGTGTGCTCGACACACACGGAGCCCGAAGATGCGCACACCTAGGAATCCGCCTACTCCCTCCCCGTAGGTACACCTACCCACCTATCTACCTACCTACCTACCTACCTACCTACCTACCTACCTACCTTCGATTCACGCGCATCCGCGTAGGAAGCGCCTGTGCGCAGATTACAAAGTGGATATTGGCTGTACGAGCTGCATTCTCTATGATCCGTGCCGTAGTGCAGATGGACCGGCTTTAAGGTACCTTCACAAGTGTGCCCTGCTCGGGAAGCGAAGACTCCCGCGATCTCGTCGTCGTCGGGACGCGCCTATTCGCTTCGTCTCTCAGCGAGCGCGAAAATCAGCGGTCGAAGCTGAGTCGAATATCGTGGAAGCGTCTCTTCTTCGCGATGCGAAATACGTGACTCGCTCTCTCAACGCGTTCGTTATCGCGCATCAGACGGACGTTTCCACGGGCCACCCGTTATTTCCCTTTTCCACGCGAAACCCACGGATTTAGTTCGTTTATTTTATTTATTGCGGGCACAGAAAGACAAATGATCGCTGTCGCGCGCGCGACGCCGGTCTCTCGCGCGAGGGCTCGGCGCGTGTCACACACGTGTGTGACACCGTAGCGTCCGTCATCGTCGGGCCGAGCTCCGTGCGATAATGCACACGGTACATGGAAAACGGCTAACGTCATATCACGCGAGGCGGGATGTATGTTTTATCCGAAAAGCGACGCGAGCACGCGACCGCCTCGGCCCCGTTGTGAACGCGGCTTGCAACGAGGGACGAGCGGCCACATGTGAGTCCTATCAGAAGCTAGAAGGAGAGCCCATGGAAATTGGCAATTATCGCAACCCATAACTAAAGGCCCCAGTCGTGGGCTCTATCGAGACATAAGGTCTGCACGCTGTGTCGAAGGTCGGAGTGCAGGATCATTACGCAATAATTAGAAATTAAAAATCGCGAGCGCGGCGGCGACGGTATCTAGGCTCCTCTTTCTCACACACACGCACACACGCATACACTCTCTTTCTTTCTCCCTCTCTATCTCTCTCTCTTTCTCTCTCGCACGCATCCCCTCGCGCATAGGCCCGTCTTCGTCCGGCGTTGTTAAGCGTCCCCGCTGTATAATTTTCCTTTCTTCTTTCCTTCGGTACATCCATCGCGGTCAGTTCATTCGTTGCAGTTAAGCGTATCGTCAGCTGGCGAATTGCATCTCTCCGATGTCTGTACGACACGGGTTAACGAACCTGGCGCCTACGTCCTCCCCTTCGCCCTTCGGCCATTCCCCCCCCCCCCCTAGTCCCGCCGCGCTCCTGGCGGTCTGCGGCTTTTNTTACGATGCAAAACGTCGAAGAGCGGAGGCGAGGATATCGAATTGCCGCCGAAGAGAGGCACGTAGGTAGCCAGGACTGAACATCGTTCGGGGAACTGACCTTCTCTTCACACGCGCGCGCCGGCCTTATTACATCTCGCTTTATCTTCTCACGATGCGAACGCGCGATGAGATCTGTGCGCGCGCGGCGATCCCGTCGCGTTTCCGCGCGGCTCCCGACAAATCCGCGCGATCGATCGTCGGAGCGAGATTAGAAATAATAATCGGGAACGATCGAACGGGAATTTCCAGTGAACTACTGCAACTTCGCTTTTTGCGGAGGCCTGAGTCGATTGAAAGGAACGGTATTGGCCGCAAAGGGGTTCTCGTTGCATATCGTTGGGCGTTTCGACGTTTGGATTTAACAGATCCGGATCTAGATCCGCGGCCACCGTAATTAGAGATAATAAATAATTTGAAACGATGTAAATTTCTAGATCGACCGGAGTTTCCACATCGCGGCCACCACGCGCGCGTATATCAGCGGAGAAATCAAGTTTACCTGATTGTTGCAACTCCCGAACGCGTATCATTTTCCATGACTCAACCGAGTGGTTGGGAGGAGGGAAGAATTGTTGTATGTGGTATCGTGGTATCTGTAACTATGAATAGTTACGATAATTCGCCACTATTTCTATACGCATATCGCCGTGAGAATTTTTTCGTCAGAACCAGGATGTATTCGAGGACGAAAATGGCTATAATTTCATCTCCCTCGGTTAGTAATAAAGAGCAGCGACGCGCGCGCGGCCACATCGACGTCGGATTTCGCTCTCGTGGGGCGGAGGTTTTCCGGCAAGGCGAATATTTCCCGCCAAGGATTCGTCCTCTCATCTCCGGGAGCGCGCGATCCGCGGTGTAACGCGGCTCCCGCCGAGGCGAAATGTTAATCACTCGGCGGCCGGCGGTGTAGTAAACAACCCTGGAATTTATTGCAAAAATGCCCCGACGCGCGAAATAGGAAACCGCGCGCGTGCTGGCGTATTTCCTTTTACGATCGTGCGCTCGGCGTAGAAGGGTCGCGAGCGAGCGCGCGCCAGTCGCAGGTGTATCTATCCGTCCGTGGCGTTTTCACGTGGGAAAGAAGGCGCTCCTCTTTGCTCCTCTAAGTAACGCCCAGGAAACTGGTTTCTACCTTCTCCTCCTCCCACCCTCCGTCCCACTCCTTTCTCGTTCTCTTTCTCCTAGAGAGAACCCACCTCGAAGCCGGCTCTCCCCCGCCCCGTTGCCGCGGATCTCCGGATCCAGAATTTTACGAGTTTCTAATGAGAAAGGGCTCGCGTTAGCATGCGGTGCACCCGCGCCAACGACGCGCGTCACATCCTCGATGCGTTGCACGCATCGGGACGACGAGCCTTCGACAGATGGAAGACGCGCCTTTCGGTTACTCCAGCGATTCCGCTTGATAACGCGTTTCTCCTTCGAGTCCGGCCGGTCTCAGCGCGAAACCTCGGACATTCTGTCGGATAAAAATTCACCGGGTCTGTTAATTACGTTTCAGTCGTATTGTGCGGATAACTATTTTTCAGCTGTGGGAGTTAATTCTTTTTTCCATGCGCTCTCGGATACGCGCAATCCGGCCGAGAGTAAATTTCGCACGACGATAATTCACCACAATTCGTGCGTTGACGCATCGACTGCAAAGTACGAATTATCTCGCGGCTGTTGTGCGAAAAGAATTTTGTCTGTACGTCGATTTGCACGGAGAAAAATAATAGGACGGAAAGTTTCGTGCTAATTTTATCGCAGGAAACGAATGAATATATAAGGTGTTTCCGAAGTATAGTCCAATATTTTGCCAGCTGATTTTTAAGGCCGTTTTATGGAGAAAAATTCACACGTGCATTCTTTTTAGAAAATGATCTCAAAAATCAACTCCTACGGTAACAGAGACGGCACCATTTTCTCGTCACAATCAATTTCAGTTTGGCGCATATTTATAAGTGTTACACGGACTGTAAACTCATTGACTGTCTGAAATTCGAAGTCGATGCGCCTCAGAAAATCATTTCCACTAACATTTTCTTACCTCTCGTCGCATCCAGCTGCGGGTCGTACGCATCCGCGATAGTCGTTGATACAGTTCGTTCGAGGTTCCTTAATCGGCCCCGCCGGATTCCCATCGACGATAACGGCGGGCCGGGTACAAATGATTCGCGCACGAAAAATCGTGCTCTCGCGTGCCCCCGGAGATTTTATCGGTCGCCGACGATTCGGGACGTATCGGGCCCGATCGTATTAATTAGCCTCGCGATTACACGACAGCGATTAATTTAATCATACGTCTCGGCTTACGCCGAACTTGCCGAGCGTCGCTCTTTCAGATCGCTTAAACAATTAACTATCCGCCGCTCGTAAATCTGATATAACGGCCGCAGGTGCGCGCAGGCCTCGCGACCGGGCGGAGGGTCCTTTTCGAAAATTCCGTTCCCGAAGCGGGCTGAAGCATCGGTTCCGTAATTATTGCGGACACACTCGTAATTATCGATAATGTTGATACATGCCGTTCGTTCGAGCATTATTTACGCTGCGCTGCGCCTCCCTTCGCACACAAATGTATCGCGCGCGTGATGCGCTTTCTTTTTTTTTTTTTTTTTTTTTTTTTTTTTTNTTTACGCGGAAATATTCCGTTCTATCTTACGTTTAATGTTTTAAGCGTATGACGGATACAAATGAATGATCGAACGAATGAATAATTATACTTCATACACGAGTAACTCGTTCAGACAATTATTGACTAGAATCTAGCGGCTTTTTCCGCGTAATAATATAATTTACTCCCACTTTAAACCTGAAGATGTCTTAAATCTCCCTATTTCGTCAAATCAGCGTTATTCAAGGTCGAAGTGGAATCTGTGGAATTAAAGATTCAAGGCAGAAGTTAGCGAGTGTCAAAGTATCGTCGAAGTAGGTTTCCATCGGTCCACGGGCGACCTAAGTAGCGCAAACTATTCTTGGGAGCGTCCAAGTATCGTTCAAATTCCGGCCTGAATCGATTCTTCACGGATCACGTGGTCGAGAATAACATATGCACTTCCTGCTCGCAATGACTGAGTGTATCTCGGTGAATACTGAGTATATCTGCCAGATAACCGATGTCTGTTACAAGGATTATCGACCGCGATACTTTCGAGCCGGTCGGCACGATCCGTCATTCCGCGTGATTATTCGCGCGAAAAACCCGCGCGTGTATCTTAATCGCAATCGATATATCGCGCTACATCTATTGCGGCTTTCAAAATCGTCGCCGACGAAATCGTTACCAGCCATCTCGCCTTGTTACAAACGCGCGCGTGTGTATCGATCCCGGAGAATTCGCGTTCGAACGAACGATGCGACACGATAGACGCGAAACGCGCGTCCGACGAGCTTCGCCGCTACTGATAGACGCTCGTGAGTCGCGGCGTCTGCGAATCCGCGTCCCGTCGCAAATCTGAAAGATAACGATTCGATTACCGTTAACGCGAAAAAAAAAAACGCGGCGACGACTAAGTTACGGTACCCGTGGCCACTCGGAATCGAAACGTAATTTCGCAATTTCGCTCGATTATAATCGAGCCGATGGGCCTTCGCATCCGGCGTTTCCCGTTCGGTACGATCGCTCGATTAAAATTACACGAAAACATTACTCGGCGACCGGCGGCGAATTGGTGGCGGCAACGGCAGATGCGCGACGGACGAATGAATGGATTTCGCGAGCGACCCAAGGTGCGCGTTTCGTCCTCCCGTAGGATCGCCCGGCCGATTGCACCGGCGATGTTACCATAATAATTGATCCGCCGATAGGGATCGGCGTATCAGTACCGTGCAGAGTCACCGCGGATGATTGACCATCGCCGGAATAACGGCGGAGAGAGAGAGAGAAAGAGAGCATCGCTCGCGCGATCCGCCTACCGTGTGAGGACATAAAATATCGATTGATAAGGGTCGGTCGAGTGGAATTTTTTTTATAAATTCGAACGCGAAGCAGCGGCCGGGATTCGCGTTCGAGTCGAGATTCGCTTCACGCGAGGACTCGTTATTTCAGAAAGCGCGCAAGGCGGCCGCCATAATGACGTTAGAAAACTTAGTTTCCATATTAAAATCAACGTGTTATTTCACTATGCTAATTAACTGTATTCATTATGCATAGGGGCTGGCGAAAAAATCTATGCAAATTAACTCTTCATTAGCAAACACTTATTTTTTGCTTTTTTGTTGCCCAGTTTGGCATACCGAGACCCGACAACTTTTCTGCTCTTATTTAAATATCTGTAGGTATGCTCCTCCAGCAGTGTGTAGATATAGTATAGATATAGTATAATATAGTATAGGTAGATATAGATTTAACATAGTATAGATTATAATTTTTATATAATCATAATTTTAAATGTAAAAAATTGTCTATATGTTATCCGTTCTCGGTTCCCGTGCGGGTAGGGCAGAAACTGAGTAGGAAAGTCACGTACCATTTTGCGGAATTCGCGATAGTTAGTAAGAAATTAATGATTCTGTCCGAGCTGATGAACGCACGGGAAAACGTGGACCGGACGTAAAAAAAAAACGATTTACTTCTGAAGATCTCCCAGCAATTACGATGGGTATCACAACGTGAGGCGTGTTTCTTCTCGGTGCACAGCCCTGTGCGGCACATGTCGTTCGCTGCTTGCTACGTTATTCCGCCTTTGGAAATCAGTTGAGCGATACCGTTCTTAATCTATTAATCAGATTCGGCGAAAGAAGTCCGTCCAATTGTACGGCCCTGTGCACAAACCCACATAATTTCAATACACGATGGCCGTTTTCGATCCATAATAACGAAACGTCCGCTCGATACCGAGAAACCCAAGTCCCTGCCCAACCAGGCTGTAAATCATCTCTGTTCGATAAACCGCAGATATTGGATCGTTCTGTATCGTCACTTTGTTCCTTCTTTCTACTTCTGCTCAGCGTCCGGGCTCATACATTTATCTTTAATCGATTCCCGTTCGAGTTAATTAAGTCCATTCCGTACACGGCGATCGCCACGCGAATGCTTCCTGATTACCTATCGCACAAGACGATGAATAACATTAATATATATATCGGTTTTGTAACGTCTTTCGATAACGTTGTCCAACCTTCACACGCATATAATTATGGTGCGCATGCAGATTATATACAATTATATGTATGGGACTTACAGTTTTAACGCCGATTCCGAACGGCAATTTGCGTGAGGTTTTTTGACAGATGAATGTTCTCGATGATGAATTGCTAGTCCATCGGAGAGGAGACACGAGTATATGAAAATATCTGGTTTCTACCGAGAGGCGAACCCAGGAACTCCCGAATGACGTTAATATTATATATATGTATATACACACATGACGCAAGCGCGACGCTGCCCACGGCAATGCGTTAATTATTGATAGGGACGCGTTCCCCGATATCGTTTAAATTAATTGGCCGCGAAATCCGCGCCAAGACGGCAGATCCGACGGTCGCTGAAGACATGATCGCTTCGTTCATACGGAGGAATTAATCTGCAGAGGCCTCTATTCTTCGCAAGTCGGTGTTGCAGAGAGAATGACGGACTTCATCTCCTCGTCCTTGAATTTTTTTCGGAACTTGTCGGGATTAACGTTGGTACAAACTAAACGTGTTTTCGTTATTGCGAAATTTTTGGATTTTTCAACCAAATTTGGCTCATAGGAATAAAAAATTCTGTCTTCTTCATCCAGAACACATTCGGTTCGTTCATCTGGTCATATTTTGTTCACGTTAATTCAGCCAATCTTTTTTCCCCGTGTGTAAAAGCGTAGTTCCTTTGTTTCTTTCTCACCTAATCCTTTTACGCGGGGAGAATGTTTCTATAATAGAAGTTACTGTAAAATTTTTGTAACCGAGGAATATATCGATATTTTGCCTTAATTTTCTGTCTTTCCGTTTCATACGTGCTTAGAGTTTAGGAATTAATATGTACTGTCAAAAAATTTATTATGTTCTTTATCAAGATAAATTAGTCTCTGTTGATAACAATAATAATCTGTTGACAAAATGGTCTCTTCCTGTCAGGAAATGGAGCATGGTAAAATAAAAGGTTTATATGATAAGATATATGATAAAATTAGAAGTTTACATAAAAAGAAGCTTAAATTAATAATCTGTCCGTGTATGAACTATTAACTTTTAGTTGACGTCCATACGAATGAATCGAGACATCCATATGAATGTATCGAGAAACTCGATCTTGGTCGCATAGGATAACTTGAGGAAGGCGTGCTCTTTCAATTATAAATATTTATAATATACAAACACACACGTACAGACGCTTCGTCAATGAATGTTTAAGTTTTTTCGATTAACGGATCATGCGTTTTTACGAGCGCTTTCTACGCGATATTTCATACGCGTGTTTTTCACAGATTATTTGGAATTAAAATTAAAACACGAAATTATCCGTGACGTGATCAGCGCCGCCAACATGTTCAATAATATAATCGTAATTATGATAATTATTTGTTAGGAAATAATGATAATAAAATATTAATAGATTATTGATAAAATAATAATATAATAATAAGTAGGTTATAGAAAATTATGATAATAAATATAAAATAGTAATAGATAGGTTATTTACGTGTGTGCGAAATAATGATACAATTACATGAGAGAGTAAAAAAAATAACGATAATTACCAGAGCTAGAAAATAAAAACGTCGATCGAGTAACTTGGCTTTATGCGACAACGCTCGACGTTATTAACTAGTAAGTGGCCATATTTGCGAAAACGCTCGGCGGAAAGGGATGAATCCAATTTGTGCGTGCCTACGAGAGAGCAGCCGTCATTATTTATCGTTTACCGTATCTGTCGGTAGATTTCTCTCGATCGGCGTAATCAGTATATCACTCGCCATATCGGCCCTCCCCTCCCTTCTTCCTTCACGGTTGCTCGAAACGGTTCGAGTGTGCTTGTAAATAGAATGAAGTTTAGTCCTAAGCCGATTATGACAAATTAAATCCGTTGGAACAGCGCGCGGAGCAAGGATCGCGCGCACTCGAATGCTCGCTCGGGCGAGACGAGAGAAAAAGAGGGAGAGAGAGAGAGAGAGAGAGACTAATGTCGCATGGAATGCAATTTGTTATGTAATATGGAAAAAAACGTAATCGCATCGATGTATTCGATATACCGGGCACCGTTTAGGCGATTCTTATCTTGTCGTGCGCATTAACGCGCGAATTTTCATTACGCTTACGCGCAAGCGATTACCGAGAACGAAAAATTTCGTACGATAAGCGTCGCACGTTCAATAAATTACGCGGAGTGAATTCGCGCGATTAGATTGCGCGGGCGAGAGACGAATGAACGGGCTAATGAACGAACGAACGAACGAACAAACGAACGAACGAACGAAGGTAGGTCCAATTATAGAATCGAAAATTCGACGATCCGCGCGGCGGTCATTTATTTCACGTCACGAAAGAACGAATAAATGACGCGGCAGCGCAGATTATATCGGGGAGGGGGATACTGAAATACCCTCCTCGCGTGGCCGGAGTCACTTATGCGACGATGATCTGTTGTGATTTAATTTCAGTTAACGACGTAACTTTTACAACCCGGACACTCTCCATGCGAATTACACTAATTGGATTTAGTCCTGGAACGCACCACTCTGTCCCTCTTTCTCCCTCCCTCTTCCAACTAAGCCAACTTATGCCAACTAAGTTTCATTGCTGCAGCGACATAGATGTAGTAAGCGGAAGAAAACAAGTTTTGCTGGAACGACAAATTATTTGATATATAGCGACGGCAAAAAAATTTGCTAAGCGGAAAAGATAAATTTCGTCGGTGCAACGAAATTATTTTGCCGTTCATACATCAAGTAAATAGCAATTAATACACCTTTCACCAAATCTTTCCGCCGTCTAGACACATTTTTTTTGCTGTCGCTGTATTAATAAACAAATTGTCGTTCTAGCAAAATTTTTTCCCCCGTACAGCAACAATGGCTTCGTTGTAACAGCAAAGTCATTTCTCTCCGTGCATAAGTGAAGCCGCTAGGCTGGGTCTGTCGATGTGTCGTAGGATCATAGTCGCTCGAGTCGATCCACTTTTAATCCCAACGTTTACGACCGATCCAGTCACCGGGAGTGGATCGACTCGAGCGACTGCGACTTCACGACTTCACGATCGCCGACGACCACATTGCAGATCATCTCAGTCCCGACAACGTGGGAAGTCGCCAAGGACCAGTTCGGCAGCGATCGCGTCAATTAAGCTGACATGTCACCTCGGCTTTCGTGTCGCCGTTTGCACCCCGTCTCCCTCGTCAACAACCGTGGGAGAAAAATCGAGATCGCTCGATTGGGAGGAATCGCGTTTAAAGAAACAGACGATCCGCAAAAAGCGAGGCTGCGCCGTCATCTCGCGTTCTCTTCGTTGCCCCCGGGGGGCGGGCAAAAAAATCTCGGAAGAGGAAGAAGAAGAAGAAGTCGAGCGCCGGGGGTATCACTGTACGCCGAGAAAGAGAGAGAGAGAGAGAGAGAGTTACAAGCCAACACCGATACGGCAGCTAGACGGCCATGAATCCCAATACAGACGTCACCGGGGATGGATCCCCTATTTACGACGGAACTATCTCGCGCGCGTCCGTAGAGCGCCGCCGCCGCGCAAAAAGCCGGAGAGCGCGACAGGGCGATAGGGTTCGGCGCCTCTTCGCTCGCTCGCCCGGCCGGATCGTCGCGAATCCCGCGGATATAACTTCCTATTACCGAACGATGTACGATGAGAGACAGCAGGAGGACGAGGAGGAGGAGGAAATAGCGGGGAGAATAGGGGGTGGTTGCGCGAAGAGTACCGGCAGGGGGATATCGCTCGGGCGGAAAGGGTGTCTCTCTCTCTCTCTCTCTTTCTCGTGTGCCAAAAGAGAAGCGTGCATTAGGAGATTGTGTTCGACAGTTGTTTACGACTATCTCTCTTAACCGTTCCGTCCCCTACCTCGTCTCCCCGTGGCCTTTGTGTCGCGGAGGAACCTCCAAACCGGCGCGTGTATCTACCGAGATCCCGGGTGCTCTTTATCTGGCCTCCTCTCGGCTGGCTGCGAGACCACCACTCCCCTGCCTCCTCCCGTCGGTCCGCTTCCTCGTGCATCGAGGTACTACGGCAAAGGCGCGTATTTACGTCGTTGCGCTCACATAACTCCAGCCGACAAACTGGCAAGCCTTTCCTCTTGTCTCTGTCTTTTCCCTTTCTCCTCCGCTTCCTCCTCCTCCGCCGATTTCCCCGGGTTTTGCACTCCTCCTCACTTTTCTTGCAATCTCCGTGAAGTACTTCAAGGATCGTCTTCCTCCCTCATTCCGCTCTCTCGCGCGTTGTCTACGATTTCGGGGCGAAGCGAGCGGCCGTGATTCCTTTATCCGCGGTAACGTCGCGGTCGCCGCGATACGTCGATTGAGGTTTACTCGTCCCGTTCGCGACATTAAAGGCCGATTCTCGCTGTACGGTCAAAGTGCGCTCAGATCGCGGCGAAATCGCGGATTTTCCACTCCGGTTCCCACTTTCCCACGATCATCCGACGATTGTCTTCCGCCAGTTAGTTTTGCAGTCCGTATCTTTTTGCTATCATTATATCGACAAACATTTGCTGTTCCGACAAAATTGGTCTCCTCCGTGCAGGACCGCTTCAGTTGCGCCGCGAAATTTTTCCCGAAGAATCCCGACCTGCGACCGTCGCTCGACTCGACCGACAGTGTCAACGCAAACTCGAGGAAAGATTGAACTTAACGGAAACCACCTGACACCGATAGAGCGTGGATCGAGCGTAAGGCAGTCGATCGCAGCGGTGCCGAATCGCACGAGCGGCATGAGAAGTGCGAGATCTTGCGCGAATCGTTTCCTCCCGGCGACGTACGCGGAAGCGAACTAGTTCGCTGGCGCTCGATGAGACGCAAATCGACGAGACGCGCCGAGAACCTTCGTTCTTTTTTGCTGCCCCGCGCATTAGCAAATGGACGCATAATTCGAAGAAGGCGAGAGCAACGAATCTCCGCCCCGTTTAACTTTTCATCGGTGGGATTGCACGTCGCAACGCGCGCTCGCGTATTATATTCGTTGCGAAATAATGCCGCTCGTGTGTGCATATTCATACCGGAAGTGCGCGCGATGTTTTCAACGGTAGATTTATCGTATCTCGATTTATCAGCTATTACTCGCGTTTGTGGGTGTGTGTATATATATATATATATATGTATACACAATAACGCGGTGCGATTCTTCGTCCGTTCGTTCGTACGTCGCGTTATCCTCGGTGTAATCTCTGACAAATCGTCTCACTTGGACGAGCGGCGACTTTTCACCGCGAAGCGAAGTCACCAGTCACGGCGTCCCGCGCCTCTCATATAATCGGACTTTCCATCGCGGCGAATATATACACGGCGCATCTGTATCCCGCAATAAGTTGTCTAATTTGTTAAAGTCGGTCTCCCCGCGATTAGAACCCGTTCGCCTGCTGGAAGCGCCGATCATACACCGGCCCGGAAAATGCAGCCCCGCTCTCGATCCATTAATAACGCGGACATCAAACGAGTCGTGTTCATTTGCTCGCGATGCGGTAAAAATGGCAGGTTGCCGCGACGGATTTATTGTTTCGCCTTTAATCTAAATTCTAACTCGCCGAGGGTATACCGACTCGGGTGTTAAAAAGGAGAGCGAATTGTCCGGGTGAATCTCGAGTGGATGTTGGCAATTTTATTCATAGCCGTTATCGACATCGTGAGAAAGTGGACGAGTGTCCGGGTGATTTTCAAAGGTGCGGAAACTTGAACATTTTGTCCATTGCAAAAACACTTCACTGTCTTCAGCGAAAATTGTTAGTTTAAGTAATGCACTCGGCTGAGTGAGCACACTGGGAAAAGGATTTGGTAAAAAGTACTGAAATTCGATGAATATTTGTCGACCAAATATTTTATTACTGCGACCAAATAATTTTGTACCGTATACTAAATATATAATATACGGAATTATGTGATACTATATATACAATATACGGTAACTCAATTATTTAATATTAAAGCACTTGAAATTTTGTATTTATGTTATCTTTGCATCTCTATTAGACCAATATATCTGATAAATATAGCATTTAATATGAAAAATAAGAAATAATGATACTTTTGTATGTGTAATATTTTCTACATACGTTTACCTTAACTTCGCGTTTCAAATTAACATTTGTTATTTAGATAGTGGAATAAAAATATAGAAACGTAATTTTGCTTGATAAATACTAAATTTATGAATAGCTCCCTTAATATGCCGCTGAAAATACGTGACACTGAGCCTTACAACCTCCTCAAGCTTAAGTAGGTCTGCATAGCCTGTCTTCATCTTTTTCTTACTTTCTGTTTCCCCTTTCCTTTTCTTCTTCTTGTATTATATATTTTTCTTATATATTTTGCCTTTTTATGTATAAGTTGCTGTTATATTGTTATTTACGTTATGTACTAAAAGGATTTAACACATGATATAAAAACTGTTCGTTAAAAAGATGAAAATAATGAAGGTAATACACTTCTATTTTATCGAATATCTCGAAACCGGACAATCTCTGGACAATTTCCAAATTTATCGCTATCTCGAAATTGGATTTCTGGATAATTGTAAACTCTACTTGACACTATTTTGACTCGAAGTTGATGTATCGAATCACTCGAGTTCTCAAGTAGATGCCTCGGCAATTTAAACGTACGCGTCTCACCGGACCTCAGTATACGTAGGCAGGTTGGATGTACTTCTTTCAGGAATATCGACACGTCGACAAGCGCCGTGCTGCAATGATTGCGCGCGCGTAGCTCTCGCGAATTTTGCGAATTTGCGAGCGCGAAGATTCGCCATGAGGACGGGCGCTACGGATTCGCGTTTTCTTCCTGGATGTATGTTCGGGAGTGGTCGCTTTATCATTTTTACGCGATGTCGCGTATTTTCGTCCTCGATGTACCGTCGATGCACGCGCGCCGTACATCGAACGATAGAGCGAAATATTTCACGAAGCTCGCTTAAGTGCATAGACAGAGTCTTCTCCACGTGGGAGAGAAAAGAAGAGGAATCGTCGAGAGAAAGAGAGGAAAAAAGAAAGAAGGAAAAAGAGAGAGAGATAGAGAGAGGAGGAGCCATCCAGTCGGATATCGACGAGGCAGATGAGCTACCAATAACTCAATGTGCGCTTATAAACTGATCAGACTTCCAACCACCCCTCCCCTCCAATGTGCAGCCCCGGCGAGACCTTCGATTCGACCCCGTTCCAATAGCTTCAAGTTCGTCTTACGCCCACCATGACGACGACGACGAGGACGAAGACGAAGAAGACGACGTATTACTCGGGACTCCTTCGCCGGAGAGTGAAATGCAAGCGAATTTACCGCACGATTTAACAGCCCCTCCGACCTACGAATATTCATCCTACCTTCTCCGTCGTAGCGGCTGCAGACAGGCGCGAGAAGGAGACACACACGAATACAGAGGGAACTGGAATTCCTCGTAACTCGAGGCTAACCGAGTTTGTTGCGCGCGTTTCAGCGCGTGTGTATGCAACAACCTGCAATTCAATCGGATTCGTCCAGATTCCGTTGTACCCGCTGTCCCCGGGGGAACGGCTTGCTCGCCGGGATTGTGCTTGATTTTTCTCGAGTTTTTCAATTTTCAACGGGACCGCGCCTGCTAGCGGGGAGGACATCGAGCGGAACGCAGAGTCGAAAACGCCGCACCGACGGCCGACGCGTACGCCACAGCGGCGATATTATGGTAAACTCGTGTGCCCGGGTTTATTGAATCGCGAATTAAACGGACTGCATTCCTCCGCAAATATGCACGTATACGCGCGGCGTACGTCGATACCGCCGCGTCTACAGATCTTAACGGATATGGCGTTCTCGAACACGCGATCCTGGTCAATTTTGCGGCGCGACTTTAATTTACCGATCGCACTCACGTCGCACGGTAGTCTGAAAACCCGAGTTTGCCGAAAATTCAGAATCTCCGTAAATATGACTCCTCACACAAAGCAAATCTTTCGGCCGCCACTTGGAATTTTTAGCTTGAAATCGTACTTGTTTCTTGCTGCATTTAATCCACCTGCTATTTAGGATCTCTTTTTATTAACATTTCTTAATACGAACGATTTTACCTCGTTCAATTCGGTACTTTTATCCTCTGATTGCCTCCAAACCTCATACAGCGTTGATAAGACGCATTACATAGATCTGGAAAAAGTCAATTCAATTGAAATCTATTCGGATATTTTTGATAGCAATTTTCCTCCTAAGCGGTTTCTTCGTTGCGTTAATATCAATCCCGCCTTGGAAAATAATCTTCTCGACAGCACAGACATTGCTACCGCAGATATAAATTGTGTCATTATTTTCATTTCATCTCATTTTCTCAGATGACTTGTCATCGCCTCAGGATAATTCAGATGACTCGACACCGCCTTGGGATTAGTTTTCTTAAAAAGAAAAATATTGCAGACTAGAGATCGATAAAATATCGATGCATCGTAAGACGTTACATAAATGCGAAAATATTCATGTATCGATAATTACCCATCGATATTTCACACTGATATCTTTTGCGGAACTTTCTAAAAAGCAAGGCGCTTCTTTAAATCATCAGAGTCCGAACGTCAGGTTTATTTATGTGTTTACGGATCGAGTGTATTGATAATTAGGAGTTCCGAGAGAGAGAGAGAAAGGTAATCGAATTAGTCACCGGTTTTCTCGCGGCACACTGGATAGTTAAGATTCTTCGCAGCCCGCTCTCTCGACGTGCAAGCTAAGAGCGAATATAGATAACGCCTGTAACATGGTAATACCTCGGCAGCTTTGTAAGATGGCACATTCATTCGGGGGTAAAGAATCCCTATACACGAAAGTAGATCCAGTTGCATGCTTACGGGCGCGAGTATCTACACCATCGGTAAGGGGAGACTATCGATCTCATCGAAACACGGTCGCATCGAATCTCGTTTACCAAGGGATTCCGCGAGGACCAGTAAAATCGAAGCAGTAAATTTGAGGATTTCGGTGTGCTCCGCGATAAAGGACAAATTTATTTCGAATCCTTCCGCCGGTTTCTTCGTATCCCGATAGAGGAGGAATACTACGGAGCGAAAACAGTCGGGAAATCAATGGAGGAAATCGCAGATCTTGTTAAGTTGACATTCGCGAAGTACCACCGACAAATCCATCCGAAACTATTAATTATGTAAATATTAATTATGTTACTGTGTAATTTATCGTAAAAATATTAATGTTACTGTTCTATATTCACTAAAGATAATAATAATAATGACAACTAAATGCAACTAAACTACTTATACGAAGGAAATGTCATATTGCATGTAGTCAATTGTATCTCTGTTTCTTGTAAATATTTGCCAAAAAGTATTTATTTATTTATTTATTTATTTATCTACGGAGCGAATTTCTTATTAGAGTAATGAAGAGTATCGGAGCGACCGTTTGAATCAAGTAAATATTATTTCAATTTCTTCTTTCATTGTACATTATTATACCCGCTTCTCTCTTCGATTCGTGCAACACTACGCGGGATTAATCGCCCCGGTATGAAACAAGGGGACGGGCGCGTGACGGCGGATTGTTTGCACGCTGTATGAAAAAAAGAAAAAAAACGTAAAAAAGACGGAGACAAATCGGCGAGGTTATTCGACTAATCCCGGCGAATCGAATCACGCACTCTTCTCGGCTAAAGTATTCCGTATTAAAACATCTCGTGCTCCCGTGGAAGTACTTTCCTCGTCCTTTATCTTTGCTGAGAAACCGGCGGATGAGGGGGGAGGGGAGGGGATCGCTCACGGGTCTACCTCGCACAAAAGCCATTCTCATGGGACGTGCTGTTCTTGTTGTAACCAGGCTGTTACCTTGTAAGTTTCACGAGCCATTAACGGTGCTTATCCCGTCGCGTTAATTTTTATCGCGCCACCGTAAACGTCACGTTTAACGACGACGACAACAGCAACAAGCGGCGTAAATTTCTCGCTCCTCTCGCGTTCCTTTGTCCGCGAGGCACTTCCGCATAATACGCGGCCTGGCCCGGCGATGTTCTCAAGGTGCCACCCGGGCACACATCACGCAGCCATTGTGCGGCCCTTTTAGGGCCATCCGCCGCGCATCGCACGAGCCAGCAGATGTTTGGTAACTTCTTAACCGTATGCGCGTGTCAACGTGTCTGCGATGTACGTCCGATATACCTCCTTACGTATCGCAAGATGCAGGATGACGGAACGAATCGATCGTATCTGCTCGGTGCTTCGTGTCGTTCGGACAAGCTTGCAGGCGGTGGTAACAAAATTCTCACTTGAATATATACGCACGTATTAGCTCGGTGCGACAAGTCGTGTTTAAATTGAATAGAGCTGAGAACGAACGAGGGGCATTGATCATTTTTACGAGTAAGATAAACGTCTCTTACACCTTATCAATATCATAATAATAGTATTATTTTTATTTCCACTTATGAACGGGCGAAAAAATCTGTTGGTACAGAATAAAGGAAATGACAAAAGTTTACGCAGAGTGACGCAAACGTCGAATTACGATTCTAAGTAGCCATCGAGCGCAGTTGAGAGCAGAGAGCGCGAATGAAATGAATCTTAAAAGACGTCGAAGTGTTTACGAAATGGATCGACAGACCTCGAGTAATTTAAATCGAATCAAAATGATATTATCCTACTTTCCCAAGGCAGATTCGGTCCTGGAGAGGCTCCGGTGTAAAAGAACGCGTTTCGGGAACGGGATTGTGCCGTTTTCTCCTTCTGCAGGGCACCGCACGGGACTAATTAATTCCTATCGGAGAATTCGCGTCGCACCTCCCGATCTCTCTCACCACGCTCGTTCGCTCGATGTTTTTCAAGCGCGAGCCCCAGCGGGGTCGTAACGACAGAATGGAAGAGTTCAATTCCGTATGCAAATGCGCTCCTCTCTCTCTTTCTTTCACGACACCTCGCGCGCGCACCGGGAACCCCCGGCGGTCGACTTGGAAGTTTGAAAAGCCACCACCTGAGAACGTGTCAATCGGCCGACGTAATTCGATTTGAATAATGAGTCGAGGTCCCCTATGCAAATCGCGTCCATTATTGCGAGTATGAGCGCGCTCGTAACGGTTCCACGCTCGAGTCGGTTATTGTGCGCGCAACGGGAAAAAGATTCCGTCGAGACAGAACTTTCGGCGGAGACGACGCCGAGGAAAAGTCGTCGGTCGTGAATGGGGATACGCGCGGTCCTCTAGTTAAAACGATCGATAATATTCCGAATCGGCGAGCTGAGTAATTTATTTGCGAGTTAAAGTTAAATTAAATTAAAATTAAGTTAAATTAAAATTACTACTACGTTCAAGTGAGCATTTACTACAAGCTATTAAAATATACTTAAATTGATAAAAATATCACCCGATTTAAGAGAACGAGAACAAATTTTCATTTTTCCCGTGCGATAAAATTATGATATATATTCCAAAATTTGTATATTGAGAGCATGTCCAGAAAAATGAATCGCCGACGGTGAGCGGAATACGCGGATGTCGGGTTAAGATCGTAAACGCGCGTTTCGTGATTACGAGGCTCAAAGCCTTCGATATATCCGTGGGCTCACACGCGAGGTACGTCGCTCGCGTCGTTTGCGACAAACACGCTTCGTCGTTTTTCGCGCGTGAAACGAATTCCCGCGGTAGCGCCGGCAACTTTCCCGCCAAAACGTTGAATTCCATACTCGCGGAGATTACGTATTCAATCATCGCCGCGGCGGGCCGATGCCGCGACGATAGCGCTACGACGGTGGAAGGTGTGCTCCCCCTCCCCCCTCGCACCGTCGAAATTTGCGAGCTTTTCGTCGCGGCGAACGTACCCAACGACGATAATCCCGCATGCGTACCCCGCAAGTTTCTGAAAGGAAAATACTTTCTCGCGTGCGAAGACCGCGCCGCAGTGGCGACGCGTCACAATTGCCTCTGATGAATGCTCGTATACATTTACATAGCAAATGCGGTTTGCGAAGACGCAGCCGGCGGGTCCGCGAAAGAAATCGGCACGACCGAGTGTTCGCGGTTACGCTGATCGATCGTTGGAACGAATCGCAATTAGCGACATTCGTTACCGGCAGAGTGTTGTTCCGATGCTCCCGAATAAGCATTTCTTGACATTTTATCGCCTCACGCTTGTCCAATTTCTCTCATTGGAGAGTTACTTACATTTTGTATTATAAAGCTGTGTATCTGTGAACCGCATGCATGAGCATCCCACGCGTGGTGAGAACATTCGGAAGGAATTGCAGAAACATCGCGCATCTTCCTTCGATGTTTCGTTTTCTCAAACAGGCTGGCTTTATTAAACATCCTTCTGACCCGGTCTCTTTAAACTCTACAGGATGGCACAGTTTAAGCGCGACCTTGCTCTTGATAATAGTTTATGAAGCCATGGCGCTCTCTCCGTGCAATACGACAGACCGCAGTTTGCCGGAGTGAGAGAGAGAAAGAGAGGAGAGAGAGGTGGGTAGGGGGAGACAAGGGAGGGTTTATGTCCCGGAATTAATTAACCTACCACCCTTCCGAGTGCAGTCGCGCCACTCTCCAGGTGGCTCGCTCTCGAAGCAGCGAGCGTGCCAGCCATTTTGTCCTCCCGACTCTCGCTCTCGAAATTCCATTATCCACTTTCTCCGTCCCCGGCCGACTATCCACCTCCCTCCCCCCGTGCGCTATCCAGCCCCGTCGCGCTCCCTCGTTCTTTCTCTCTCGCTCTCCCCGTCTTTATCTCCACCCCTTTAGTACTGCCGTCACCCGCGCAGTTTCATCCAGCCCTCCCGGCTTAAACCGCCTCCCGCTTCCGGCCAGAATTCTCCCTTAATGGAAGTCCGTTAAAGTCGAGGTGCACGTGCGTCGTGAAAATCATCCCCCGCCGCGGCGTTGCGCCGATATCGTCGTCTTATCGCCTCGGACAGCGCGGGGATTTTTCCAGTAAGCAGATTTTTGCAGTATCCGCGTGTGAAACATCCCCCACCCTCCCCCCC
>NW_014554309.1:747696-755897 GCF_001313825.1 Dinoponera quadriceps
CCCCCCCCGTCGGAGTTTCTTCTTGTCGTATATGCCGAGAATGAACGCACGAAAATCTGGCGAAGCCGGCCGAATTTTTCGGAAGAGCGATCGACGCATCGAAAATGCGGCGGATAAATACGTTTTGACCCGTTTGATGCTATAGCAGCGATATACTTCCAGATATGTCAAATTATTTATCACGAATGCTCAGATTTTCGATTTTAACGAATTTAGCGTCTACGGTGTAGTTTGTTAGTTTAAGAGACAAGGTAAATTATTATTGCCGAGATTTATCAACCTTAAATGATTATTCGATTACATTTGTAAAATAAATTAATTAAAATAAATTCGATTTAGGAAATTGTTACTCGTCGAATATCGATAATTATTTCGATCTTGATCGCTTTTTCATAATAATATCGTTAAACGATCAAACTTCATCTCCGATGAGGAAAAGAAACACTAAGACAGGACTTTAATAGTCAACGAAACGCCACAATTGCAGTAGCGTTGCTGCACCGTTACGTGCGTTCAAATGATATTCGCGGTATTACATTGTCCGACGTTTAAATGGTGGTATTCCATTTTATGGATGACGCGAAGAACGTGTTTCCGCGAGACGCGTGCGGCAAAGAAGAGCACGAGGGATGACACGAATTTAATAAGTAAATAAATGAAGGGCGTCGCGCGTAAATCACAGGCGGGAGAGTTATTCGGGGGTTAAACAATATTCTTCTTAAGGGGAAGGAGTGACAGAGATAAAGAGAGAGAGAGAGAAAGAGTGAGCGAGCGGCCGGTGGCGCGTGCGGTGAGCGTTTCTCACACGGCGGTCGAGAGGGCTCGCTCGGGGGATGATAAGATGCGATGCGAGTTTTTATTAATACTCTACCCCATCTGCTGGTTTCACCTCTCTCCCTCTCTCTCTCTCTCTCTTTCTCTCTCCTCTCCTGCTCACCCTAAAGTCTTAAGGAGATTGCGGAACGAATGGCGCGGGACAGGACGCGAGAGGTGAAGCGTGCCCGCCGCTCGGCGGCAAAGGAGGGTGATCAGTCGAGAGAAGGAAAGAAAGGACGAGGAGGAACTTGGTTAAGTGGAGCGGCGTGAGAGGGGTAACGAACAACGACCTACCTTAACTCGATCCAGCCTCCACTTAGTGCCCTGGCACCCTTAAATGAGAATGAGAAAAACGACTCGGAATTCTCCGTCCGTGCGAGATGGAAATGGATGTACAGTTGGGTCCATCGCGACTCCCCCCTCTTCGGCGGTCGCGAACGTTTCACCGGGTCGATTATTGACCCGGTTATGAAAGCGACTTTCTTCAATTAAACGCTGAATCGGGAAATTTACGAAATAACGAAGGTGGGATAGTATTATTTAACGACGGCGCGCGACGACCCGCGAAGATTGGAACTTTTTCTTTCTCACGTAACGGAGCTTTTATCTGGTCTGCCACATTTTAAACCTGTGAAGATCCCTTCGTAATCTCTTCGTTCTAATGAAACGAGACTTTTTCTGATCACGAGTACCACCAGCTGCCGCTCCGAACGCGTCGGTATCGCCAATCAGCTGGGAACGATTCCGAACGGGCGAAAAAAATGAACGGACCCGGCGGGAAGGAGGGAACGCACTCGAATGGCGAATCGCGAAACATATTTATTCGACGAGTTCACTATCCGGCACGACGCGCGCGTCCGCATGAGTAATCTCGAACTTGCGTGAACTTTTCCGCGGAAAACTCGCGAATAGGTGCGCGCCAGCTATGCCTGCTACCAGATGCGAAGGACGATGGGGGAGCGAGGGGGAGGGAGGGAGGTGTTATCGCGGTGGTTACTTTCGGTAAACCGTGTGTGCAGCGAAGGCGCGGCGGAAGTCTTGCCGGGTGGGGGGGGGGGGATGTCCGCTCGCGCGCGCGCTTTTCTTTCTTCCTTCCGCGCTCGGGATTTATCTTCGCTCGCACGCGGCGGCGGGCCATTTCGCATCGCTCTCACATCTATTATCATATTTCACCGGGCGCGCGCGAGAACGCGCGAGTACGTGCAGAGGCTCGAAAACGGCCAGATTTATGAACGGACTTCCGGCCAAATAAACAGGCGACGGAGGCGGCGAGCACGCCGCCTTCGGTATTCGTGGAATTCGCGAGTGACAGGATGCGAAATGGACCGGTGGCGTCATCACCTTTCGTGCGGGAGGAGGAGGATCGGCTCCTTCCAGCTGACGAGCGTCCCTGTCATTCGAAAGGGCGGAGGCTGGGAGGGCTGTGAAGTGTGTGTGTGTGTGTGTGTTGTGAGCGTCGTCGATCAATCAATCGACGTATTGATGGGCCCTGGCGAAATTAATTTCATCCCGTCGCGGCTTGGTTTCCGTAATTTGTCTGCCGCGCCGTCTCGCATATCCGAGACGTTTCGCTCTGTGCTTTATATTGACGACGAGAAAAAAATGACTGAAAGAAATATAGTGAACTGAGGATCGAGGGGTGTTACGTACGTCGTTACGATTATTTAAAGGTCGGCTCTGTGCGTATATTTATTGCATATAATGCGCGTTGCAAATATCTTTATTTATGATGTGAATTTACATCGGTACAGGTCCTGTAATGATTCAACTAATGTATAATATATTAAAGTAAAATTATTAATATTAATAATAATGATATAAATGGTGATATAAATAATATATACAAAATATAATATAAAGTAAGTAATAGATAGAATGGTAATAATAATAACAACAATGACGATAATAAGATACTTATGATAACAACTTACGGTAATAATAAAATAACGGTAACGGAAATAATCAGGTTAAGAGCTGTGAAATTGTTGTTGGCCCGTTTATTAATTTTCGACGTTTACAGCATACATTCTCAGATATTTATTATTTATTCACGCGTGTGTGTGCGTATGTTCAGTCATAAGAAGGTTTCAACCATTTTTTAAGTTTCAGAACGTATCTCCCGTTCATCCAACAGGAGAATTTGTGTTTTAACAATTCTCGGGAGAGATACGTTTTCCTATTGGATACGAAATGCGTTGGGAAAGAGAAGAAGTGTCGAGACTATTTTGTGACCGACCATACACGCGTATCTCGCAATTAGAGACACGAGAGGTAACACTAGTTGCTATCGTTTATCGATAATAAATAGCTCGTAGCGATAGGATTCCACCTCCGATCGGATCGTTTTCGGAAAGTGTCGAGCCCTCGGTAGATACTTATCCGCAAATTTACACAAGCCGAAGCCCTTCCCGTCGGTCGGGTCTAAGGGCGTCTCGTCTCACAAACATAAGGGTATCACTTCCCGCGCGCGCGCTACACTGACAAAATTAACATAAGCCCAACGACACGTTACCCGACCGTGTGTATCCACGGTTGTGTATTCAATCGTGTATACGCGAGAATTTCGAAGATCCTCGTGCACGGACTCAAGACCTCATGTATGTTTCGTACGGTCGATGTGTCTTATCGTTATACGTTCCTTTATCATTTATTATACACACTGTATCGCTACACGGCCTTCGCTTCTCTCCGTCGACAGATTCGCGCGAACATTGTGGAAAATACATTTCAATCGAGCACTTACCACCGTGCGTCCGTGAATTTCCCGCGATCGCCGAATTAACGGCAGCGACAGGTGGAACCTGACAATCGCACTGATATCGATCCACAAACATCGTACAGTCGAACTCGTCGACTTTTGAACAGCAGGCGCGAACGCGCACGCACCGAGAGAAATGAATCATTATTTTCGGCCTCAACCCTACCCTTTTTATCCTCTTAACTGCGAGAATAATAGTAGCAACGTGCATGTAATGTTATTATCACTCACACTGTACTAATATTTACTAGAAAAATGGTTCTCCTGACTATAATTCTTTCGCTACGATGATTGCAGTCGCGCGAGTACCAAATATTTTTTTCTCCCAGTGCGGAAGACGCGACGTGACACGGCGGGGTCTATCGTTCGTTTCTTTCTCCGTCAATTCGCCCTCACAGGCAATTATCTCTCCTATTGAACACAAGTGCACTCGTGAAAAACGCGGGTCGCGCGATGTCCCCGTAGTCGGCTCGCGGCGTGTCTCGACGAGATACGCGAAAGCGCGAAGCTGAGCAGCTACACGTGACACGAAAAGGATGCTCCGCATCCTCGGGCTGCCCTCCGTACCGACCACACGCACACACGATACGTTTGCCCACGCACGTACACACGCGCACGGCCATGTTCGAAGAACGCCTCGTAGGAGACATGTGCGCCCCTTATCGGAAAAAAATAACGCCCAATCAGGATCGTAGGACGCGTGCAGCGCTTCTCATATGGCGGGGGCTGGAGGACGGGGGGGGTTACGTGTGTCTATGGAATTTGAAACGGTCGCCATAGCAACCCCATGCTTCTTCGACCAAGGGATGTTCACGGGGGAGTCTTCTTCCTCCTGTTCTATCCCGCGTCTAACGCGATCGGAAATCTACGTGCGTTTTCGCGCGACCTTCTCTTACCTCCTCTCTCTCCCTCTCCTATCGCTCCTTCTCTGTCTCTCTACTCCGCGCGCCGGCTGTGATTTACTGATAATACGGGAACAGAAAATTATCGCAACGTGCAACGACGTGTAATTCGGCTTACATTCTCGAATTCTCGAAATGGATTCCAGAGGACGACGAAATTCGCCGCCGCGGTACATTAAATTCAACCCTAACTCGACAAGCCGGGTGACGTTTCGGTTCGACCGTAAAACCATTTTACACGGTGTTTTAATCGTAATTAAATAGCTCTGTTGGGAGCCGGGGAACAAGATTGTGATTAATAATTAAATCGACCAACGTGGTCTGAGAAACGAATAATAAATTGCAGATGCGCGTAGATGTCTGAAAAAATATAACCGAGTTTTCATATTGTCGATTTTACGTGCAAAGGTTAACATCATGAGATTGGACGATTTTGCCCTCAAAATTTGAACTCGACAAGTACGACGGAGCTTTTGTAGCGACCTAATCTGTGTTACATATATATTTTTTTTTTACGATACATATATGTGTATATTTGTATATATATAATATTGCATCATATCTGGGTATTGCGCTTTCATATTCACAATAAGACATCGCCGGCATTAGCCGATGTCTGCTTCGGCCGATGTTGACTCTTACCTTGATTGTATTTGCGGACGCACTGTTTTAAATGCGGCGGCATTCCCATCGATCGCGTACACTCGTGCAGGCGAAGTCGGTAAGTGGAATTATCGAGAGGCGCCGCGCGTACACTCGTAAATACCGTGTGGCTTCGCGAGATGCGATCGGAATGAAATTAAACCTGATTTCCGCTATCCAACACCGTGCACGCTCTCTCTCTCTCTCTCTCTCTCTCTCAACGCAAAATCGTCGATGGATCAGCTCGGTGGCAAAATTCAGTTTTCAATTACCGAATTTTGGCTCGAATCAGGCATTACGCTTTTCTATCGGAAATCGAGATTGCATTATACATTGCATTATATAGAATTTATTAGTGATTGTTGCACAAAGTACGATACAACATCGTTTTACGAAATAAAAATCCACGATATCGAAAACGATCCGAGTCGAAAATTTGATGCTACTTTGACATTCTCATAGGATTTGATGATTTAAATGGCCTATAGACTAATAGAAACTTACTTTGATGATATTGATACGCATTAACTTCTTCCTTGAGCTATATTTTTATAGATTTTATTTTAAGGCTACCTTGAACAACTTATTTTGACGCTAAAACAGCGAAATTGAAATTTAAGGCATCACCAATGTCAAAATAAGACTAAATCGTATTATTAGAACTTGCGATTGAAGCTATTCTGCTGTTTCAGCTCCTACTGCGTTGTAGAATTAAAGGCTTAACATAGGGCCAAAATTCCGATCCGGGATATCTTATAATTAACGACGAATGAGTTGATTTGAACGAATGGGGGATGACGAACAAACGCCTAACCGTGCGAATCGATCTCGGCGGCGGTTCTCGAACGAGAACGCGAAATTTGGACTAAAATCGGCAACGTCGTCCGCGCGACGTCGGAGCGACGCGCCGCGGATGTGTAGCGAGCCCGAACTCCGTTGAGAATTGACAAAGTGAGGAACGTTTCCCCTCGTCACCCCCCGGCCGCCTCTCGATAACCCGGGCTGTGTTGTGCGCGCGTTCTGTCGCGTCTTCGCGCGCGATAGGTGGGATCGCCGGAGTGAAAGAGGAAAATAATGGCAGGGCTCTTTCGAGGCAGACGAGAATCGATCATACGTGATGAGAGTTTCATTTTTATTGGCAGGACGAGGGGCAGGCGAAGGATCTCCCGATAGTCTCCGACGGTACATTCGGAGCTCCTTGCTCCTTGAGCGAGGACTCACACGACCGATCAATTTGCTTCTCTCCTCGGAAGGCGACCTGTCCTCACTTCGTCACGTCCTTCCGACCGTTCCTCATTGCCCGACGTTAAGACCTCGTGAAAGAGAGAAGGAGAGAGAGAGAGAGAGAGAGAGCGCAAGGCTAAGATTTATCAACTCGGATGTTCGGCGCGTGAATTATTCGCGTCGCTCCTCGATCGATTGGATTTCCGTCGTGTCCGCTATCTCGCTCGTTGTTTCGACGTCGCTTAATAGCTCCGCTTGCGAAACCACCCGCGTCACGTCTCTTGATGGCACACGTGTACGGATGTTGTGGCGTCTTAAAGCTCGATATTCCGACCGCCTGAAGACCATTCCCCCGGCATTAGCGGCATATCGAGTTGCATTTCTTCCGGAATCCCCAGCCGCTCACTCTCGCGCCCCCACATGCTCCTCCAGGTGGAATTCGCACGAGGATTTTTCCATTTGACGGCGCGGCGAGCTCTCTCGATGCGTGTTTTGAGACAAACGGCTATTTCCCTCGGAGCGCGCAACGTACGACGTCGATTCTGCCCGACGCTGGTTATTTCGAGGGAATTTCGCGTCGTGCGACATTTTCGGCCGTTTTGAATATCAAAGATTTAATAAGCAGCATCTTTCAGGGCTCGTATTACAATTTTCAGTACTTGTCACACATATTTCGGAAAATGTTAGGATTCCTTCGAAAACGTCCAGAGAGAGAGTGGGGCGGGGGGGGGGAAGGAGGCATTGAGACTTTATAACTGACGCCAATAAGCCTATCAACTGCAACTTTTAACCGACAGTGTCGTTACATCATTTCATCGTTACATCATTTTCTACTACACGTTACACCTGTGCAACGACAATGCATACACTGTGTGTGAAAGAGAAAAAGTATCTAAGAAATGGAGAATATTCATTCGGTGGAGTGCTGATAATAATATTTTTTTTCTTATACCAAGATGTGATACACATTTTTACACCGAAAGAAAAAGATTTATTCAAATGAGAAAATATTCATAAATCCTTAGCATTTTATGAAAGCAATTATTTACCCTATAATAAAAGAATATAGACTCGAGTAAATATGTTATTAGTACCGACGGAACATGTATTTTTAAAATTTTTCAGAGACTCTCTCTCCGTGTAGACCTACGAGACGCGGTGTCGTCGGGGTTTCGGCGATTTTCGCGTCGCGATTTCCGCGCGAGATCCGCCTCTCCTCTTGCCGGCGCTCGGCGTCGCTTCGGGGCGCGGACAGCCGCGAGGAATTCCTCGGCGACGGGATCCCGCATAGCCGGATGATGCCTCGCGTACCCAAAGGGGCACACCCGCGTGCGGCCCCGAGGGTTGGACCGAAGAAGGGTGGCGGGACACCCGCCTTCGCTCACCCCGCGTAGAAACTCGCGTGCGTTTGGCCTCCCCAGGCACGGAAACACGCATGTGGGGCCAGAAAGGGAGGAGGGGAGCACACACTTGCCTCCACGTATTGATTCCATTCTCGTTCTGGGGACTCCCTCGCCTTCCACCCTCCCCCGTGACTCGTCCTACCCCCTCTTTCTCTCTCTTTCTCGCTGCCTCCGTTACTCTTCAGGCAGAGCCAACCTCGCGTCGTTCACCTACGCCGCCGCCGTCGCCCCCCCTCTCTTGCCCTTCTCGCCATCCACCCTCGACACATCCCGTGATCTGAATTCTTTCTATTTTCCGTACATCTCTCGCTCTACCACACCCTCCCGCTGCCATCCACCGGCCTCTTACGTCTCTTCCAACGGCTTCTCTTCATCCTACGCCTCCCCTCGGCGGCGACCGCCACTCTCCGACCGAGCCTCCGTCGTCCTCCGACGTTATGTTCACCCCCCCCCCCC
>NW_014554309.1:755918-760701 GCF_001313825.1 Dinoponera quadriceps
CCTCCTCCGCTGCTGCGCGGCTCTTTTGAGCTTTATTCCTCATCCGACATTGTTACCAACGTGCGTCCTATACGCGGCGCGCCTTTCCCACCGAGTCATCCACCCGCGCGCAACGGGGAGACGAGTGTCTCGGTCCGCGAGATGCTCTTGATCGCGGTAGAATCCCCGAAGAGAAGCGTTACAACGCGGGGGTGGCGTCGAGTCGCGGACAAATGATCCGCGTGCGAGCCCGATCGTGATTAGACGCGATTCGCTGACGCCCGCGGCGAACTTATTTTTCAGTGTAAAGTGTGCGTCAAATATTAGCAATTCGAAGGCTGTATTACGTTTTCGTTCTCGATCGTTCGTTGCCCCAGTTATTCCAATCGAAGCTTGGTCGCGTTAGATTGTTCCACGCGACGGGTCTGATCGGCGTGTTAGGAGCGACTTAACAAGTGGTTGAATCATCTTACCGATCCGAAGCGTGAGAAAGAAAAGAGAGAAGTTGCAGGCTTGAAAAGAAGTTCGCGGCAGTCGTGGGAATAGCTCTCCGCTCACTTTCTCCTTCTCCCGAATCAGCTGATGTAATTTAATTCCCTCGGAAGCGAAGCCAGAAGCGCGCATACCACGACCTACCCTTACACATTAATTATAAGGGGAAAGCACCTCCCTCTTCCCTTCTTTCTCGCTCTGTCTCTCTTTCTCTCCCTCTCTCACCCCCCCTCTAGTTTCATCTTCCTTACTCAGCCCTATTTTCTCTCTTGCTTCTCCCTGCTCTATCTCATTCTCGCTCGGTCTTGTTCACTTACTCTCCGCGAATATATATGTATATATATCTACCTTCCTTCCTTCCTTCCTTCCTCTCTCTCTTCTTCATTCACATCTTCTCCTGACCTTGACTCTGTGTACACCCTTAAATGAGAGAGGGTGGTAAACATTACAGATATAGAGCACGCGTATACACACATACACACACGTGTGCGCACGCTGAGCGGAATTTGCTTAAGACCGATATACAGGAAATCACTGACGCTTAAGGAGATGTTCCACGATAATCGCGTAGATTCACCGTCGATTTCCTCGGAACGGATAATCAATGAATCCTCCGACGAAAACGTTACAGAAAGATAAATTGGTTGGAACACCAGCGGGTTACGAACGAACGTTCGATCTTTCGGGACTCGCGTTGAAATCCTTATTCTGTCCCACGGCCGAATTGTAGGAAGCGGTCAGACATTTAGCAGCGCGAAGAAATCGCTCACGTGACACCTTTCTCTTATATTACTCGTGTATCGCATGCCGCCTTCGCCCAGGCGCCATTAATTAGACGGCGCATGCAGCGATCGCAGCGTCATAAATCGAGACCGGATAGTCCCGACATCGCCGTTTATTCGCACCTGTCTGTCTGGGCGCACTCGTACCTGCCGTCGGGCGGCGATACGCGCGGTTCTTCAGGCGGTGCTGCGACGTATCTACAGCACTGGATATACGAACGAGGCTATGTGCTTTCGTGGCTGTCGCGGAGAGGGTGACGAAGGGGGCGGAACGGATGACGGGCGAGGGGGGGTGCAGGGAGAGGGTGTCGCTGCGACGACCTGGAGAGGTACCAGAGGGTAGCTCGAGAGAGCGAGCGAACGAGCGAGCGAGCGACAGGAGAAAAAGAGGAGGACGAACGGAAAGGCAGTGGAGGCGAAGAGAGAAGGAGCGCGGGACGAAGCGGAGAAAGAGAGAGAGAGAGGCCGAGAGGGCGGACGGGGAAGCGAGGGCTGTGGATGTCGGGACGTCAGTGTCGAGATGCGAAGGGAGGAATAGAAGTCTCCCTGGCTCCCAGGGGGTGAGCAGAGTGGAATGAGTGAGTAGAATCGCGGAATAGGATGGAGTCTAAGGGTGCGCTGGTGACGCGAAGCTCGTACGTTCCTCCTCCTCCTACTCCTCCTCCACCACCTCCGCCTCCTGCACCCTCCCTGGCCTCCGCCGCCTGTCGCACCCTCCGCCAACAAATCGCTTTCTATATTCCGCGCGTATACGTGCACGCACCCTCCCTCCCCCCTCCCACCCGGCGCCCCCGACTCCCGACCCACTCTCCCCGGTGTGTATACGGCGAGATACTGGTATTTGAAGTACGAGCGGAAATATGGAAATTTCAAAAACGCTCGCCTGCATTTTTGATAGCGGCCGGAATATTTTAGACGCTCCCTAAAAGACGTAACTGTCAATTTATTGCTCGTCGCGATCCAATTTAGTTTTTCCTTATTTCTCCCGTTCTTTTCGTCGGACTTCTCGTTGGCCGAGTTTGAGGACGAATCGTTAGGCTCCGGTTAATGGAAAGTCGGGAAGAAGAGCGCGGGGCTGACACCGTCGTGATGAATTCTCCCGCAAAGTTCTGAGATCGTAGATAGATCGAACAAGGTGTGTAATCACGGGTATGCGATATTAATTGGGCCCCCGTGCATTTTTTGAAAAATGTGACAACTTTGTCGTCGACATTTTTCAAGGATCAACGTCTATATTTATCGTTTTCGCTCTCTCTCCCTCTTCCGATACAGAATTGAACGCGCTTCCTCCGAAAGGTAACATTTCCCGTCGGCGGATTTGCCGAGACGACGGTCCTAATAATGACTCCCCAAAAAAATTCTTCGGCTCGAGAGATTCGTGACTCCAACCTAGAAGGACGAGGCTAATGTGCATTTATTCTCGCTCGCACGCGCGCGCGTGTGTGTGTGTATATATGCAGTCCGTATATACGTGTACACACATACATATAGGTTACGCGTGTTGCGACGTAACCGGCTCTACTCTGGAGGATTCCGCTTTTCGAATTCGACCTTAAACCGCTCGCGACTGAGTCGACAGCCTTCTGCCAATGACGTCGACTCAGCCACCCTCTCCCCTTTCCCCCTGCGCCCCTGCCTCCAGTCAGCCACCTCTATTAGATTACCTATCCTATCCTACTATTCGTACTATCCTCTTCCTTTCCCGCCGTCGTTTCTCCGCGGAGATATTCGTCTCTCTGCCAAGTTCCTCCTCGAGGTTGGCGGCTGCTGGCTGTGCCCTCAGCTTCAAACGGACGGACAGGCAGGCATACGAAATCTCGTATCCCGCGCGCCTCTTTCTAGCCACCCCCCGGCCCTCCCCCCTTTCCATGTGTTTCTGCCTCTCTTTCTGTAGCCTTCCCTTGTTTCTCTTTCCTCCTCTCCATGGTTATATCGACTGAAAGACGTCGACTCAGCTTCCAACCCTCTTTCCATTCCACCCTTCGGCAACCCGGCCCTGCTAGCCTCCCCCTCCTCCTCTCGCCGTCTACCCCCTTTCGATGCCACCCTGCTCGCCTTCCTTCGTATACCCTACGTACGAGGCAAAGAATTCGATTCTGTGGTACCGGCTCGGAAGACTCCTCTGGCAAGATGTGTGGAGGAGCAGGAATTTTTATCCCAGAGGGCGTTCCGAGGAGAAGAGAGAGAGAGAGAGAGAGAGAGATGTGATGTCTCTCGCGCGCGCCCGATGACGTTGAGCCAGGAACTCTTGATCGATACCCGCGGTGCCGCGCGGAGGCGCGGAGAGGCGTCGCGAAATAAGCACATATTCCGCGGCACCGCGCGGTACCGCGGTTCCAGAGTAACCCCGAGTTCCGTGCACGCGATAATCCGAGTTTACGCGTCGGCCGAGCGCGCGCGGGGAGCGTGATAATCGGATAAGACACAAGTTTGTGGTCTTAATTGATACTATTTTTAATTACGTATACTCAAACTAACGCGGAACAGAAGAGACGTGTGCCGCGTCCGTTGTCTTGGGCTTTGCAGGAGAGCGATGCGCACCGAGAGAAAGAGTGAGAGAGGGGGGGGATGGGAAGGGGGGAGACGAGAAAGAAGGCTTCGCGAGATTCGCCGGCATCGGACGTTAAATAGGAACGCAAACGTTCTAACTAAGTCTGAAATACTCCGAAATGCTCCGCCGTGACGGGGCCGGGCTCTACGTGTCCTGAGAATCTTCGAGTCGTAACTGAATTTTCCTCGTGAAATATTCACCCCGCATACCTACCGCCCGTACATATCACTCCGGGGTTCACCCGTTCCTCCGCTCTCGCGTTCTCTTCCATCTTCGTTCCCTCCCACCTGGGTTCCCGGAGAGATCTCGCAATTCAGATCCTACGGCTAATCTCGCTGACCCGGTTTACGGATCGCGAACCTGAGAGAGCCCGCGAATTATAATTTTAGTCTGTGCGCGATGAAACGAGACGAGGGGGGAGGGGGGGGGGGAGAACTCTCGCGAATTCTCGCGAGAGAACCGCCGTCGATTCCGGGCGAACCTATTCGCCGTGAATAGTCGCCGATGTAACGGCAACAACGGGGATCGATGAGGAATCATTAAGAGCTCCCCCGAAGCCTCGTGTATTCGTGCCCGAGAGCCCCCGTCGGAAACTGTTGTTCGAACGGCCGGTAACGCGACACGGCGATCTTCTTTCCTCGCGGATTCGTTAGAACGCTCACGCTACTTCCGCGTCGCGCGCGGCCTCGCGATACGATCGCGCGCGCGCGGCTTTCGCCGAACGAATTTCAATCGTCGGATCGAGACGGGCGAAATCGCGAGGAACCACGAAACAAGCGTCGGTGGGAGAGAAACAGAGGAGAGAGAGAGAGAGAGAGAGGTGGGGAAGGAGTGAGCGACGGAGATATATGTATATACGGTGGGGCGGAGGAACAAAGGTTTGTATCGAAAGTCGGAATGCAAATGCGAGTAACATCGACACGGCATCTCCATTCGAACGGTCCCTAAATTTGTCCTGGCATTCTTCTCGCCCCCTTCC